>NC_044977.1:131954300-132288784 GCF_008728515.1 Papio anubis | reverse complement strand
AATTTATAGCACTAAATGCTCACAAGAGAAAGCAGGAAAGATCTAAAATTGATGCCCTAACATCACAATTAAAAGAACTAGAGAAGCAAAAGCAAACATATTCAAAAGCTAGCAGAAGGCAAGAAATAACTAAGATCAGAGCAGAAGTGAAGGAGATAGAGACACAAAAAACCCTCCAAAAACTCGGTGACTCCAGGAACTGGTTTTTTGAAAAGATCAACAAAATTGATAGGCTGCTAGCAAGACTAATAAAGAAGAAAAGAGAGAAGAATCAAATAGATGCAATAAAAAATGATAAAGGGGATACCACCACCAACCCCACAGAAATACAAACTACCATCAGAGAATACTATAAACACCTCTACGCAAATAAACTAGAAAATCTAGAAGAAATGGATAATTTCCTGAACACTTACACTCTCCCAAGACTAAACCAGGAAGAAGTTGAATCCCTGAATACACCAATAGCAGGCTCTGAAAATGAGGGAATAATTAATAGCCTACCAACCAAAAAAAGTCCAGGACCAGACAGATTCACAGCCAAATTCTACCAGAGGCACAAGGAGGAGTTGGTACCATTCCTTCTGAAACTCTTCCAATCAATAGAAAAAAGAGGGAATCCTCCCTAACTCATTTTATAAGCTTCCTGTGGCTTTCTTCACAGGAAGTGGGAAAAACTGCTTTAAAGTTCATATGGAGCAAAAAGACCCCGCATTATCAAAGACAATCTAAGCCAAAAGAACAAAGCTGGAGGCATCATACTACCCTGACTTCAAACTATACTACAAGGCTACAATGCCAAGAGTATGGTACTGGTACCAAAACAGCATAGTACTGTGGTACCAAAACAGAGATATGGAGCCAATGGGACCAGAACAGAGCCCTCCAGAAAGAATATCACACATCTACAGCCATCTGATCTTTGGTAAAACCTGACAAAACAAGAAATAGGAAAGTTCCTATTTAATAAATAGTGCTGGGAAAATTGGCTATGCATAAGTAGAAAGCTGAAACTGGATCCTTTCCTTACTCCTTCTATGAAAATTAATTCAGATGGATTAGAGACTTAAATGTTAGACCTAATACCATAAAAACCCTGGGCAACCTAGGTAATATCATTCAGGACATAGGCATGAGCAAGGACTTCATGTCTAAAAGCGCCAAAGCAATGGCAACCATAAAATTGACAAATGGGATCTAATTAAAACTAAAAACTTCTACACAGCAAAAGAAACTACCATCAGAGTGAACAGGCAACCTACAGAATGGGAGAAAATTTTTGCAATCTACTAAATCTGACAAAAGGGCTAATATCAAGAAGTTGTAAGGAACTCAATCAAATTCTGAGGAAAAAAAAAAGCAACCCCATCAAAAAGTGGGCAAAAGAATATGAACAAAGACACTTCTCAAAAGACATTCATTCAGCCAGCAGACACATGAAAAATGCTCATCATCACTGGCCATCAGAGAAATGCAAATCAAAACCACAATGAGATACCATCACCAGTTAAGAAATGGCAATCGTATTAAAAATCAGGAAACAACAGGTGCTGGAGAGGATGTGGAAAATAGGAACACTTTTACACTGTTGGTGGGATTGTAAACTAAGTTCAACCATTATGGAAAATAGTATGGGGATTCCTCAAGGATCTAGAACTAGAAGTACCATATGTTATACATCCCATTACTGGGTATATACCCAAGGATTATAATCATGCTGCTATAAAGACACATGCACCGTATGTTTATTGTGGCACTATTCACAATGCTTAAAGAGACTTGGAATCAACCCAGTTGTCCATCCAGTGACAGACTGGATTAAGAAAATGTGGCACATATACACCATGGAATACTATGCAGTTATAAAAAGGATGAGTTCGTGTCGCTGTAGGGACATGGATGCAGCTGGGAGAGCTATCATTCTCAACAAATTATCATAAGAACAGAAACCAAACACATGTTCTCACCCATAGGTGGGAACTGAACAATGAGATCACTTGGACACAGGAAGGGAGCATCCCACACACCGAATCTATTATAGGGCGGGGGGTGGGAGAGGGATAACATTAGGAATACACCTAATGTAAATGATGAGTTAATGGGTGCAGCACACCAACATAGGCATGTATACATATGTAACAAACCTGCACATTGTGCACATGTACCCTAGAACTTAAAGTATAATAATTAAAAAAAAGAAAAAAAAAAGAAATAAAGAGATGATTTCTCTGTAGGAAACATAGTCATATCATGTTATTTTAGAGACATGAGAGTTTCTTTAAAGTTAGGAAAGACATGTTGTTCTCTGTTTTCCCTCCCTGAAGTTCGAAAGTCTAATTTTTATATAGATATAGGTATAATCTTTCTCTTCTCTCCTTTTCCCATCAGGATCTCTGAAGGATATAAATCAAATGCTATTTCAAAGAAGCAGCTCTTAATAGTAGCATATTCACTGTTTTTACTAATGTCACCTCTAGCTTTTCCATCTCTTGAATTTTAACGGTGTCTGTGCTATAAAATAAAATATTTTTCAAAAGAGCACAGAATATAACACATTTCTCTCCAAGAATTGTCAGTGCTTTGGCCATCTTTCCTTCCTTTCATTTTAGGAATGCATGAGAAGTCTTCTTACCCACAGGAATATTCCTACTTGCTACCTGAAATAAGGTAATTAAGGGTTAGGCTCTCATAGGAGCACTGTTGAGGGATCTTTAAACTCTCTGAAAATTGGTTTCACACTCAATTTCCAAATTTAATCCCTCTTCCATTTTGCCCCCTCTGGGCAGCTATCTTGAGTTCATTTCAAGTCCCTAAAATGCTGGGCCTCTCTTAAAATTGCAACCAGGGGAAGTAAGTTGTCAGCAATCCCATTTTCAGAAACCTTTAAAGGAGAAAGTCTGTATTATCTTTTCCAAAGGGAAGTTCAAATGCAAATGAAAGAGTTACTTTTTCAACTAAATAATGGGGGGGAAAGGCCAAGAACGTGAAATGGTCCTTGTTTTAATGCCTTGGTGTAAATGGCTTGAATATCCAATTTTTGCTTTTAATATAGTGAGTGGCCAGAAGATGCCTGAGTATCTTTTAGGATTGATGGAAGCAGATCGAAGAAACTCTGTAAGCTATCTTAGCCACTTTCTAATGTTGGCTGTGCAGATTCTATAAGCTCAAACTAGAAAAATCATTTCATTTGCTCTAATTTCTTGATAAAAGCTTTCCATAGTCCTGCAAGTGACTCCAGTTGTATCTACGTCTGTAAACCGTTTTCATTGTTTTAACTCAGATGGTCTGGTTGTTTTTAAAAAATGAATCTTTTTAAGGAGTTCCCATTTGATTTGCACTGCTCATTGTATGCCTAGTGTCACACATGGGCAGTCACTCACTACCTCTAACTACAGAGTTTCCTTAAAATTGAATTCTTAGATAAAAACTAACTTTAATCAAGGAACTGAACAGTGGAATCCTCCCCCTAACCCTATCAAGCTATTTCTGCAGAATTGAGTATTTTTAAACATGTAAAATGAAACCCTGGAAATACGCAAATAACTATATTACACAGTTTATATCAAATTAAATAGCTGTGAGTCAAAGGTAAGTCCATATGTCAAGTTCTAACAATTTCCCGGGGACATAGTTTTTTTATTCAAAATCTGCTCAAACCTTGTTATGAGTTTTGTTAACAGAACTATAAGAGTGTTTTATTTTGTAAAAAGTTCTATGAACTCAGGTTTTGTTTTTTTTTAAATTATTTTGTCCCTGCTTTTCCTTTCTCCCTCTATTACTGCTCCCTTACTCCTTCTCTCCCTTCATCCCTTCTGCCTTCCCTTCCTCCTCCCCACTTCCCTTTTACATCTCCTTGACCATTCCGTTGCATTACATCATATCCTTCATCAAAGAAAAGAGGCCCACCTTTTGTACAATTTCTAGGCCTGATGTTTTTTTAAAAAAGTTATTTATCTCAAATAACCCCAGTCATTGCTAAGGGTGTAGAAAGGTACTTTCTCTCCTTGCATCTGTACGTTTTCACTATAGGAAAGGCTGTTTAGTGCACTTATCCAGCAATGTAGCCAAAAAGAGGCTAATGCATTTTAAACATTTAACCATGACCAAAATTTGGAGCTGAAAACTAGTGATGTGATAAAAATATTTTCAACATATTTACAGTACTTTTAACACCATATGAATCTTGGCCCCGAGGGGAGCAAATCTGCCTCCAAGGGGAGTCACTTTTTAAATGATCTATCTTATTTTCAGAAACACATATAGCCTTCAAATAACTTACCAAGACCACCATGGCGCCTTTAGTCCTCACCTATATCTCCCATGCAGAAGAGATAAAACTTTCCTTTGGTTCCTGACAACATGACCCGAAGAGGGTTAGAAGAGAATTTTTGCACTAACCTTTTATTTATAAATAAGGTGCAGGCGTAGACAACTGAATAGAAATAAAGGGGAAGTATAATTTGGGTAAACATTTACATTTTAATTTTCTCTTAATTTCTTGAGGCCCATTATGTGTTTATCGAGGCACGCAACAGCTTTATGTTAACAATGCAACAATGCATCATTAAATGTATACCAGATGTTCCTGTTCTGGCACCTATTACTGAGAGCCCTCAACTTGCCTGTCAAGGGAAAGAAAAAAAAATGTGTGTTCTTCTTTAATAACTAACACTAACCCATCAAAACAAGGAGCAATAACAGAAAGACTCTGACACATTGTTTGATAAAATACTGCCTGGAAACTCATTAGTGTAACAGGCTACAGATGAACCGGCATACCCGCTCCTCAGCCATATTCTTGAGGAGCTGAGTAATAAAGACACTCAACAGAAGGTTAAGCCTAAGGATTGAACTGCTGATGCAGTTCGAAATGATGGGCACATCGATTGCCCTTGTGAATCACAAATACAGAGGACTTGGGAGTTAGATGAAATTGACAGCAAAGAGTATCAGCAAGCCCATTCAGAAAACGGGCAATATGTGTTTTGGAGGCTCATAAACTAAAATGATACAAAGAAAGTTAGAGCAGATGGCTACAGGGGCATAAACATTCTAAAATGGTTTTTAAAAAGGGAGCTTTTTATGGGAGACGTGCGGTTGGATCTGGGAAAGGATTAAAAGTGAGGATGTTATGACTAGTTCTTCCCTTTTTCTTCTGATTAATTTACCTCCCAGAGAGCAGTTACTTAAATAGGCTTTCATAGATCCCCTGTAGCAAATCCTATGAAAAGGTGACATATTTCCCTTGTGGCTGATAGATTTATGGGTATCTTTGCAGACCAAATCTCAGCCTGGAAAAGTGGCAGGCAGTGGGAAGGATGAGGAGAGAAAGTGGATGGGAATAACTGTGCATGTAAAATTTGTGTTATTCCTTAATTGAACAAAATTAATTGAGACAAGGCTGCATTCCTGTTTTGTAGGCAATTTTAATGATTTTTTGATCACAAATGTGTTAGACCTAGCATCAAAATCTTTTCAAATGTTAAAATATTCCATGCAGTTTGCCTTGTATGAAGAAATATGTTCTCTTTTACCTAAACTGATAAACTCAAGGTTTACCCAGGGAGAAAAAATCAGAAATAATAAAGTTTAAGGGAGCTGTAAAATTGCTTTGAAATATGTCGCACACATTGTCAAGGCTGCAGCTTTGCCCAGCTACAATTTATGGATGAAGTTCAGATCTCTATGATGCTCTAGCATGAAAGTGGCTTCCAGGAACCTTTGGGGATGGGATATTTGGGATTTCATTTATCTTATTGAATTCTACTTTCTTTGTATTTTCCCTTATAAATGAAAAGACAGTGTATCAATGCTTTGTTAATATTGTATTAGTAAATTGAAGCTCTAAACACAGCAAATGAAATACAGAAATCCTCTGTTAGATCATTTAAATAGCCTTTCTTTTTTCACATTATTATTTTTAAATGGCATTGTTGAGGTGTAATTGACATACAACAATGTATATAAGATGTACAATTGGATACTTTTGACATATGTATACAGTGTGAACCTGATATCATCACAATCAAGATAATGCACATTTTCATTGCCACCAAAAATCTGCACTTGCTTCTTGAGTATCTCCCCCTAATCCCCAGCAACTACTAATATGCTTTTCATCACTACATATTAACTTGCATTTTCCATTAATAGAGTTTTATGTAAGTGGGATTCTACAGTATGTGGTCTGGCGGGTCTGGCCCTTTCACTGAGCGTAATCATTTAGAGATTCACCCTTGTGGTTTCACGTACCCATATTCATTCCTTTTTATTGCTGAGCAGTATTCCATTGTATGGATATACAAAGCGCTAGGTGATGCTGGGCCCTCTATTGAAAGAAGTCTAGGAACTGAGTTGGTGGTAACAGGAATCCTGCCACCTCCAGGTCCATTCAGCATGAGGCATGATGGGATGCTTAATAAGTTACATCCTCCCACAAAGGAATTTCTGAACCTGCCATTTGAGAGCACGCCACTGAGTTATGATTCCTATAATTGAGGGAATGGAGTTATGCCTCCCACTGAGTGATCTGTTGGACCTTTCAGAACTGAGACCAAAATAAAGAAATTAACATAAATAGTGCAGATTGCAAAGTAGTTGTTTCTGCAACAAAATTAATAAAAGCTATGGACCCAGGTGTCTGGGGATCTTTTCCAAATTCTGTTGGTTTGAATGTATTTAAAGGATTATTATTCCAAGCGCCAGGAACTAGGATACTTAAAAAATTACATTGATTGTGTGTGTATATATATATATACACAAACGCATATATACACACGTATATACACATACATGTTTGTGTATACACACATATATACATGTGTATATATATATAACTCATTCTATTTAATGTCATTTAGTAGAATGGCACTTTTAAAACAAATCATACATACAGAAAACTCATAAATCACAAGTGAATAGCTTGATGGATAAAATGAGCACAACCAAGCAACCCCAATTAGATCTAGAAATAGAACCCTACTGGTATTTAAGAAGCTCTACCAGGTCACTTTCCAGTCATTATCCTCACCTTCATCCACAGAGGTAAACACCAGCCTGACTTCTATCACAATAGATTAGTTTTGTTTTCGAGTTTTATATATGTAGCATGGTGCATTATATATACATACATATATATAAAATACGTGTGTGTGTGTGTATATATATGAACTATTTTAGTCCACATTTTATTAATGAGATTACTCCCTGCAATCTTTTTAAAATTTTTATGTTAAATTTCATTGAATGAGTATTCTACAATTTACGTATGCGTTTATATGTTCAAGGATATTTGAGAGATTACCAGTGTTAGGGTATTATGAACAATGTTTCAAGAGCATTCTTTCACATATTGGACATATACCGAGGAGTGGAGGAGTGGAACTGCTGAGTGGTAGGCTATGCATACCTTCAGCTTTGGTAGACAAAGCCAGTTTTCCAACACGAGTAGTACCAACTCACAGTTCTATCAGCATACTGTCAACATATGAATTCCTGTTGCTTAACATCATTGTACAATCAGGTTGTTTAAGTTTGACCATTCTGGTAGGTCTGTAATAACATTTCATCCATTTATTTTCCCTGAAGACTGATGAAGTTAAGCATCGTTTCATGTTTTCTTAAAATTTCAATATTATCTTTTATGTAGTCCCTGATAAGTTCCTTGTCAATATTTCTTATTTGCATTTTCTTTTTCTTACTGATGTGTAGGAATTCATTATATATTTTATATATATACATATATATATATATATATCCTTTGTTAGCTATATGTATTGCAGATACCTTCTCCCGTAATGTAGATTAGATTGCCTTTTCACTTGTTAAATTTCACTTTCATATTTAAACAAGTAATCCACCTGAAACTGGTATTTGTAGGTGATATTTGTGGATGATCAAGAGACATGTTTCCCAATTGGATATGGATATATAATTGGCCTAACACCATGGATTGAAGAGATTGTTTTACATAGTGCCAGGCAATGCCTCCTCTGTCATAAATGTCCAAACATGTGTAGATTTGTTCGGTTATCAGAATTGCTTTAAGTCTTGTGATGGTTAATACTGAGTGTCAACTTGATTGGATTGAAGGATACAAAGTATTGATCCTTGGTGTGTCTGTGAGGGTGTTGACAGAGGAGATTAACATTTCAGTGGGCTGGGAAAGGCAGACCCAACCTTAATTTGAGTGGGCACAATCTAATCAGTTGCCATAGAGGCTAGAATATAAACAGGCAGAAAAATGTGAAAAAAGAGACAGGCCTAGCCTCCCAGCCTATGTCTTTCTCCAGTGCTGGATGCTTCGTGCCCTCGAACGTCAGACTCCATGTTCTTCAGTTTTGGAACTTGGACTGGCTCTCCTTGCTCCTCAGCTTGCAGATGGCCTATTGTGGGGCCTTGTGACCATGTGAGTTAATACTTAATAAACTCCCTTTCATATATATGTATATTATATATATAGTGTGTGTGTATATATACATATACACAAAATATATACAATATACCTATATACAATATATATACGTAAATATATATTATATATATTTTACATTTTTTACATTTAGGTCTTTATTATAATATATATTATGTACATATATATTGTGTGTACATATATATACACACACATTATATATATAATATATATATTAGTCCTGTTCCTCTGTTGGTTCTGCACTTCCATTAGTTCTGTCCCTCTAGAGAACTGACACAAGTGTATACATCAGTTTAAAAATAGTTAACATCATGACAACATTAAACTTTCCAATCTGGGGACTGAGGACATACCTCCACTTCTTTAAGCCTTTTCAAAATATTTTTCAAAAATATTTTGAATTTTTTTGTGTAGAGGTATTACATATTTTATAAGATGTATTTATAAATATTTATTATTTGTATTCTATTGTGAAAGACATTTTTACTTGTTTTATCTTACGTTCATTGCATATATATTTATTTACATGGTAACCTTGATAAAATCACTTTTTAATTCTAGTGGTTAATCAGAATTATTTGCGTTTTCTTCATATACAACCCGTATTATCTGTGTATAACCTTAGTTTTATTTCTTCTTTTCCAAACCTTGTACGTTTTATTTTTATTGTCTCGTTCTACCTCCAGCAAAATATTGAATCGAGTGGTAATGGTAGGCATAATTTTCTTAATCCAATTTCTGGGGAAAGGAGTAGCTAAAAGAGAGCAGACATAATATGTTAGCATTAACTGTTGTATTTTCTGTACATTTTTATAGATAACTTTTATTAGGCTAAGAAAATACCTTTTATTCCTAGTTTGCTAAGATTATTTTTAAGTTCAGGGACACATGTGAAGGTGTATTGCACAGGTATACATGTGCCATGGTGGTTTGCTGCACCTCTCAACCCATCATCTAGGTTTTAAGCCCCGCATGCATTAGGTAGTTGTCCTAATGCTATCCCTCCCCTCCCTACCCACCTCCTGACAGACCCCAGTGTGTGATGTTCCCCTCCCTGTGTCTATGTGTTTTCATTGTTCAACTTCCACTTCTGAGTGAGAACATGGGGTGTTTGGTTTTCTATTCCTGTGTTAATTTGCTGAGAATGATGGTTTCCAGCTTCATCCATGTTCCTTCAAAGGACATGAACTTATTCTTTTTTTTTGACTGCATAGTATTCCATGATATATATGTGCCACATTTTCTTTATCCAGTCTATCATTGATGGACATTTGGGTTGGTTCCAAGTCTTTGCTATTGTAAATAGTGCTGCAATAAACACACCTGTGCATCTGTCTTTATAGTAAAATGATTTATAATCCTTTGGGTATATACCCAGTAGTGGGATTGCTGGGTCAAATGATATTGCTGGTTCTAGATCCTTGAGAAATCGCCACACTCTCTTCCACAATGGTTGAACTAATTTACCCTCCCACCAGCAGTGTAAAAGCATTCCTATTTCTCCGCATCCTCACCAGCATCTGTTGTTTCCTGACTTTTTAATGGTTGCCATTCTAACTGGCATAAGATGGTATCTCATTGTGGTTTTGATTTGCATTTCTCTAATGACCAGTGATAAGCTTTATTTCATGTTTGTTGACTGCATAAATGCCTTCTTTTGAAAAGTATCTGTTCATATCCTTTGCCCACTTGTTGATGGGGTTGTTTTCTTCTTGTAAATTTAAGTTCCTTGTAGATTCCGAATATTAGATCTTTGTCAGACAGATAGATTGCAAAAATTTTCTCCCATTCTGTAGGTTGCCTGTTCACTCTGATGATAGTTTATTTTGCTGCACAGAAGCTCTTTAGTTTAATTAGATCCTAATTTGTCAATTTTGGCTTTTTTGCAATTGCTTTTGGTGTTTTAGTCATGAAGTCTTTGCCCATGCCTATGTCCTGAATGGTATTGCCTAGGTTTTCTTCTAGGGTTTTTATAGTTTTAGGTTTTATATTTAAGCCTTTAAGCCATCTTGAGTTAATTTTTATATAAGATGTAAGGAAGGGGTCCAGTTTCAGTTTTCTGCATATGGCTAGCCAGTTTTCCCAGCACCATTTATTAAGTAGGGAATCCTTTCCCCACTGCTGGGGAAGACCAGCACTGATCCTTTCCCCATTTCTGGGGAAGGTTTGTCGAAGCTCAGATGGTTATAGATGTGTGGTGTTATTTCTGAGGCCTCTGTTCTGTTCCATTGGTCTATATGTCTGTTTTGGTACAAGTACCATGCTGTTTTGGTTACTGTACTCTTGTATAGTTTGAAGTCAGGTAGCGTGATGCCTCCAGCTTTGTTCTTTTTGCTTAGGATTGTCTTGGCTATACAGATGTTGAGTTTAAGAAATGCTTCTCATTTATCTATTGAAATAATCGTATGGTTTTCTCTAGTATTCTATTAAAGTGAAGAATTACATCAATTGTTTAATGTTGAACCAATCTTGCATTTCTTAAATAAATTTATCTTTTCCATTTTATATCTTTATCCCTTTTATAAATCACTCCATGTAATTTTCTAATATTTTGTTTGGGATTTTTAGATTTATGTTCATGAGTAAGTTTGGCCAGAAATTACATTTTTTTGTTGTAATATTCTTGTAAGGTGTTACTATTACAACTAACTTGAATGTTTGTGACAATGTTAAGAGAAGCCATTTTAGCCTGAAGCTTTCTAAAGATTTTTATTTACATATTTATTTATGCATTTAATTTATTTAGTAGTTAGAATTTTATGTAGTATTATACACATTTGTTATGTCTTCTTGAGTTAGTTTTGGTAAGCTATTTTTAGGAATTTGCCTTTTTTCAAAATTATTGTCATGAGTGTCTTATAAAATAAGCTCATGCTTTTTCTAAGAGCTATAGAATCTATATTAATAAACTACTTTCTTGCTCATAGTGGCTCTCTCTCTCTCTCATTCTCCCCTACCAAAAATCATTTTTTTCTTTACCTCAATCTCTATCTTCTTTTAGAACTCCAATGATATATATCTTAACCTTTTGATATTGTCTCACAGATCTCTGAAGCTCTGTTTATATTTAATTTTTTATAGTTCTTTCTACTGGATTATTTCTATTGATCTCTCTTAAGTTCATTTATACTTTCACCTGTCATTTCCCTTCCACTAAGTATATCTATTTTTTAAATTAAAAATTTTTTTAGTTCTAGAATTCCATTAAATTATTTAGTTTCTATTTCTCTACTAAAATTTCTAATCTGTTTAGTCATTGTGAATATGTTTCCTTTTCATCTTTGAGCATAGATATCATGGCTGCTTTAAAATTAGATGTTGCTAATTTCGACATCTGAGTTATCTCAGGTTTAGTCACCATTGATTTTCTTTTCTGTTGAGAATGGATCATATTCTCCTGTCTTTATATGTTGAAGAAATTTGAATTATATCCTGGACATTGTGATTGTTGTACTGTAAGACCCTGGAATCTGCTATGCTCCTCAGAAGAATATTAATGTTTTTGTTCTAGCAGACCTTTAGCTTAGTTGAACTGAAATTGCAAACTCTATCTCTTGAGTAGCAGTTCAAAGCTTAGTTTAACTCTTTTATCATTAGCTGTAGTCTGACCCATGCAATGCATGACCCAGTAGTCAGCTAGAAATTTGGGTCAAGATTATACATAGAATTTGAGACTTCCCCATTCAGCATTCTCCTTTCTGGGATTTTCCATTTAATTTCTAGTAAGTCTGGTTGTCCTTAACTCTGTTCTCTGATTCTTCAGGCAAAGGGCTGTGAGTTTTCTATCAGAATTATAGCTACCCCATTGTTATGGTCTAAATGTTTGTGTCCCCCCACAAAATTTATATGTTGAAGACCTAACCTCCTTATGTGACTTTATTTGGAGATGGGACCTCTAAGGAAGTAATTAAGGTTAAAAGAGATCATAAGGGTGAGGCCCTTATCTGATAGGATTAGTGTCCTTTTAAGAAGAAATACCACAGAGCTTGCTCTTCCCTCACACATGCACAAAGAATAGGTCATAGGAGCACATAGTGAGATAACAGCCATCTCCAGTTTAAGGAGAATGTCTCACCAGATGCCAACCCTTCTGACACTTTGACACACTGGACTTCCAGTCTCCAGAACTGTGAGGAAATTAATTTCTGTTGTATAAGCCACGCAATCTGTGATATTATGTTATGGCAGCCTGAGAAAACTCATACACCCATGGAGTCCTGATTTGGCCTATTCTCAGGTTAAAAGCCATAAAACCAGGCAACTCACACTGCATCATTCCTTTCCCCAATGTCAACTTCCCTCCAGAATCTGCTTGTTTTTGTTCATTCTCCAACTTTAGGTTGTTGCTTTTGTATTTTGTCCAAAGTTTATACTTATTATCTGGGGAAGAGTCATGTCTGGTAGGAGCTTATTTGGTGATAGAAGTAGAATACATTTTTATCAATTTTATTTGTATTTTCAATAAACCGTCTCTTTGTTTATTCCCTCCACTATATATTTTTCTGTTCCATTAATTTCTATTTTTCTCTTAATTATCTTAAGACTTCTTAAGAATATTAATTATCTTAATTATCTTTCTTTTTATATGTGTGTGGGAGGCTTCATTTACTAAGTTTGCATTCCCAACCTGCTGAAATGTACTTAAATCATTGATTTTTTAGCCTTCTTTTTAACACATGAATAGTACTATTAGTTATGCTTTTCTAATCCTCTGTATTAAATTTTTTGATGTTTATTCTATTATTTACTGAATGAAGTTATTAAGATGTCACACTATGCTTATAAAAATGCCTATTTCTCCTTTTAGTTCTGATTTTTTGCTATATATATTTTAAGTGTATGTTATTAGATTTACTTTTTCTATAGTCTAGAGAATAGTTCTTTTAATGGTATAAAATACACCTCTTTATCTCTACTAAGAATTTTTGCTTTAAGGACTATATTGTTTAACATTTTTGTTGATTAACCCAGGTTTCTTTTGCTTAGTGTTTGCATGGCATTAATTTTATTTCCATATAGAAAGTAAAAGTGTTCTGTTTTCTTATATTTAAGTCTTTTTAAAATAAGATAAAGTTATATTTTTATATTTATATATTTATCAAAATTTGTATCCAACCTATCTTCATCTCCTAATTGATTGGCATACTAAGGCAAAATTACAGCAAAATCAATGGAACTCAATTCTGTATTTAGGGTGAACTATAAATAATCACAGTTGTAGAGGCAGACTTAACTATTGCCAGAAAAACTGCTACAACAAAATGGCACCATAGACCAGACCAGTAAATCATGAGAAATTAATGTCAACCTCATCAAGCAATATTTTTATTTATTGTAAATAATTATTGTGAGTTAACTTTATATTATTTTATTTCATAAATTTATTCTCAATGAGATATTTTTATGTTCCTTAAAATCCTAAAATAAAGAACCACTATAAATTATCTAATACACCAGGGATATTAATGTGAAGTCTGGTCTACAGATCCTGCTTTGGTAGCCATGGGTACCAAATTCTGTACAGATGGATGGCTAAACATTTTTCTGGGGAGAGGTTCTAAAGCTTTGATCTGTTTCTTGAAAGAGTCTATGATCCCCCCAAATTTAAGGACCCCTGGTATCCCATCAGTATCTGAATTCAGGTCCCCAGAGTAAATAAAACAGGGAAAGCAATTCCTTTACAGAATCCCGCTTTGACAAGGTTTACTTTTAAAAGAGTATGCCAAACTACATAATAGAATATAATAATATGCACCACACCAAATCCCATCTGAACTGTTATCTCAAACAAACGGCCTAAAATGGCCTGCTGTGTAGCAGTTTTCTATAAACTTGGGTTCTTTTCCTCCCCTTTATCACCAGCTTTAGTGCACTGAGAAAAAAAATCAGGATTGGGAGATTGTGATTATAAAGGAAAAACAGATTTCTTCCAGTAGAATCAATATCTATAAAATTGTTATTTCACTGGTAACGTTTGAAATAATAATGAACTGTAAAATACTTTCATTTTAAAGCTTATGGGTTGCTCAGTAAAAATGTTTAAAGCTTATATATTTTTCAAATATGGCAAATGTTAAGTTTTACCACCATGGAGATTTGGTCTTTATACTGCTATTTTAAAGTGTTGTTTGTGCTTTTCTAATTCTTTTTCATTAAAAAAACAAAAAAAGATTTAATAAATTTGAATAAAATCGGCTAAAAAGTAATTATGAGATCAAATTGATTTGCATTATGTTAGAACATGAAACCACATTAGGGATGCCAGAATTCAGATTGGAGGCAAGTTATCCCCAGTTGATGTTACTAGCATATGGGATTAAGATTTACAAAATTAACTGTTGACTAAATGTTTTGTGATACTTACAAAAGGAGAAATGTGAAATTCCCTTATTTGCACTTGCTTGTGGTATGGTAATTTCATGTGAACAGATATTAAGCTGCCATGCTGCTTTTTTTTTTTTTTTTTTTTTTTTAAAACAGAGTCTCACTGTGTTCCCCAGGCTGGAGTGCACTGGCCTGATCTCAGCTCACTGCAGCCTCTGCCTCCCAGGTTCAAGGGGTTCTCCTGCCTCAGCCCTCACCCTCCCAAGTGGCTGGGATTACAGGTGCCTGCCACCACACCCAGCTAATTTTTGTATTTTTAGTAGAAATGGGGTTTCACTATGTTGGCCAGACTGGTCTCTAACTCCCGACCCCAGGTGATCCAACAGCCTCAGCCTCCCAAAGTGCTGGGATTACAGACATGAGCCACTGCACCCGGCCCATATTGCATTTTAATTAGAGTCCTTTAGTTTTTGGACAATGACCACAGAATAATTACTCTGACCTTCAGTTTCTTAATTATTCTCTGGAAATGAATGAATTGACAAAAAAAAAAAAAAGTTTAAGTTTCCAAGCCTGAATCTAAAGGTGGCATTGCTTCCATGTTCAACTGCAGTACATTCAGCTTTAAAAGACTATTTTACAGAATAAGGAATTTGAATAGAGGAAATTTCTAGAAACATTCTTTACATATAGTCACCATGTCCCTGAAAAGAAATGCTAAGACACAGAATTTTGTGATCAGTGTTTTTAAAAACACTTAATCCATCCTTCTTGCTTTTCAGTTTTTCAAGGAAAATTACTTTTCTAAACATAAGCAGACACAGGTCTAGAAATATTTGACATGAAATTATAACATAGTATTAAAATTATACCTACAATCAAACCCGAGCTCCTTATGTAACCTTACCATTGATTTGAAGAACTTTCTTTATTACCTGACAAGCTTGCTCATTCTGTACATTTATTTCGATTTTGTTGAGCTTTCAGCCATGCCTATAATGTTGCTGAGGAGTAAAATATCTTTTATAACCAGAATCATAAATCTTTCTTATAACCAAGAGACTGTATCTTTATGGCTATAGATCATATGAGTTACTGTCAAAAAGTGCCATCTTATCACATTACAAATTAGAAAACTGAAAGACAGTGCATGGCTGACAATACCTATTAAGTTTGGTATTGTGAAACCAAATAATTTTCCTTTCTAATCAGGCAATATTTCTAATTACAAATATTTTTAGATAAATATAAATTTGGGTATGTACTTTAGCCAGATTTTGAAAGCACAATTAGATTAATATGAGCAAAGAAAATGGATGTATTTATGAAAAAGTACTCATTCGAGTGGAAAAGGTTAAAAAAAAAAAAGACATGGAAAAGAAAAAAATTGACCCATTTGTTTTATGAGGGGTGAGAGAAAAGTGTTATTTTTATTTCAATTTTTCATGCAAACGTTTTACACAGATTCAGTAACGAGATAACTTTCGAGTTTCTTCTTGCCAAAACAGATGCTGTTGTCTAGATATTCAATGTATGGCCTTTATTGATATTTTGAATGTCTGCTCATTATTAAGTTACTGTAGAAGAAAAACAAATAGAAATGTTGATAAATAGAACTTTATTTTAATAACAGGATATTTAACCTTTTCTGTGTGTTTTACTTAAACTTTTTTCCTGCTCTCAACCTTATGTAATAGCAATTTTATATACATTTATCTCATAAATAGAAACAGGGTCTTGCTCTGTTGCCCAAGCTGGAGTGCAGTGGCGTGGTCATAGCTCACTGCAACCTCAAATTTGGGCTCAAGAGATCCTCCCACTTTGGTCTTTCCCACTGTGTTGGGATTACAGGTGTAAGCCGCTGCACCCAGCCAGTAATTATTTATATATATTTTTGTTTGTTTGTTTGTTTTCTGAGGTGGAGTCTCACTCTGTCACCTAGGCTGGAGTGCAGTGGTGAGATCTCGGCTCACTGCAAGCTCCGCCTCCTGGGTTCACACCATTCTCCTGCCTCAGCCTCAGGAGTAGCTCCCGCCACCACGCCCGGCTTTTTTTTTTTTATTTTTTATTTTTCGTATTTTTAGTAGAGACGAGGTGTCACCATGTTAGCCAGGGTGGTCTCGATCTCCTGACCTCATGATCCGCCAGCCGTGGCCTCCCAAAGTGCTGGGATTACAGGCGTGAGCCACCTCGCCCGGCCAATATTTTTAAAGCAATTTGGTTTCCTAGAATTGATCACATCTACTGTATCCTGATTGTGCTGTTCTGAATGAAAACTGGATACCACAGAAATGCAGAAAGTTAGCCATGAAATTTCATTTACTCTACCTGTCTCCCCTAACATATCTATGCATGGGAGAATTTTATGTAAGGTGGGGCTTTAAGTGAGGGCAATGGAAAGAGAAACGGGACTCACCAGCACTTTTGTGCTGTTTGTGTTTATGGTTTTAGATACATTCCTACCTTCCCTTGATTTGCTAGGGTGCCGACACTGAAAAATCCTATTAACAAAGCTCCTTTGCCAACTGGCTTCTAGCTAAGTTTAGTCAATGGGAGATACTGGAAGGAGACAGGATGCAAAAGGAAGTAAGAAGCCATGATATTTCTCCTCCTTTCGCCATGCTTTGATAGCTTTTCTATCAACAGCTTCTGCCCTCCGTGGCTCCAACTTTCTCTAGGTGGATTCACCACGGTTCTAGCTGCTTCTGAGTGGTCGCTGCTCCAGGCTTTGCTGCCTCTTCTTTCCTTCGTGTCTCTAACCCTAGGAGTGGCTGTGGCTTCCTGAAGTTGCTCATCTCTGGGCTGCCTTGTCTTTCTTGCTTGCTCTTTTAGTTCCTCTAACACCTTTGTAGCTAGGGCATATCCAGTTATTTCTCAAGTTGCTGTGGCAAATACTACTACCAGCTCCAGTTTGTTTAATAAACCAAAAGGAGATTGCAGTCTTAGGATGGGAGAGGAAAGGGAAGACACCCAAAATGACATGGATACATTGTTTTATGAAAAGGGAGAATAAAAGTGAAACTGATACCAGCACCACATACACATATTAATTTTTTTAAAATTAGCATTTAATCTCTGCTTAATTGGTCTTTCCTGACACTTGCTTTAAGTCAAAAGCTCAAACAGATGGATTCCGGATTATATTATATTACCGTCTTTCTATCTAGGTTCATGGGTAGGGCTAATTCCCCTCTCTGGCTACCAAAAGATACAAGGAGGATCCAGTATGAATAGTGACTCTGGCCCTGGTTGTGGTAGGAAGTTAATGAAACTTGAATATGTGCTTGGAGAGCCCAAAACTCCCACTGAGAATTAATTTTGTTTGCTCATTTCCTAATGGTCTTTGTGGTCATTAGACTTACTGCTGTTTGGCCCTAAATACATTTTCTTTTTACTTTTGGCTTTTGTTATACAGGGTTCAGAGCTGAAAGCATCTACTTCTTAAAACTACTGCGTGGTTTTCTAATGGTCACAGTATGTGGGAACTGAGCATTCTGCAAAGCTAAATGTCATTTGATACAAATTATATTGGGTAATTTACAACCAATCTAACTGCTCTTTCTTGATGAGCAAATTCTCTCTGTCTTGTGTATGTGTGTGTGTTTTGCTTGTATGAATATACTGGGAGTGGGAATCGGATATGATTTTTTAAATTTGACTTTCATTCTCTGTTAAACGGCATGAATTCACCAGACATTCATAACCACCTTCATAATAAGAAATAAGTGTACTAAAAACTTTGTTGTAATTCAAATTAGGAAACTAAGAGCATGTTGCTATAATCTTGAACACATGTTTCTATCTCTATGGTGACTATGTTTTCCAAACCAAAATTTAGGACATGTGTTATGGCAAAGAATTTCCTTTAAAATTGTTCTTAACACATGGACACAGGGAGGGGAACATCACACACCAAGGCCTGTTGTGGGGTGGAGGGCTAGGGAAGGAATAGAATTAGGAGAAATACCTAATGTAGATGATGGGTTGATGGGTGCAGCACACCACCATGGCACGTATATACCTATGTAACAAACCTGCATGTTCTGCACACGTATCCCAGAACTTAAAGTATAATTTTTTTGAAAAGATTCTTAAATTGTACTTATGTAATCATTCTTATAAGGGTATAAAAATTCTATTACATTTCATGCTCATTTTATAATTGTACTTTTAAAAAGAAAAATGTTTGTAAATAAGAATTAGTCTTAGAAAACCCATGATATTGACTCCTACTATGTCTTCTCATTCTTCCAAGAAATGATCCTATTTGTTGGCCTTATTTAATAATCCACAGAAGGACTAGGAAAAAATGGAATACTTAGTTATAACACTGGAATAGTGAGTATTTAACAATCAAAATTTTGGCTGGGCATGCTGGCTTGCGCTTGTAATCCCATCATGTTGGGAAGTCAAGGTGGGAGGACTGCTTGAGCCCAGGAGTTCAAGATGAGCCTGGACAACATAGTGAGACCCTATCTGTAAAAAATTTTTTTTAAAAAAAGAATCAAAATTCACATGCAGATTAAACTTGAAGCTGAAAATATGATCCCTGAAAATAGCCCCGTTAATATGTCCCCTTTGTTCTGAGCTGCAGTAATATGCTTCTAAGAGTTAAGAAGAAAATTAAATCATAGCAAATAGTCTCATCTCTAGGAAAAAAGGCATAAATTAAACTTTCCTCAAAACAAGATTAAAATCAATGTAGAAAAATAAGGCAAATCCCATCCAGGTCTTTTGTGCAAATGAGTTTTCCAAGTGAAAAAGTGTAAGGAGGCAGTTCCTGGATAACATACGAAGCCTTTTACGAAGGGAATCACTGGCCACAAGGATCTGTAAGATATAAATTCCCTACCCCATTCAAGAACAATGTTGAGCCTAAATGGGATGCTCATTGTAAGCTCTGAATCTTCATCTGGGATGCTCATGTAGGAAGGTGCCGGTGGAACCAGGTATCAAGAGTCAGAAGACAAGCATCAAAAGCCATAAGGGGGTTTGAGGAACTCTTTCAAGAATAAAACTGGAAGGTACTTCTCCATGGTTCCTAAAAACCAGCCAGACAGAAAAACAGAAAATATGCCTCAGGAACTTTGGCTTAAAGAAGATGTGTGACTTCTTAAACTTTTGTAGCTTTTTCATGTCTATTACCTACTTTTATTTGCATTTCTGACAATAGATAAGATACTCTCTTTCTTATTGTCCTGGAAAAAGGAGAAGCAGGGAAACAAGACGCAGCAACCTGCTTCTTCCAGGACAATAAGGGAATCCAAGAGAGATTTACCCTGGATTTTCCAGGACAATAAGAGAATCTGGGGAGAGTACATCTAACTTGATGTCCTAGTTGGTGAGAGAAGAATTCTGAGGATTATGGAGGAAAGAAAAATAATAAATCCATGGAGCTGGAGGAAAAGTGCCAAGAAGGGGAGTTATGGACTAAGGACTTGGGAAAGAGAAGGAGCCCAGAAGATTGATCTGGAAGTGGGCACCTTTGCTCACAGCAGAGTCTCATCGGTAGCCCCTTACTAACTCACTTTCCAAGCTCCTTGACTCCACAAATGCTATAATAGCAGCCGAGTGTATATGAGAAAGCATTTTCTATCAGCTAGTTGGTTATTAGGTCTTTCAATCTTATTTGCTACCCCACCTCCCCTGTCTCCATTATAATCCCATTAAGAGCAGAAACTGCCCCATCCTTTCCTTATGACACTGTGTTGTCTATGACACCCACACACTTTTTATAAATATAGTAATGATATGTCTTATGTTGCCCCTTCAGCTCAGTGCCATTCCCAGAAGGAATGAACAAAGGAATGTCCCAAAAGAACAGAATGGAATGGGGACACGATGGATTGGTATAGCCAAGTGCTTGGTACATTTTTAAAAAAGGAACTTCTCTCATAACAGAAGTGACTTCTCAAGAGTTAGAGACCCAACTCTGCACAGATAGAGGAAGGCTGCTTGGGTCTCTAATTTGCATTCAAAATCCAGGTTTTAGCTCAAATTTCTTTCATGTTAACATACAGAGTTATCTTCAGTACAAAGTCATTTTCAAGGTGAGCGATTTTTTCATTTTTTTATCCCAACATTTTTTATGAAAAATTTTAAATATACAACATGTATCCACCATCTGAATTATATCATCAGTATATTACTATGCTTGCTTTGCCACAAATCTGTCTAGCCATCAACAAGTCATTGTTGTATGCATTTCAAAATCCAAACATCATAACTTCCCCTGAAATACTTCAGTACGTATATTAGCTAGAACATTTGCTTACAGATTTTAATGCAACATTTACATGTAATAAAATATACAAATCTTAAGTGTCTATCTGCTAAGTTTCTTTCGTCTGCTGAGTTCTGAGAAATATATAATCTGTGTGATCCTAACTCCTACTAAAACAGTATTATATCTTATATTGGATTCTCTCTAGTATTATCATAGCCCCAGAGAGTTCCCTCATGCCCTTTGCAGTCAATTCCCACCCTTCAATCTCTGCCGTAGTCATCAACTCTGATTTTTTTTCCTAGATGAGAGTATTTTCATGCTTGACAGAGTTGTACAAATAATGGCTTTAGTGATGAACCTTTGTAGTTGGCCAAACTTTAGGGACATTTGGCTTCAACCCAACAAAAAGTTAACCGTCTTAAATGACCGATTACTGTAGATAAATGAGTAAAAGGAGAATTATTCTATTGCATAAGTCATCTTCCTCTCCTGTTCATTCATATCTAATAGCCCAGACAAGAAATAAAGTACACATTGTCTCTGCCTGATAAATCAGCAATTTCATTTGTCTCATAATGAAGGGTCAAGGAAGTTCTTCAATTTCTGAATATAGTCATATGATTACTGGTCTCAGAACACAGAACAAAAGAGAACAGATTTTGATACTACTAACAAGCTCTTCTTGGCCAATTATTCTTCCTTATCAATAATATTAGGGTCCTGGAAAAAAATACAAATATAATAACTACATCTTGTCACTCCTGTGTGTAAGTTAAGAATTATGGAAGGCTTACAATTCTTGTAAGTCAATGGGAAGCTGAGTAGGGAGTTACTATTGAATTGTGCTCAGGAATGGTACCTAATGGCTTATGAGGATGAATCAACTATTAAAATGGCAACTGCCTGCAGGATGTGGCTTTCCGGCCCATTGTTTTGCAAATTAAATGGAAAGTTTTTGACCCCTGTGGCATCTTTACATCCAACACATGGTCTTTGCACTGGTCTTTGTTTGGGTTTTCTAATAGCTGGTATCATTCTTCCTCTATATCCCATTAAGTTTCTTTCTGGATTCTCTTTGCGAAGTCCCCTACAGCCCCTCCCCATGTCTCTTTTTCCACACATCATTTCACGTTTTATTCCCATCATTGGACTTGCCATTTCTTCATGTAAATTCCCACCCCTTCCATTCTCCCCCATCTCTCTCAAGTTGCCCCCCTTCACTTATTATCCTTTTTCTCTTTCCTGCTGCTTAATGATTTTTCCTGCTGATGAGCTGTGCTCACAATACTGAGAGGCCTGCAGCACCACTGGGCTTGTCGCTTGCTCATGGTGTGCTCCGAGCAGATGGAAGTAGAATTCAGTCATGCTCATCACAGGACAGCTCTGTGATGGTGTGTGAATCTTGTAACATTCCATCAGCTTTTTCGTTAATGAAACTATATGCTTCCCTTTTTTTATTATTAAATTGGAGTTTGATACTCTGGAAAGCATTTTTCTCTTGAAGACTTATTTGTGGTGCCATATTTCAGAAACAAATAATCCTGATGTTTATACAAACAGCATACCAGATTCAGTGTTTTTTATATTTGTATAGCTCTATTCTTTGTAAAGTGTATTCTTACACAGTGTCTAATTTGATTCTAATATTAATGATTATCAGAGTAGGGTCATTATCTTTATGATTATCACTTTTAAGTGAAGAATGTCCACAAGGATTACAGCGAGGGAGAATCTCAGAATAACCAGCTTAGCCAGT
Source organism: Papio anubis (assembly GCF_008728515.1). NCBI lineage: Eukaryota > Metazoa > Chordata > Mammalia > Primates > Cercopithecidae > Papio > Papio anubis. Next base: position 132,266,047 of record NC_044977.1, on the reverse strand, counting down.
CAGTACAGAAGCTAATCAAGAGAATACCTCTTTTATAAGAGGCTAATGAAAAATTTGCTTTTCCCCCTCCCCACTGGGTTTTCCTGTACTGAATCAACAGTTAAAATAAAAGCTTTCCCATGAGACTGGGATCTTTGTTAAACACCTTGCAGTAGTCAAGAAGTTGCTATTCCAATAATTCATCAGATGCCAATACATTGTGTGCTGGGACAGTTAGCCACATCAGTAACTGTCACGAATATACACACATTCTGCTCTTGACCTTAAAGATGTGCTCCTAGAAAAATTGTATGTAGATCAAATTGTTGTACATGCAATTGCGTTGTAAAACACACCACGTAATTTTCTATTTAAAGAAATCTTGTGTTTTACCTTGCTTAAAGAATTCTTTCATGATGCAAATAATCCACATTTTATTTGTAAATTTAGGGCTCTAGGCATGAGTTTGTGTGAAGGACACATCAATTTTAATGGACTTATGTAGATGGTGGTTTAAGACACACTTTGCTGAACCACCCAGGGGATCGCAGTAAGTGTTCAGTGAAACAAAGGGACAAATTAGCCCCTCTGGAGCAATAGAACTCTGCTATTATTCTTCATATGAGTTGATATGAGAATAGGAGGTCCTTTCCCTTCTCCCACAGTGGTTTTACCTTTCCCAGTAATTGTTTCCTTAGAGTAAACTTGAGCTTTATATTTGTGGAAAAGCAGAAGGAATTATTTTCAACAAGTCACATGTGCATCAAATACCCTTGAACTAAGCATACAAGGATATACAAGTGTTTTCCTTGCATTTCCTGAGATAGTTCAGAATGTTACCTCTAAGTCTCTGAACGCTCCTTAAGCAGGCTTTGCAATTCCTAATTTATGCCCTTTGAACCAACCCTAAATTCCCTCAATCCTTTGCTCTCGTTTTCAGTTCATGGACAAACTACCACCATGCCCCTTGGATTACTTACTTCCTCTGTTTTCATCAACCTGTACCAAATTCCACTTTCATTGAAGAATTTATATCTAACTAATAAACAATTATCCTTGATGAGCAAGGTATTTCTAAAATACTCATTGCTGAGGAAAGTATAGGTTGTAACCAAATTATGTTCCAGAAGATTGTCCCATCTCCACTGTAGGTTAATGTCCTTTCCAAGGAGCCAGCCTCAAGAACTTTAGAGCTAATGTTCTTCAGGGAGGGAGGCACCCACTGGCTACCCATCAGCTGAGTGCAGAAACAGCTGAGGGTGAAGTAAATTTGTCTCAGCTACCAGGATCCTTTGACGCTACGCCTTCTGGTTTCTGTGGCAAAATCTATCAAGACAGAGATCTTTAAGTGTCCAGATTTTGTTGGCTACATTGAGCTGTATCCCAAGCTATGAGAGTTAAGTAATGCCCTTTAGTCCATGTCCAGGAGAGACTTGCATAAAGTTTGTGTAAGTTGCCAACTCTCAGTGACTTCACAAGTCTTTTCCCAATTCATCCTCTCCCAGATGCAACCACACGGAAGACAAATACGAAAATTATACTTGAGGAGATAAAATTAATGAACTGGGTGCTACAATTGGTGCAGTTTTTAGCTTTTATTTTCTAGGAGGTCTCTTGTCTTACCTTGTTCTGTGACCTCAACCCAATCTTTGATATTTCAGCTAAATTGTGGCCAAAATCCTTTGCTCTCCATGGCAAACTTCTAAAATCCTGAATTCTAGATTTGACAAAACATATAGGAAAGGACAAACATTCTTTACCTTTCTCATGGAAACTTATTTTGAAAGGGTGGGGATTATAACTGTATTTGACATCTTTAGGTATGTTTGTTTTAGCAGAGGTATTACAACTCAGTCAGGTGAGAGGAAAAAGAAAAAGAGGACTGTACCTGCAGATGCCATTCTTCAGAGAATGTCAGCTCCCTGGCAGCAAATTGGAGTTAGGAAGCATACAAAGCTTGAAAATCAGACCCCTATGAACTTAATACTTATATTTCTTTAATATTATCCCTCCATGTGATTAATCCTCAAATATATCTCCACAATTCTCAATATAGACACTCGGAGGCTGCCACAATGTTATATAAGAGGAATGGAGTTAAAAGTCATTTTCTTTTTATACACTTTACTATTTTAAAAAATGCTACATAATGAGAGAACAGATACTGTTTATATAAGCTATAATTATACATATGTTTATGTACAAATATAATACATAAAATACCTAGATATACTTAGATCTATATGTATTTTTTATACTTAAATTTATGTATAAATACAGGTAATATATGCTACATATATAATTATCTACTTAAATTAAAAATTACTAATCGAGGCCAGGTGTGGTGGCCCATGCCTGTAATCCCAGCACTTTGGAAGGCCAAGGCAGGAGGATCATGTGAGCTCCAGAGTTCAAGACTATCCTGAGCAGCATAGTTAAAGCTTGTCTCTACAAAAAGTAAAAACAGCCAGGCTGGTGGTTCACACCTGCAGTCCCAGTACTCTGAGGCTAAGGCAACAGAATCACTTTAGCCAATGACTTTGAGGTTATAGTGAGCTATGATAGCACACTGCACTCCAGCCTGAGTGACAGAGCAAGACCCTGTCTCAAAAAAAAAAAAAAAAAAAAACAGTGGAAGGAAAAACAGCAGTCCTCTATTGCATATCAAAATCTAAATGTCCTCTTATATATCTCTTACATGAGAACATACCTTCTCTTTATGTATCTTCAGTGGATTTCTGCCTCAACAAAGCACTTACTGCCTTCTGCCTGTCCTATTCTCCCCCATTCCTAACATACAAGACACTTTTATCTCCTTTAAGCCACTCACATTTCTCAGCCAAATCATGCACCTTCCTAATCTCAATGCTGAACTAAAACTTTACTTTCTTCAACAAATTTTCTTTTATCAGTCCCATCCTAAAATTCATTTTGTCAAACTTCTGTACCCTGCACTCACATATACTTGCCTATATGTTGCATTTTGAATGTAAATATTTTATTGGGGTGTAATGCATACACAGACAAATGTGTAAATCCTAACTGTACAGCTAGATGAATTTTCACAAAGCAAAATCCAGATCAAGAGCACGACCAGCAACCCAGCAGCTCTCACAACACTCCATTTTCGGTACTTTCCTCCCACCTCTACCAAGAGGAACCATTATCTTGAATTTTTTTTTTTTTTTTTTGATGGGGGGAGGATGGAGTTTCACTTTTGTTGCCCAAGCTGGAGTGCAATGGCGCAATCTCAGCTCACTGCACCCTCCACCTTCTGGGTTCAAGTGATTCTCCCACCTCAGCCTCCGGAGTATTACAGACATGTGCCACCACACCTGGCTAATTTTGTATTTTTAGTAGAGACAGGGTTTCTCTGTGTTGATCAGCTGGTCTCAAACTCCCAACCTCAGATAATCCACTCACCTTGGCCTCCCAAAGTGCTGGGATTGCAGGTATGAGCCACTGTGCCCAAACCATTATCTTGAATTTTAACACCATAGATTATTTTTCCCTGTACAGTGTATACTCTTTTATATCTGGCTTCTTTTACTCAACATTGTGATTTTAAGATTAATCCATTGTTGTTTCATATGGCAGTGCTTTGTTCATTTTCACTGCTGTGTAATATCCCATTGAATGATTATTCCTGTTCATTTGAATTTTGATGGACGTTTGGTTTATTTCCGTTTGGGGCTATCGTGAATAGTGCTGACATGAATACTCTCACATATGTCTTTTGGAGAACAGAAGGACATTTTCCTCTTCAGTATATATCTAGGAGTAGAATTGCTGGATTATGTATGTGCGTGTGTTTAGCTTTAGCAGATCATTTCAAATAGTTTTCAAACATGCGATGTTGGTTTTTTTAATTATCTCAAGCTGGAGTTCTTTGATGGTCAATCATAAGGCAGTCAATGTTGACGCCAAGCCTGGTGGACAGCCACGTCACACCTGACTCTCAGCTCATAGGTAGGGAGCCACCCACTCCAAATCCTAAAACCTGATTAGCACAGCTTACTTTATCCCATTAACCCCATCTAGTGAACAGGAAAGTCATTTTTATTTGTCTACATGATGTGCTTACAATCAGTCATAAGTCTCTTGTAAACAAGAACATTATACTAAGTCTTGAGCATTTCTCTTCAACTCATCAGCCCCATTTTCCACCTTCCTTGAAGACTACAGCTTTAGATGTTTGTAATGACATGAACACCTGACTCTGGACTTCTGCCTGGGGTATTGGCACATCTCCTATGTTTCTATCCATCTCTGTTTCTATTTCCTGCCCTAGTGGCAGGATGTCAGTTCTGTTTTTCTCTCTACACTTCTCTCCTCCACAAGGAGAGAGAACAGTCATGGATACAAGATGGACTGTTCTTAAATGTTTTTGCACTAAGGAAACTTCTTTATGTTTACATGTGCTCGTAAGTTCCATTAACACTAATAGCCAGGAGATGTTTTTTGTGGAATAGGCAGGCCTCTGCATTTTGTAGGGAAAAGCTGAATTGTATCCTCTTAAATGCATTTTTTCTTTCCTTCATTTTAGGCTTTAAACAAAGTGGAATAGAAGGTCCTTTTAGATAAAATGATATATTACGTGATTACAGTAAATGCATGTAATGTACAACATTCATATTCTCAGCATTCTTTACATGCCTCATATAGTGAACATCTTACTACTTAAATTCTCACTAGTAAAATTCACAGTAGGATAATCACTTACCCTATATACGTCAGGGCAAACATGACTAAGAAGCTTTTGCATTCAAATTGGCTTGAAGTAATTCTTATTTATGAAATAAATGGAAAAATCATCTCCAAAGTAATACATGTTCTAGGAGATTATATAATATTTAAGAGAATAAACTGATTTTCCATTTTAACATGTTTTAACTAAAACACAGCAATGTAGAATTTATTCAAGTCAGAGACAGGGCTGCCTTATATACTTGACACTCAGCTGGTCACCTGTCCTGTGAATTTAGGCAAGCTCCTCACCTCTCTGTGTCTCAGTTTCCTCTCAGGGCACAAATAAGAATGTTATTTGTCCTGCTTTATTTCACACAGGTGAAAAGATTACAAACAATGCTGTAAGAAACATTTTATGCACATTTATTCATATAACAAATATTTAATGAGCAAATACTATGGACCAGGTATTGTTCTAGGTACCAGTACACTGCAGTAAACCAAAACAAACCAACACCCTGCCTTTATGTGTAACTTCATTTATATACATAAATTTACATACATAAATAAGAAAATAAATAGAATGTACATTATGTTAATAAGTGCTAATGTAAAAGAAAATGAAATTGGGAAGGCAATAGAGAATAAAGGAACAAGGAAGACCTCAATGACAGTTGACATTCAAGTAAAAACTGGAAAGGAATAAGAAGATGCCTAGGGGCACCTTAAGGAAGAGCATTCCAGGCAGAAGAAACAGCCAGTGCAAAGGCCCAGAGGTAGAAATGTGCCCAGTGTGTCCTAGAAACAAGGAGGCCAGTGTGGCTAAAACAGACTGGGAGAAAGGGTGGCAGACAGTGGCATCAGGGAGGTAACCAAGAGGAAACCACAGAGCACTGTACCTCCCTAAGTACATGTGCTAGTTTCTTCAGGATGTGTACCCTGGAGTGGCACTGCTGGGTTGTAAGACGAGAACATCTGCAGTTTTGCTAGATATTGCCAAATTGCTCTTAAGCGTACATTTTCACACTTTTATCAGCTTTTGAATTCCTGTTGTTTCACATCTGATTCTTGACATTTTCATACTTTTAAATTTTTAGACATCTGATAGATATGAAATGGTTATCTATTGCATTTTGAGGTATTTCTTGAATGCTTTGTATTGCAGTATTTGGGATATTTCCTCAAATACTAGTGAGCTTAAAGATCTTTTCATCTGCTTATTGGCTATTCCAGATTTCTCCTTTTATGAATTTCGTTTATATTCTAATTTTTCTATTACATTGTTTCTTTTTTTTCCTGTTGATGTGGAATTTTTACATGTCCTAAATATTACTGCTTTGTTAAACATACTACTCTATTATCCAAGCTTGTGGCTTGTCTACTTTGTTCCTACAGTGTTTACTGATGTATTGAAGTTTTAAACTTTAATGTATTAAATTTGTTAATCTTTTCCTTTATGGTTCATCCTTTTTGTCTTGAGAAATACTTTCTTATATACACAAGATATTCACCATCTCTATTATTTCCCCTGATGGCCTAACATTTTAGTTTTTATACTTAAGAATTCTGTCTCCCCGGAATGATGTGAGACAGATTTTTTTTTTCTACATGGCTAACCAACTGTCTCAGTACCTCCTTCCTCTTTAGCAAAACGGCAGCTCTGTAATTTGTTAATCTCCACATATGTGTTTCCTGGATTCTTTAGCCTCTCTTGTTAGTCAAATTTTTTTCTCTACAATAGTACTACAGCAACTTAATTGCTATAGCTTTATAATAAGTCTTGATAGATAGATATGTGTACATACACAAATATATATTCGAAACGAACAATTCGGACAAGTAGATGATTTCCCCCACTTTGTTCTTCAAAATTGTCTTGGTTATTCTTGATCCTTTGCTCCCCTATGAATATTTTATAATCCTTGTTTTCAAGTACCATAGGAAAACATTTTGGAATTTTTATTGAAATTGCCTTGAATTTAGGAATGTTAATATCTTTATGATATTGAGTGTACTTATTTACAAATGTGGTATATCTTTTCATTTGTTTAGGTTTTTTTTAATGTCATTCATTAAAGTTTTGTAATTTTTACCATACACTTCATATACAAATTTTGTTAGACTTATTTCTAGGAGCCATTTTTGCTGCTGCTACATTGTAAAGGGCACCTTTCATATTTTTATAGATTGTCACTGTTTGTTCCTGATGAATAAGGAATGCAATTTTTTATATTGATCTAATATCCAGTAAGCTTGCTGAGCTCTTATTAACTCTAATAACTTTACTACAGATGCTCTTGGGTTTTCTATGCTGTAAAACATATCATCTGAGAATAACAACAATTTCATTTCTTCCTCTGTGATTCATAAACATAATATTTCTTTATCTCATTTTAATCCATTGATTAGGCCCTCTGTATAATCTTAAAACAGAGAGCATTTTTTTCTCATTTCTAATTTTAAAAGGAATGTCTAATGTTTCACCATTGTGTGCTTACTATAAAAGCTTTTTATCAATATATTTCACAAACTTAATAAAATTCTTTCTATTCCTAGTTCACTGAGAATTTTTATCATGGATGCTGAATTTTATCAGATGCCTCTGCTTTTATTGAGATGCTCATACAGTCTTACTTCCTAAATTTATCAAGATAACTTTCATTTAACTGTCATGATGCACTTTCTAATGAATTGCTGGAATTAGTTAATACTTTGGGTCAATTTTCTTTTCAATATTCCATGTTGTTTGAGAAAAGATATGTATTTTCTAATTGGTGAGTGCAAGTCTGTGTGTGTGCATGTGTGTGTGTGTGTCTCCAATAGATCGACTGTTAATTATGTTGTAATTTTCTATATCCTTAATGAATTTTTGTTTTCTTCATCTATCAATTACTGAGATTACATTCAGATCTCCCTCAACAATTGTGGATTTGTCAATTTCTCATTAGCATGTAAATTTTATCTCTGAATATTTTGTTATTAGACATATACAGGTTAGAAACGTTATCTCTTTCTAGTGAAGTGAGACTTTTATTATGCAGGTAGAGAAAGACCATTTTATCTCTTCAACTCTGAAAATCCTTTCTGCCCTACAAACTATTTTGCCTAATAATTTACCAAAAAAAGCTTCCTTTTGGTTGAAATCTACCCAATGTATTGTTTTGCATTTTTTCCTTTCAACCTTCCTGAGTCCCTGTTTTAAATGTGTCCCTCATAAGCAGACTAGATTTGGGTTTCCTATAATCCAATGACATACATATATACACTTTAAGTTTGAGGGTACATGTGCACAACGTGCAGATTTGACACATAGGCATACATGTACCATGTTGGCTTGCTGCACCCATCAACTCATCATTTACATTAAGTATTTCTCCTAATGCTATCCCTCCCCCAGCCCCCCAAACCCCGACAGGCCCCGGTGTGTGATGTTCCCCACTCTGTGTCCAAGTGATCACATTGTTCAATTCCCACCTGTATGTGAGAACATGCAGTGTTTGGTTTTCTGTCCTTGTGATAGTTTGCTGAGAATGATGGTTTCTGGCTTCATCCATGTCCCTGCAAAGGACATGAACTCATCTTTTTTTACGGCTAGTGTTCCATGGTGCATATGTGCCACATTTTCTTAATCCAGTCTATCGTTGATGGATGTTTGGGTTGGTTCCAAGTCTTTGCTATTGTGAATAGTGCTGCGATAAACATACATGTGCACATGTCTTTATAGTAGCATGATTTATAATCCTTTGGTTATATACCCAGTAATGGGATTGCTGGGTCAAATGGTAATTCTAGTTCTAGATCCCTGAGGAATTGCCACACTGTCTTCCACAATGGTTGAACGAATTTTCACTCCCACCAACAGTGTAAAAACGTTCCTATTTCTCCATATCCTCTCCAGCATCTGTTGTTTCCTGACTTTTTAATGATTGCCATTCTATCTGGCATGAGATAGTATCTCATTGTGGTTGTGATTTGCATTTCTCTGATGACCAGTGAAAATGAGCAATTTTTCATGTGTCTGTTGGCAGCATAGATGTCTTCTTTTGAGAAGTGTCTGTTCATATCCTTTGCCCACTTTTGGATGGGGTTTTTTCTTGTAAATTTGTTTGAGTTATTTGTAGATTCTTGATATTAGCCATTTGTCAGATAGGTAAATTTCAAAAATGTTCTCCCATTCTGTAGGTTGCCTGTTCACTCTGATGGTAGTTTCCTTTGCTGTGCAGAAGCTCTTTAGTTTAACTAGATCCTATTTGTCTGTTCTGGCTTTTGTTGCCATTGCTTTTGGTGTTTTAGTCATGAAGTCCTTGCCCGTGCCTATGTCCTGAATGGTATTACCTAGGTTTTCTTCTAGGGTTTTTATGGTAGTCGGTCTAACATTTAAGTCTCTAATCCATCTTGAATTAATTTTTGTATAAGGTGTAAGGAAGGAATCCAGTTTCAGCTTTCTACATGTGGCTAGCCAGTTTTCCCAGGACCATTTATTAAATAGGGAATCCTTTCCCCATTTCTTGTTTTTGTCAGGCTTGTCAAAGATCAGATGGTTGTAGATGTGTGGTGTTATTTCTGAGGCCTCTGTTCTGTTCTATTGGTCTATATCTCTGTTGTGATACTAGTACCATGCTGTTTTGGTTACTGAAGCCTTGTAGTATAGTTTGAAGTCAGGTAGTGTGATACCTCCAGCTTTGTTCTTTTTGCTTAGGATAGTCTTAGCAATGCAGGCTCTTTTTTGGTTCCATATGAACTTTAAAGTAGTTTTTTTCCAATTCTGTGAAGAAAGTCATTGGTAGCTTGATGGGGATGGCATTGAATCTATGAATTACTTTGGGCAGTATGACCATTTTCATGACATTGATTCTTCCTATCCATGAGCATGGAATATTCTTCCATCTGTTTATGTCCTCTTTTATTTAGTTGAGCAGTGGTTTGTAGTTCTCCTTGAAGAGGTCCTTCACCTCCCTTGTAAGTTGGATTCCTACATATTTTATTCTCTTTGTAGCAATTGTGAATGGGAGTTCACTCATGATTTGGCTGTTTTTCTGTTAATGGTGTGTATGAATGCTAGAGATTTTTGTACATTGATTTTGTATCCTGAGATTTTGTTGAAGTTGCTTATCAGCTTAAGGAGATTTGGGGCTGAGACAATGGGGTTTTCTAAATATACAATCATGTCATCTGCAAACAGGGACAATTGTACTTCCTCATTTCCTAATTGAATACCCTTTCTTTCTCTTGCCTGTTTTCCCTGGCCAGAACTTTCAACACTATGTTGAATAGGAGTGGTGAGAGAGGGAACCCTTGTCTTGTGCCAGTTTTCAAAGGGAATGCTTCCAGTTTTTGCCCATTCAGTATATTGGCTGTGGGTTTGTCATAAATAGCTCTTATTGTTTTGAGATACGTTCCATCAATACCTAGTTTATTGAGAGTTTTTAGCATGAGGGGCTGTTGAATTTTGTTAAAGGCCTTCTCTGCATCTATTGAGATAATCATGTGGTTTTTATCATTGTTTCTGTTTATATGAAGGATTACATTTATTGATTTGCATATGTTGAACCAGCCTTGCATCCCAGGGATGAAGCCAACTTTATCTTGTTGATAAACTTTTGATGTGCTGCTGGATTTGGTTTGCCAGTATTTATTGAGGATTTTAGCATCAATGTTCACCAGGGATATTGTTAAAATTCTTTTTTGTTGTATCTCTGCCAGGCTTTGGTATCAGGATGATGTTGGCCTCATAAAATGAGTTAGGGAGGATTCCCTCTTTTTCTATTGATTAGAATAGCTTCAGAAGGAATGGTACCAGTTCCTCTTTGTACTTCTGGTGGAATTTGGCTGTGAATCCATCTGGTCCTGTACTTTTTTTGGTTGGTAGGCTATTAATTATTGCCTCAATTTCAGAGCCTGTTATTGGTCTATTCAGAGATTCAAGTTCTTCCTGGTTTAGTCTTGGGAAGGTGTATGTGTCCAGAAATTTATCCATTTCTTCTAGATTTTCTAGTTTATTTGTGTAGAAGTGTTTATAGTATTCTCTGATGGTAGTTTGTATTTCTGTGGGGTCGGTGATGATATCCCCTTTATCATTTTTTTGCATCTCTATCATTATTGCGTCTATTTGATTCTTCTCTCTTTTCTTCTTTATTAGTCTTGCTAACACTCTATCAATTTTGTTGATCTTTTCAAAAAATCAGCTCCTGGATTGATTTTTTTAAAGGGTTTTTTTTTAATGTGTCTATCTCCTTCAGTTCTGCTCTGATCTTAGTTATTTCTTCCCTTCTGCTAGTTTTTGAATGTGTTTGCTCTTGCTTCTCTAGTTCTTTTAATTGTGATATTAGGGTGTCAATTTTAGATCTTTCCTGCTTTCTCTTGTGGGCATTTAGTGCCATGAATTTCCCTCTAAACACTGCTTTTGCTGTGTCCCAGAGACTCTGGTATGTTGTGTCTTTGTTCTCATTGGTTTCAAAGAACATCTTTATTTCTGCCTTCATTTCATTATTTACCCAGTAGTCATTCAGGAGCAAGTTGTTCAGTTTTGAGTGAGTTGTGTGGTTTTGAGTGAGTTTCTTTTTTTTTTTTTTTTTTTTGAGACGGAGTCTCGCCCTGTCGCCCAGGTTAGAGTGCAGTGGCCGGATCTCAGCTCACTGCAAGCTCCGCCTCCCAGGTTTAGGCCATTCTCCTGCCTCAGCCTCCGGAGTAGCTGGGACTACAGGCGCCCGCCACCTCGCCTGGCTAGTTTTTTGTATTTTTTAGTAGAGACGGGGTTTCACCGCGTTAGCCAGGATGGTCTCGATCTCCTGACCTCGTGATCCGCCCGTCTCAGCCTCCCAAAGTGCTGGGATTACAGGCTTGAGCCACCGCGCCCGGCTTGAGTGAGTTTCTTAATCCTGAGTTCTAATTTGATTGCACTGTGGTCTGAGAGACAGTTTGCTGTGACTTCTGTTCTTTTACATTTGCTGAAGAGTGCTTTACTTCCAATTATGTGATCAATTTTAGAATAAGTGCGATGTGGTGCTGAGAAGAACGTATATTCTGTTGATTTGGGATGGAAAGTTCGGTAGATATCTATTAGGTCTGCTTGCTGCAGAGCTGAGTTCAAGTCCTAGATATCCTTGTTAACCTTCTGTCTTGATCTAATATTGACAGTGGGGTGTTAAAGTTTCCCATTATTATTGTGTGGGAGTCTAAGTCTCTTTGTAGGTCTCTAAGGACTTGCTTTATGAATCTGGGTGCTTCTGAATTGGGTGCGTATATATTTAGGATAGTTAGCTCTTCTTGTTGAATGGATCCCTTTACCATTATGTAATGGCCTTCTTTGTCTCTTTTGATCTTTGTTGGTTTAAAGTCTGTTTTATCAGAGACTAGGATTGCAACTCCCGCTTTTTTTTTTTTTTTTTTTGGTTTCCACTTGCTTGGTAGACCTTCCTCTATCCCTTTATTTTGAGCCCATTTGCGTCTTTGCACATGAGATGGGTCTCCTGAATACAGTACACTGATGGGTCTTGACTATCCAATTTGCCAGTCTGTCTTTTAATTGGGGCACATAGCCCATTTACATTTAAGGTTAATATTATTATGTGTGAATTTGATCCTGTCATTATAATGTTCACTGGTTATTTTCCCCATTAATTGATGCAGTTTATTCATAGCATCAATGGTCTTTACATTTTGGCATGTTTTTGCAGTGACTGATACCGGTTGTTTCTTTCCATGTTTAGTGCTTCCTTCAGGAGCTCTTGTAGGGCAGGCCTGATGGTGACAAAATCTCTCAGCATTTGCTTGTGTAAAGGATTTTATTTCTCCTTCACTTATGAAGCTTAGTTTGGCAGGTTATGAAATTCTGGATTGAAAATTCTTTTAAGAATGTTGAATATTGGCCCCCACTCTCTTCTGGCTTGTAGGATTTACTGCTGAGAGATCCGCTCTTAGTCTGATGGGCCTCCCTTTGTGGGTAACTCAACCTTTCTCTCTGGCTGCCCTTATCACTTTTTCCTTCATTTCATCCTTGATGAATCTGACAGTTATGTATCTAGGGGTTGCTCTTCTCAAGGAGTATCTTTGTGGCCTTCTCTGTATTTCCTGAATTTGAACATTGGCCTGCCTTTCTAGGTTGGGGAAGTTCTGCTGGATAATATCCTGAAGAGTGTTTTCCAACTTGATTCCATTCTCCCTGTCACTTTCAGGTACACCAATCAAACATAGATTTGGTCTTTTCACGTAGTCCCATATTTCTTGGAGGCTTTGTTCTTTTCTTTTTACTCTTTTTTCTCTAACCTTTTCTCACTTTATTTCATTCATTTGATCTTAATCATGGATACCCTTTCTTCCACTTGATCGAATTGGCTATTGAAGCTTGTGCATGCATCATGAAGTTCTCGTGCCATGGTTTTCAGCTCCATCAGGTCATTGAAGCTCTTCTACGCTGTTTATTTTAGTTAGCCTTTCACCTAATCTTTTTTCAAGGTTTTTAGCTTCCTTGCAATGGATTCAAACATCCTCCTTTAGCTCGGAGAAGTTTGTTATTGCCAGCCTTCTGAAGCCTACTTCTGTCAACTCATCAAAGTCATTCTCCATCCAGCTTTGTTCCATTGCTGGCAGGGAGCTGCGATCCTTTGGAGGAGAAGAGGCACTCTGGTTTTTAGAAGTTTCAGCTTTTCTGCTCTGATTTCTCCCCATCTTTGTGGTTTTATCTTCCTTTGGTCTTTGATGTTGGTGACCTAGAGATGAGGTTTTGGTGTAGATGAACTTTTTGTTGATGTTGATGCTATTCCTTTCTGTTTGTTAGTTTTCCTTCTAACAGTCAGGTCCCTCAGTTGCAGGTTTCTTGGAGTTTGCTGGAGGTCCACTCCAGACCTGTTTGCCTAGGTGTCACCAGCAGAGGCTGCAGAACAGCAAATATTGCAGAACAGCAAATATTGCTGCCTGATCGTTCCTCTGGAAACTTTGTCCCAGAGGGGCAGCTGCCTGTATGAGGTGTCTGTCGGCCCCTACTGGGAGATGTCTCCCAGTTAGGCTACGCAGGGGTCAGGGACCCACTTGGGGAGGCAGTCTGTCCATTCTCAGAGCTCAAATGCTGTGCTGGGAGAACTACTGCTTTCTTCAGAGCTGTCAGACAAGGACGTTTAAGTCTGCAGCTGTTGACTGCTGCCTTTTGTTCAGCTAAGCCCTGTCCACAGAGGTGGAGTCTAGAGGCAGTAGGCCTTGTTGAGCTGCAGTGGGCTCCACCCAGTCTGAGCTTCCCAACCACTTCATTTACCTATTCAAGCCTCAGCAATGGCAGATGCCCCTCCCCCACCAAGCTACCGCCTTGTAGTTCGATCTCAGACTGTTGTGCTAGCAGTGAGCAAGGCTCCATGGGCATGGGACTGGCCAAGCCAGGCACGGAAGAGGATATCCTTGTGTGCCAGTTGCTAAGACCTTGGGAAAAGTGCAATATTTGGGCAGGAACGTCCTGTTTTTCCACGTAGTCTGTCACAGCTTCCCTTGGCTAGGAAAGGGAAATCCCCCAACCCATTGTGCTTCCTGGGTGAGGTGATGCCCTGCCCTGCTTTGGCTTGCCCTCCCTGGGCTGCACCCACTGTCCAACCAGTCCCAATGAGATGAACCAGGTACCTCAATTGGAAATGCAAAAATCACCCATCTTCTTCATCAATCATGCTGGGAGCTGCAGACCAGAGCTGTTCCTATTCGGCCATCTTGCAACTGTCTGTCTTTTAACTAGCAAGTTTAGACCATGTAGATTTTCTATAATTTTTATTAGGGTACTACCATAATATTTTGTGCTAGCTTCCTGAAATTTTCTATGCTTTTTTCCCCCACTTATTTTCTCACCATTTAGATTATTTTTATTCTATTTCTTCTTTTTCTCTACTTGCTTACTTGGAAATTACACACTGTTTCTTTATTATCTCTTTTGAGATGGGGTCTCACTCTGTCACCCAGGCTGGAGTACAGTGGCACGATCATGGCTTACTGCAGCCTCAACTTCCCAGGCTCAAGTGATCCTCCTAACTCAACCTCCCAAATAGCTGGGACTACTGGTGTGTGTCACCATGCTTGGCTAATTTTTTAAACTTTTTGTACAGACAGGGTCTTGCTCTTTCCCAGGCTGATCTGAAACTCTTGGGCTCAAGTGATCCTCCCACCTCAGCCTCCCAAAGCTCTGGGATTACAGGTATGAGTCACTGTACCCAGCCACTGTTTATTTTTTTAGTTACCCTCAAAATGTTTACTTTTAAAGTCAAAGTTGATCAGTAATTCTACACTCCTAAAAACTTTGATCCTCCTCCTTCCTTTTCACTTTATTGATTTCCAATATTTTCCACTATTTTTCCCTACCAGATTAGTTAATATCATTTTGTTATTGATTTTTGCAATTAGTATTTGCTTATATTTTACATCGTATATTCTAATTACTCTGTTCATTAGTCTTTTCCATATTTCAGTTTGTTCTAGGCTCAATTTAATTTTTAGAAAGAACAACCTTTGGAAGTTCATTCAGTAATTGACTATGATAAACTCACTGATTTTTTTTTGCCATGAAATGTATTGTATATTTTCAAAAAGCTAGATGAGAGGATTTTGAATGTTTGTAACATAAAGAAATGATAAATGTTTGAGGTGATGGATATGCTAATTATCCTGATTTGATTACACATCATATGCACATTTTGAAATATCACTTCATATCCCATAAACATGTACAATTCTTACATGTCAACTAAAAATTTTTAAAAGACTATTTGCCATTTTTATTGAATAATGGGGTTGATATTTTATCTTAACACTCTGAGCATAGTCTTCTGACTCCTATAGTTACTGTAGAGAATTCTGCTATCAATCTAATTGTTATTCCTTTGAAATAATCCATCTTTTCTCTGTGGCTGCTCTTTTGATATTTTCTCTTTTGTGTTATGTAGTTACCCTTTAATGTATCTACCTATGGATTTATTGTTATTTATGTGCTTGGGATTTGTGCTTAATTCTGAGCCTCTAGTCATTTATCAATTCTGCAAAATTGTTGGTCAGTCTCTTTTTTAATAATTCTCCCCCATTCTCTTTATTTTCTTCATCTTGTGTTTCCATTAGCGACTTTGTTACCACCATTTGGTTGTAGACAGAAGTTTTAGTCTACCCCTTTCATTGAAGTGTGACTCTCCTATGATCCTGGCTTTGTGAAGAGATCCCAGTTTCAACTCTCCAACTTATGCCCACCTCCTGCATGCGTCTGTTGAAACACACACTTAGGTTTACTAACCTCCTGCATGCATCTGTTGAAATACACACTTAGGTTTACTAAGACAGGCGACTATCCTGAGAGCAGCTGCCTCTATCCACTTACTATTTATATTTTGGTTCTGCCTCTGTATTTCCCTTATACTCCCGTGATCTCAAATACACATTTGAGAAGATATTTCTTGCATTTTATCAACTTATCTAAGTGCTTTGTAGCTTAAAGGTACACACATAAAATCTAGACTGCTGTATTGCCAAAAGCAGTCTGTATTTTTGTTATAATATTTAAATGACTCAGGCTTTTCCATTGTCCTGCTTAGATCATTAAAGAACGTAATTTTCATTATCCTAAGGTCCTTTTCAGGTATTAAAAAAATGTTAGGAACTTGCTCTTCCCTACTTTAGCTAAAGATTCATTTGTCAAATCCTCCTGAACCAAAGGAGAAAATAACAAAGCAAAACAAGAAGGCAAATCACCAAGCAAAGGATGAAGTGTGGGAATTTACACTCTGCGCTTTATCTTGCAGTTGCTGAAGTTCATCTGTGGTTTTAAATGGCATTAATTTTGTCAATTAACATTTTCTGAGCACCCAAACGTATTGTGTTCATTTTGCTGATGAGCGATCCATCTCAAAGCGTGAGTGTCACAAAATTCCAGAGAAAAGATGCTGGTTATTGTAAGGAACTTAGAGGAAGTACACCTGCTTTAGCCTTCACATCATTGACAATTCCTTTTTATGTGTATGAATGAACAGCAGGGTGGGAGTGATGCAACTGTACCACAGATTTCCCATGGACTACCTGTCCACACCATTGTGAAAAATCATCAGGCAATTTGTTCTCATGCATGACTGCAGGTCTATTCAGTGGGTGGTAGCACTTTTTGAATAGACTCATTCACTATTTTACCTTGAAGGCAGCTAGAAGAGAGATCAAATTTAATCCCTTTGCAGGTGATTATAGCATTCACAGTTCTTCACTGTGAAGGAACAGATAAAAAATGCAGAATTCTCCATAGAAAATCCTGGATTTTCCCAGCAATGCTTAACATTTTTCAAAGCAATCACCAGAAAATACTGATCATTTTGAGAAAGAGGTGATTTAAACAAAATATTTAAGCAACTTTTCATATGGATAATGCAAGCAAAAAATAAAAGTTTTATCCAATATCTAGAGCAGTGCTTCTCAAAGGTTAATGGGCGTTTGAGTCACTGCCAGCATTCTTGTTAAAATGAAAATTCTGCCCATAGATTGAGGGAAAGGGGGGAGTGCTGCAACCTTAACTGATGAACTCACAGGTGACAATGTTGCTGTTGATGAACCTCATTTTGAGTGACAAGGTCGTGAAAGACTCAGGCAAAATGGGTTATACTCGAATAATCTGCATTTTAAGCTATCCAATACAGTAGCCACCAGCCATATATGACAATTGTGCACTCAAAATGTGCTAATCCAGATTGTGAGGCACTGTAACTGTAAAGTGCACACTGAATTTTGAAGATTTACTTAAGAAAAAAGTATATAAAATAAGCCATCTTTTAATCTGACTATATGTTGAAATCATATTATTGGCATATCGGGTTAAACAAAATTGATTATTAAATTTATGTCACTTTATATTTTAATGTGTTTAATGTGACGACTAGAAAATGTAAAATTCCACATGTGGCTCAAATTTTGTTTCTCTATTAGTTTCCCATTGCTGCTATAACAAATTACTACAGAATCAGTGCCTTAAAGCAACACAAATTTACCATCTTACAATTAGTTCTAGAGATCAGAAATCCTAACATCAAGGTTCAGCAGGAAACAAGGACTGTTTCCTTACCTTTTCTAACTTTTAGAAGCTACCTTTGTATTCTTTGGCTATGGCCCCTTTTTCTATCTTCAAAGTCAGCAGCAGCATAGTATCTTCAAGTCTCTGTCTCTCTGTCTCTCTCTCTCTCCTGTTATCATATCTCCTTCTCTTACTCTGATTCTCCCTTCCTCTTATAAGGACCCTGGTGATTACCTTATAAGAGGAAGGGAGAATAATTCAGGATAATCTCCCCATCTTGAGATCCTTAATCTTATCTACAAATTCCCTTTGCCATGTGAAATAGCATATTCACAGGTTTCAGGGATTAGGATGTGGACATCCTGGTGGGGATTTTGTCTACCTCAGTTTCCATTGGACAGCACTGATCTACATAATTCATCCATTTTTCATTATGCCATAGCTACCTGTGTACTCTAATCACTCTACAAATGGAGTCAGGAATATGAAATAAAGTATTTTATTAGAGTATCACAATGCCAAATATAGGGTTATAAAAAGCTAAATGTATTTTTGAATGGAGTTCAATTTCTGAATAGATTCAATGTAATATAAACAGGTTTTGTGGGAAGTATTGAAAATAACGCAGAATACTGGATTCACTTGCTAATGTAAGATGTTTTTATGGCCCTCAATTCCTGCTATTAGTTGGTAGATGAGGGGTAATGAATTTAAATGATTAATAAACATAAAGGATAAAGTCTGGACAGAAGAGTCAAAATCTGCTTACAGCACAATGTGCCTAAAAGACAGCATAACTTTCAGAGCTGATTCTTCTAGTACATTGTTTATAAATTTATTGAAAAAATATTTTGGGGTACTCCTATATGAAGACATTTGAGAGAGCTGAAATGTTTCTGGACTCTAGTTGCTCACAACCTAGCAGCAAAATAAGACATGAACACCAATGGCAGATGGCCCAGATAGGCGATGAAAAATATCACCTGGGTGGTAGTGATACCAAGGACTTGAGAGGAAGGAATAACTGCAGTGTGGCAAGGTCTTAGCTCAAAATGATCTAGGAAGATTGCTTGGAAAAAGTGGACTTTGATCTGAATTTTCAAGAATGGAAATAAATTCAATCTGGATACCTTAAGAATTGAGTTCAACAATTCTGTAAGTTTTCTATTTTGTTTAAGAGGCACATTTTGTAATAAATACTGATGTTGGCAGTATTGAGTTTTCCTCTTTTTTTATTTCTTAAACATTAACCTTGGAAGTTAGATCAGTAGAGGAAGCGAAGGACACAGAAAATGAGGGCACAGGAAAAAAATTTTAAAAAATGAAAATTATTGCAGTTTTCTCGCCACACTTCCTATCTTCAATACAAAATAACCTGTGTTCAGATTTCAAAAAAATAGCCATAAACTAGTTTTTCAAAATAATAGAAACCAGCTTATTTTCAGGATATTGTAGGTGCATGCTCTAACTTACTATACATTTCAAAACACTTAAGATTCTGTTATGGTCTAAATATACAACCACTGCAGAAAACTTCCATGTTTATAAATTATACATAGACCTACATTATCCTTCTATCTATGTATTCATCCATCCATCTATTAAATAGCAACTTTATCCTGAGGGCTCTACCAGGATTCCAATTTGAGGAATCTGCAGGGAGCAGTCTGAAAATCCAAGGACCTATTTTGTCATGGTTATTAATTAAGCATGTCTAAGTGCCAGGCATTTCCAGAGCCTGCACAGACACAGGGCCTCACAGTTTGGTTACTACTGGAGCTCACATAGGACTGGACAGCAATTTGTTTCAACCAGAGGAAGAAACAGGTGAGGCCAGTACATGCAAGAAGCATGATGAAGGCAGACAGAGAGAGGTGGCGGCTTCAGGCAATCCAGAACAGAGTAACTTACCATCTCTTTACAAGATTGAAATGTCTCATAAAATATTTATTGGATGAAATACAGAATTTCCCACAAATGATAGCAAATATTTTATAGCAAAAATAAAATGAGGCTAGAAAAAAGATGCCTGCTTTCATGAACATTCAGTTTGGTCAAGATAGAGCCTCAGCAGACAGTACCCTTTTTCATTTTTCTGAGACCAGCAGAATTTGGCCCCCTTTTCAAAGAACTGAGACAGAAGTTGTAAGTGTCCAGTGCTCTCACGTGGCTTCAGCAATGCTTTAGCATTAGTTGGACCTCTCTAAGAGATGGTTGTCTCTTCTAGAATCAGAATTAGTGGCAGAAAGAGAGTCAAAGCCAAGACTCCTTCCCATGCACTTTCCATGATCCATGTTACTTCTCAGGGATGTGGAACAATTTAGCATTCATGAGTAAGGCGGCAGGGCATTCTGAAAAATTGTCTTTTTTTAGAACTTCAGCCTACTGCTCTGAAAAACTTGTCTTGGTGTAATGCCTCACCCCACCTTTATTACCCCATTTTACAAGTCACATTGGAAAATAAACAGTGTTGATTGTACTTTCTTGTAGAAAATAGTAAAATTTGGGGAAGACGACTTCTGCTTCTAAGAATATGGAATAGATGTATTATCCCTATTCCTCTCTATAAGTGCAACTAAAAATCCTAGGCATTATATGTAACACAGAGAAAATAAGGCAAAATAACTAGGGACTTCAGGACCCACAGAATGACAGTGTTGAGTTTCCTGGATTTTTTGTCTCATACATTTCAAACTTGGAGCTGAAGAAGCTGGCAACCAAAAACCACCAATGGGTGTGGGCACAGAAAAGGCTCAACAAAAGCTTGTTTTCTCTAGCCAAAAGAACAGCAAACAGTAGCCTATAAGAGAAAACTTTAGACAATAACCATTCTCCTTCAGCCTAATACTACACCCACCTACGCCAGCAAAGACCAAGTGGGAAGCCAAACGTCAGGGTGGTATTAGAGGAAGCCAAATAAGATGCAGTAATTCTCATTTTTGCTAACAGGTAAATAGCACACCCTTCCCCCATGATATCAGAGGACACCATATGAAAAGCCTGGACTATCTACCCCTCTCCAGAGGAGGGCAGAGCAGTCTAAAATGTATATGGAAAGGGAAATGAACTCAAATACCTAAACCCATTTTTAAAAGGAAAGTCTACCTGATTTCAAGGCTACAGTAATCAGGATATTGTGATGTTGGCAGAGGGATAAACATATAGATCAACGAATGTGAATCTCCACTTATCGCAAAATGAAAGTTTTAATAAAAAAATTTATTCTATAAATAATATATTCATACAGGTCTCTTTTTTTCTTTTTACGAAGCTGTGTCTATACAGAAAATATTGCTGAAGAGTTGAGGGGTCTTTTCCCTACACAAAATCTTGACAATTGTAGAAATAATTTTAGTGTATAATTAAAACTGAATCACGAGATATATTTACATAATACTTAGCCTTATATTTTAAAATACTTTGAGTGTTATTTGTGAAGTCAAAATCCAGATCCAAAGCCAAAATTCAGTCTATGATCTAGATAGGTTTTTTTTTATGTTGTTGGTTTTTTGTTTGTTGTTGGGTTTTTTGTTTTTGTTTTGTCTTGTTTTTGAGACAGGGTCTCACTCTGTTCCCCAGGCTGAAGTGCAGTGGCACGATCATAGCTCACTATAGCCTCAGTCTTCCGGGCTCAAGCAATCCTCCCACCTCCTGAGTAGCTGGGACTACAGGCTTGTGCCACCATGTCTGGCTGATTTATTTTTTTATTTTTAATAGAAATGATGTCTTACTATGTTGCCAGGGCTGGTCTTGAATTCCTGGACTCAAGTGATCCTCCTGCCTCGGCCTCCCATAGTGTTAGGATGGAATGAGCCACCACACCCAGCCATCTGAAGGCTCAGATGATTGTTAGCATTTTTTAGCAACAAAGTATTTTTTAAAATAATTTTACTTTTGCCAGGCAGCCTGCTTCTAAGCAATAAAGTGTTTTGAAATTAAGATACGTACATTGAGGTTTTTTTAAAGATATAATGCTATTGCACACTTAATAGACTGCGGTATAAACATAACTTTTATATGCACTGGGAGACCAAAAATATATATATACGATTAGCTTAATTGTGATATTTATTTTATTGCAGTGGTCTGGAACCAAATTCAATCTCTCTGAGGTATGCCTGTAAATATAAGACACACAACTGAAATACATATATATATACACATACATACAAACAGACACATATATAATACAAATACACTCAAAAATATCCATTATTCTTAACTCATGGAAATTAATTCAGGACACCCCACTAAATGCAAATTAGTGCTAATTAATATAGATGGTAGTTGTTCTTTTCTGATACAAGGGCCTATGTTCAATTTTTATCAATAAGCACAAAAATTGGTTAACTCAGTTTTACTCTTAATACAATATTTTGTTGATCTGTAAATAGTTCATTTATTTAAAAGCTTTTGTATCTTCCAGCAACATTTCTGAAAAATGATGTAAATTTCAATCCTCAAATATAGATAATACTAATATCAAACGCTTGTACCACACGTTAGGATGTAAAATTAAATTTACACATTCTATCACATTTGACCTTCCAACAACCCCTTAACTGCAATCATTGCACGGATTTTCTAGGGTATGATAAGTGACTTTTCTTTTTTCTTTTTTTTATTATTATTATTATTATTATTATTATACTTTAAGTTCTAGGGTACATGTGCATAACGTGCAGGTTTGTTGCATATGTATACTTGTGCCATGTTGCTGTGCTGCACCCATCAACTCATCAGCACCCATCAACTCGTCATTTACATCAGGTATAACTCCCAATGCAATCCCTCCCAACTCCCCCCTCCCCATGATAGGCCCCGGTGTGTGATGTTCCCTTTCCCGAGTCCAGGTGATCTCATTGTTCAGTTCCCACCTATGACTAAGAACATGCGGTGTTTGGTTTTCTGTTCTTGTGATAGTTTGCTAAGAATGATGGTTTCCAGCTGCATCCATGTCCCTACAAAGGACACAAACTCATCCTTTTTTATGGCTGCATAGTATTCCATGGTGTATATGTGCCACATTTTCTTAATCCAGTCTGTCACTGATGGACATTTGGGTTGATTCCAAGTCTTTGCTATTGTGAATAGTGCCACAGTAAACATATGTGTGCATGTGTCTTTATAGCAGCATGATTTATAATCCTTTGGGTATATACCCAGTAATGGGATGGCTGGCTCATATGGTACATCTAGTTCTAGATCCTTGAGGAATTGCCATACTGTTTTCCATAATGGTTGAACTAGTTTACCATCCCACCAACAGTGTAAAAGTGTTCCTATTTCTCCACATCCTCTCCAGCACCTGTTGTTTCCTGATTTTTTAATGAACGCCATTCTAACTGGTGTGAGATGGTATCTCATTGTGGTTTTGATTTGCATTTCTCTGATGGCCAGTGATGATGAGCATTTTTTCATGTGTCTGTTGGCTGTATGAATGTCTTCTTTTGAGAAATGTCTGTTCATATCCTTTGCCCACTTTTTGATGGGGTTGTTTGTTTTTTTCTTGTAAATTTGTTTGAGTTCTTTGTAGGTTCTGGATATTAGCCCTTTGTCAGATGAGTAGATTGCAAAAATGTTCTCCCATTCTGTAGGTTGCCTGTTCAGTCTGATGGTAGTTTCTTTTGCTGTGCAGAAGCTCTTTAGTTTAATTAGATCCCATTTGTCAATTTTGGCTTTTGTTGCCGTTGCTTTTGGTGTTTTAGACATGAAGTCTTTGCCCATGCCTATGTCCTGAATGGAACTACCTAGGTTTTCCTCTAGGATTTTTACGGTAGTAGGTCTAACATTTAAGTCTCTAATCCATCTTGAATTAATTTTCGTATAAGGAGTAAGGAAAGGATCCAGTTTCAGCTTTCTACTTATGGCTAGCCAATTTTCCCAGCACCATTTGTTAAATAGGGAATCCTTTCCCCATTTCTTGTTTTTGTCAGGTTTGTCAAAGATCAGATGGCTGTAGATGTTTGGTATTCTTTCTGAGGACTCTGTTCTGTTCCATTGGTCTATATCTCTGTTTTGGTACCAGTACCATGCTGTTTTGGTTACTGTAGCCTTGTAGTATAGTTTGAAGTCAGGTAGCGTGATGCCTCCAGCTTTGTTCTTTTGACTTAGGATTGTCTTGGAGATGCGGGCTCTTTTTTGGTTCCATATGAACTTTAAAGCAGTTTTTTCCAATTCTGTGAAGAAAGTCATTGGTAGCTTGATGGGGATGGCATTGAATCTATAAATAACCTTGGGCAGTATGGCCATTTTCACGATATTGATTCTTCCTATCCATGAGCATGCTATGTTCTTCCATTTGTTTCTGTCCTCTTTTAGTTCACTGAGCAGTGGTTTGTAGTTCTCCTTGAAGAGGTCCTTTACATCCCTTGTAAGTTGGATTCCTAGGTATTTTATTCTCTTTGAAGCTATTGTGAATGGAAGTTCATTCATGATTTGGCTCTCTGTTTGTCTATTACTGGTATATACGAATGCCTGTGATTTTTGCACATTAATTTTGTATCCTGAGACTTTGCTGAAGTTTCCTATCAGCTTAAGGAGATTTTGGGCTGAGATGATGGGGTTTTCTAAATATACAATCATGTCATCTGCAAAGAGGGACAATTTGACTTCTTCTTTTCCTAACTGAATACCCTTGATTTCTTTCTCTTGCCTGATTGCCCTAGCCAGAACTTCCAACACTATGTTGAATAGGAGTGGTGAGAGAGGGCATCACTGTCTTGTGCCAGTTTTCAAAGGGAATTTTTCCAGTTTTTGCCCATTCAGTATGATATTGGCTGTGGGTTTGTCATAAATAGCTCTTATTATTTTGAGGTACGTTCCATCAATACCGAATTTATTGAGCGTTTTTAGCATGAAGGGCTGTTGAATTTTGTCAAAAGCCTTTTCTGCATCTATTGAGATAATCATGTGGTTCTTGTCTTTGGTTCTGTTTATATGCTGGATTATGTTTATTGATTTGCGAATGTTGAACCAGCCTTGCATCCCAGGGATGAAGCCCACTTGATCATGGTGGATAAGCTTTTTGATGTGCTGCTGAATCTGGTTTGCCAGTATTTTATTGAGGATTTTTGCATCGATGTTCATCAGGGATATTGGTCTAAAATTCTCTTTTTTTGTTGTGTCTCTGCCAGGGTTTGGTATCAGGATG
Source organism: Papio anubis (assembly GCF_008728515.1). Classification (NCBI taxonomy): domain Eukaryota; kingdom Metazoa; phylum Chordata; class Mammalia; order Primates; family Cercopithecidae; genus Papio; species Papio anubis. The sequence continues at coordinate 132,241,223 of NC_044977.1, read as the reverse complement.
ATGTTGGCCTCATAAAATGAGTTAGGGAGGATTCCCTCTTTTTCTATTGATTGGAAGAGTTTCAGAAGGAATGGTACCAGCTCCTCCTTGTACCTCTGGTAGAATTCAGCTGTGAATCCATCTGGTCCTGGACTTTTTTTGGTTGGTAGGCTATTAATTATTGCCTCAATTTAGAGCCTGCTATTGGACTATTCAGGGATTCAACTTCTTCCTGGTTTAGTCTTGGAAGAGTGTAAGTGTCCAGGAAATTATCCATTTCTTCTAGATTTTCTAGTTTATTTGCGTAGAGGTGTTTATAGTATTCTCTGATGGTAGTTTGTATTTCTGTGGGGTCGGTGGTGATATCCCCTTTATCATTTTTTATTGCGTCTATTTGATTCTTCTCTCTTTTCTTCTTTATTAGTCTTGCTAGCAGTCTGTCAATTTTGTTGATCTTTTCAAAAAACCAACTCCTGGATTCATTGATTTTTGGAGGATTTTTTATGTCTCTATCTCCTTCACTTCTGCTCTAATCTTAGTTATTTCTTGCCTTCTGCTAGCTTTTGAATGTGTTTGCTCTTGCTTCTCTAGTTCTTTTAATTGTGATGTTAGAGTGTCAATTTTAGATCTTTCCTGTTTTCTCTTGTGGGCATTTAGTGCTATAAATTTCCCTCTACACACTGCTTTAAATGTGTCCCAGAGACTCTGGTATGTTGTATCTTTGTTCTCATTGGTTTCAAAGAACATCTTTATTTCTGCCTTCATTTCGTTATGTACCCCATAGTCATTCAGGAGCAGGTTGTTCAGTTTCCATGTAGTTGAGCGGTTTTGATTGAGTTTCTTAGTCCTGAGTTCTAGTTTGATTGCACTGTGGTCTGAGAGACAGTTTGTTATAATTTCTGTTCTTGTACATTTGCTGAGGAGTGCTTTACTTCCAATTATGTGGTCAATTTTGGAATAAGTGCAATGTGGTGCTGAGAAGAATGCATATTCTGTTGATTTGGGGTGTCGAGTTCTATAGATGTCTATTAGGTCTGCTTGCTGCAGAGATGAGTTCAATTCCTGGATATCCTTGTTAACTTTCTGTCTCGTTGATCTGTCTAATGTTGACAGTGGAGTGTTGAAGTCTCCCATTATTACTGTATGGGAGTCTAAGTCTCTTTGTAAGTCTCTAAGGACTTGCTTTATGAATCTGGGTGCTCCTGTATTGGGTGCATATATATTTAGGATAGTTAGCTCTTCCTGTTGAATTGATCCTTTTACCATTATGTAATGGCCTTCTTTGTCTCTTTTGATCTTTGATGGTTTAAAGTCTGTTTTATCAGAAACTAGTATTGCAACCCCTGCTTTTTTTTGTTCTCCATTTGCTTGGTACATCTTCCTCCATCCCTTTATTTTGAGCCTATGTATGTCTCTGCATGTGAGATGGGTCTCCTGAATACAGCAGACTGATGGGTCTTGACTCATCAGTCTGCTGATGGGTCCAGTTTGCCAGTCTGTGTCTTTTAATTGGAGCATTTAGTCCATTTACATTAAAGTTAATATTGTTATGTGTGAACTTGATCCTGCCATTATGATATTAACTGGTTATTTTGCTCGTTGATGCAGTTTCTTCCTAGCCTAAATGGTCTTTACATTTTGGCATGTTTTTGCAATGGCTGGTACTGGTTGTTCCTTTCCATGTTTAGTGCTTCCTTCAGGGTCTCTTGTAAGGCAGGCCTAGTGGTGACAAAATCTCTAAGCATTTGCTTATATGTAAAGGATTTTATTTCTCCTTCACTTATGAAACTTAGTTTGGCTGGATATGAAATCCTGGGTTTAAAATTCTTTTCTTTAAGAATGTTGAATATTGGCCCCCACTCTCTTCTGGCTTGTAGAGTTTCTGCCGAGAGATCTGCTGTTAGTCTGATGGGCTTCCCTTTGTGGGTAACCCGACCTTTCTCTCTGGCTGCCCTTAACATTTTTTCCTTCATTTCAACTTTGGTGAATCTGGCAATTATGTGTCTTGGAGTTGCTCTTCTCGAGGAGTATCTTTGTGGCGTTCTCTGTATTTCCTGGATTTGAATGTTGGCCTGCCCTACTAGGTTGGGGAAGTTCTCCTGGATGATATCCTGAAGAGTGTTTTCCAACTTGGTTCCATTTTCCCCCTCACTTTCAGGCACCCCAATCAGACGTAGATTTGGTCTTTTTACATAATCCCACACTTCTTGCAGGCTTTGTTCATTTCTTTTTCTTCTTTTTTCTTTTGGTTTCTCTTCTCACTTCATTTCATTCATTTGATCCTCAATGGCTGATACTCTTTCTTCCAGTTGATCGAGTCGGTTACTGAAGCTTGTGCATTTGTCACGTATTTCTCGTGTCATGGTTTTCATCTCTTTCATTTCATTTATGACCTTCTCTGCATTAATTACTCTAGCCATCAATTCTTCCACTTTTTTTTCAAGATTTTTAGTTTCTTTGCACTGGGTACGTAATTCCTCCTTTAGCTCTGAGAAGTTTGATGGACTGAAGCCTTCTTCTCTCATCTCGTCAAAGTCATTCTCCGTCAAGCTTTGATCCGTTGCTGGCAATGAGCTGCGCTCCTTTGCCGGGGGAGATGTGCTCTTATTTTTTGAATTTCCAGCTTTTCTGCCCTGCTTTTTCCCCATCTTTGTGGTTTTATCTGCCTCCGGTCTTTGATGATGATGGTGACGTATTGATGGGGTTTTGGTGTAGGTGTCCTTCCTGTTTGATAGTTTTCCTTCTAACAGTCAGGACCCTCAGCTGTAGGTCTGTTGGAGATTGCTTGAGGTCCACTCCAGACCCTGTTTGCCTGGGTATCAGCAGCAGAGGCTGCAGAAGATAGAATATTGCTGAACAGCAAGTGTCCCTGTCTGATTCTTGCTTTGGAGGCTTCCTCTCTGGGGTGTACTCCACCCTGTGAGGTGTGGGGTGTCAGACTGCCCCTAGTGGGGGATGTCTCCCAGTTAGGCTACTCAGGGGTCAGGGACCCACTTGAGCAGGCAGTCTGTCCCTTCTCAGATTTCAACCTCCGTGTTGGGAGATCCACTGCTCTCTTCAAAGCTGTCAGACAGAGTCGTTTGCATCTGCAGAGGTTTCTGCTGCTTTTGTTGTTTACTGTGCCCTGTCCCCAGAGGTGGAATCTACAGAGACAGGCAGGTTTCCTTGAGCTGCTGTGAGCTCCACCCAGTTCGAGCTTCCCAGCGGCTTTGTTTACCTACTTAAGCCTCAGCAATGGCGGGCGCCCCTCCCCCAGCCTCGCTGCTGCCTTGCGGTTAGATCGCAGACTGCTGTGCTAGCAATGAGGGAGGCTCCATGGGCGTGGGACCCTCCCGGCCAGGTGTGGGATATAATCTCCTGGTGTGCCTGTTTGCTTAAAGCGCAGTATTGGGGTGGGAGTTACCCAATTTTCCAGGTGTTGTGTGTCTCAGTTCCCCTGGCTAGGAAAAGGGATTCCCTTTCCCCTTGCGCTTCCCAGGTGAGGCGATGCCTCACCCTGCTTCAGCTCTCGCTGGTCAGGCTGCAGCAGCTGACCAGCACCAATTGTCCGGCACTCCCTGGTGAGATGAACCCAGTACCTCAGTTGAAAATGCAGAAATCACCAGTCTTCTGTGTCGCTTGCGCTGGGAGTTGGAGACTGGAGCTGTTCCTATTCAGCCATCTTGCTCCGCCCCTCCGATAAGTGACTTTTCTAAGGCAACACAACCCATGAAACCCAACAAAGACTAACTCACATGTCATAGCACCAAGTTTAGCAACTTTTCCCTATCACCAATCTGACTTCCTGTGGGTGAATATTTGAGACTCACAAAGCAGCCCAATTTATTAAATACTGCTTTAACTAGAAAATTATACTCCTACGATACTATTATAAAAGACAATCCTATTTTAAAAGAAGCGCTCCACTATTTATTTTGAGAAGGAGAGTATCAGCTAAACATTATAGACATTTATTTGAGATGTAGGTTCAACTGAAATGCATAGTATATATTCACTTTAACTTCAACTGGAAAAGAGACACTATCTCCAAACCCAGAGCATAAGAAAGCACAGAAAACTGAAGAGAAACATGTGTCTGAAAATGACGTGGTAATTGCTTCAAAATATGAGCCACTGCTTCATAATTTAAGTCCCTCTAAGGCCAGATATGCCTTAGTCATCTTTGGAAATCAGTATCATTGAGTCAATGAATCTTTTGGTTGCTTAGCCTTCTCCGTGGTAGGAACGGTAAGTGTCATAAGGCAATGATTACGTTAGTTTTGTGCATGTTTTTATTCACTGCCCAGTTGTCCTCTCTTGCTCCTTGGAGCATTTCTGTGTTCTCATCATTTGCATTCTTAACATGCCAATCAGTTCTTTAGTCTCTCGCTGAGTACTTATTCTCTGAGGTATCCCAGAAATGCACAATTGCTCTTGTCCAGCCTATAGATCAAACTCCAATCTAATTTGCAAAACCAAGTAAATACAAAGTAGGTTGCACATAATTCAGACCTCATCTTGCACTGATTAAGCTATCTGATTCTAGCTTTCACATTTCCCTCTTTTCACTTAATATTCTCCCCACTATCTCTTCACAACAGATAATTGCCAAGTCATTTTGGTTCTCTGAGTGCTGCTTCAGCTTCTCTTTAAAAACAGTCAAAAAAAACCTTTTGTTATTTAGAAGTCTAGGGAATTTGTTGGCTCCTTCTCAATTTATGGGTACCATCCTGATGAGGATACACTGCGGAACTCCAGGCCTTTAATCTTCCCCTCGAGACATTGACAGAGTCAGGGGCTATTTTAGAAGGCAATAGTCAAGCCAATTATGTGCCCTGTAGAAAGGCTTTTAGTGCTTTTTAATGTTATCTTTCAAGAAGCTCAAATTTGTGTTTGTAACAAAGTACTCCACAAATTCTTATTCAGTAAGTAGAACAAAACATACATATAGCAGAGCTAAAGAGCCACCATTGTAGTTAAGAAGTTTAATCAGGAACATTATCAGGAATTTTTCTAGCCTAACCTGAGTTACAGGTCAAATATCATGCTTTTTACTAGAGGATTCCTAAATTGCAGTCCAGGACAGACTTTAGGGGCCCAGAAATACCATCAAAACATATGTATCATCGTGTAACTATGTATTAGATGAGAGGTTCTCAATGTGTGGTCCCCTAACCAGCAACGTCAACATCACCTGTGAATTTGTTAGAAATGTTAGAAACTCTGGGATGGGACCACCACAGCCTGTGTTTCAATAAGCCCTGATGCATGCTGAAGTATGGGAATCACTGCTCCAAAGAAAGGATGGATGGCTTTCCTAGGTAGTCTGCTCTCATCTCCTACCACTTTCCTGCCTCACTCAGCCACAGCCACACTGACCTCCTTGTAACACGCCAGGCACTCCCTGCCTCAAGACCTTTGCACTAGCACCTCCCAAACCTCAAACACTCTTCCCTCAGATATGTGTGCTGCCAATTCCCTTACTTTCTTTATATCCTTGCTCAAATGTTACCTTCTCAATGAGTTCTACCCCGGCCACCCTGTTTTAAATTACACCATGCCCCACCACATCTACCAGCACTTCTGACCCTCTCTCTCCTGCTGCTTTTGTTTTTTGCAAACATGTCACCTCCTGTCTATTAGATACTTGACTTCTGTATTATGGTTTTTGCTTGTCTAACTACCTGCATCTCAGAATATTAGCTCCAGAAGGGCAACAGTCTTTGCTTTGAGTGCCTGGAATAACATTTAGCACAGAGTAGGTACTCACTAAGTAATTATTGAATCAGTGAATGAATACTCAAAGGAATCCATGACCCTAAAAGGGATTAAAAACACTATTCCAGAGACAACTTGGTAATTTTCTTTCACAGGAGATTCCTTTCTTAGAGCCAATTCACCTACCATTATTTTCATGTTGTTCCATTTTCATGTTGTTCCATGTGCTACTTGGAAGGATGGAGATAAAAGGTAGAGAAAATGTTCAAGAATGATGTTGGGCACAAGTTAGAACTGTTTGTGTAAACTCCCTGTTATATTTTTGCCTTTCAGGTTGTGATTTCTGAGTTTTTCAAATAAATACATACTAACTAATTTAAATCTCCTAAGAAACTTACTAGATACCACACTTATCCTTCTTTTATAAATGAGGAACTGGGGCACAGAAAGATTAATATTTGCCCAGATTAACACAGAAGGTATATGAAAGAGATAGGACTTGAACTTAGCAATCTGACCCTATAGTATAACTCTTAACAGCTAGACTATATCTAATAAAACCATTTCAAAATTAATGTCTTACCTGTGTATTAGCATTTAGAATGTTTTATCATTATTTTTATAGTTACATCTTCCCTGCTAGGCTAGAAAAAAATGTAAGGGGGAATCCTTTCTTGTTCATCATCCCTACCTACCTAGTGCCTAGCATAATGTTATTGGATGGATGGATGGATGGATGTAGAAGGATGTAAGTTTCAGGCTGGCTGTTACATTCAGCTCTAAGATAACTAAAGAGTCCCTTGAAACTCCGGAAATAAATTAATAAGCTTTGGTTTTTCCTCAACTTAAATCTGCCAGATAAGCCTGAGGATTTGCAATTGGAAAAAAAAAAAAAAATGTGTAAGGGATCAGATAAGGGAAACTGAATGATAAGGACATTTGTCCCCAGGTGGTTTTGGCCACAGGGATGTCTATTTCTCCAACTGTCCTGCTCCCCTCCCCAAAAGATAAAGAGCAGCACCAGCAGGGGAGCAAAGGTTGCTGGGCTATGCCCCCTTCCTCTGTGTGAGGCTGGAAGGATGAATCAGCTTCGCCTCAGTGACTGGATCCTTATTTTCATATGCAATCAGCACCCAATAATAAAAGTAAATTTTTAAAAATGCTATGCTTAGAATTGAAAGAATGCAGAAAGAATGCAGATTGCCTTATGGCTGCCTGACCATCCTAGTGAATCCTTTAACCCTATTCTTTCCTCCTGCTTCTGTCTCATTGTATTAAATGCTGTATCCAGAAGACATTTTCTAATGTTTAAACATAACATCTTACAAATGGATGGCATCACAGCAGATCCCTGAGGACGCTATAAGTCTCAGCCTCCTTGTCACCCAGAATGGTTTTAACTTGTTTATCTCATCTCCTGCCTCTGCTCCTGGGTTGGCTAGAAAAAGGAAAGATTCAATTTCCACGCTAGGCCTGAGGATGGTCCAAGGCCTTTCTCTGCAGACCCCATGGCTGCTGCCCTCTGCTGGGATAACAAGGCCTGAAGTCCTTCCATCACAGATTCCAAGTATTCCTTTTAAAATACTTCAGCAACTCATGTCAAAATAAACAAAGTGGCCCAACTAAAGGTTCCGAGGCAATTAGGAAATTTACTTGGCAGCAGGTAACTTTAGAAAGACAGTTACTTATCCTCATTAGGGCTATCATACATGTGTCAGCAGAGAGAGGAAACTTCTCTCCACACCTGGGAAATCTAAAACTGCACGTGCTATTTGTTTCTAAGTCTCTGGCTCCTGAATGCCAGTCCAAGGGTAGATGCCACTCAGACTCCATCAGATCCACCTGGGAAGCTTTTCCAAAACACTGACTCCTGGATCTAGTGATAGAGATTGATTCATTAAGAGGTAAAACCCAGGAAGTAGTTTGTAATTTTTAAGAGCTCCTCATGTGATTCTGAAGCACAATCAAGTTTAAGAGTTACTGGCAAGACTTTTGAATTATGGATCATCTTGAAATACAATTTTCTTTTTTAAATGAAAGTATCTTTATTATTTATTATGAAATGTTTTATTCTCGTGTTAACACTTCAAAAATCTAGAACAAGATGAATAAAAAACTATCGCTTTTTAAAAATCTTGTTACTCAGAGGAAATCACTGCTAATATTTTGGAGAAATTTTTTCAAACAATGACGTGAATATATAATTTTAAATAGATGTCCATTTCCTTAGCTTAACTTTACACATGTGTGCTAATCATTCTGTTAACTAAGGGTATGGATTCTGAGGACAGGCTTTGGCAGAAATTTCATGACAAAATTAGAAATTGTATAAAAGCTTCCATAGGACCTGATACAAAAGGGACTATACTGTGAAGAAATGTTTATGTTTACTGAGCGATATTCTATCTCGTTAGATGTTAGAATTTTTCAAGTTAGTGCTAGCCCAAATATTGGCAAGTGAACCAAAAACCTTCAAATATGTATACAAGAGTCTGAGAATGGAAGGAAATGAAGGCAAGTGTTAGGAAAAAGTGAGCAAGTGAAAGAGTAGGGTTGCTAGATAAAATACAGATTTCAAATTTAATTTCACATAATTTTTGAATATATGTCCCAATTTGTTTATCTGAAATTCAAGTTTAGTTAGGAATCCTGTCCTTTTCTTTACTAAATCTGGCAGCCCTGGGAGGAGGGGCCCCATGCTTTGCTGAAAAGAGTTGGCTCAGGGTAGAAGCAGAGGATGGGCAGATACATGATCAGACTCCAGGTCAAGAACAAGGTCAAGGCAAAGCTTCAACAGCTCTGACATGTCTCAGAATCTGGCACAGCTCTGCCACATTTCAAAGTCAAACCCTAACCCACTCCAGTCCAGTGCATGAAAGAACCAAACCAGTAGAGCGTTTCATTCATCTAAAGCAGTCACAGTCCCAGAACTTTCAGAGGCCAAGGTGGGAGGATCACTTGAGGTCAGGAGTTCGAATACAAAAAGTCAGCCGGGCATGGTGGCACACACCTGTAGTCCCAGCTACTTGGGAAGCTGATGCAGAAGAATCGCTTGAACCCAGGAGACAGGGGTTGCAGTGAGCCTAGATTGTGCCACTGCACTCCAGCCTGGGCAACAGTGAGACACCATCTTGAAAAAAAAAAAAAAAAACAAATAAAAATAAAGCAGTCACGATCCTTACCTGCACTCAACTCCATCTCTATGCACAGTATGTTAAACCCTCTCCCCATGTAGCCTTTTCAGCTGCATATCTCAATCAGCTGAAAAAAGGGTTTAGCTCAGGAAAGTTTCCTGTAATGATGACTTTGATTACTCTTTTATTTCTAACTCTTACCGTTTACTTGTAAACAGAGATTTAGGTTAGAGTTCCATTTATTGTCCTCCATGTTTACAGTTTTCTTGACCTCATTTTTATTTCTTTTTCCTTTCTTCTGCATCCCGGGGAAACTTCCTAAGTTTGTCCAGAACTTGATTTTATCATTTGAACTCAGATGTTACTGTCTTCAATATGAATTTTTATTCTGCCTCCCATTCTTACTTTCCTTGCATTCTTGGCTTCTTTTACTCATAGCCCTTTTTAACCCTCATCATCCTGTTTTCTTTTATTTTTTTTATTTTATTTTATTTTATTTTTTTGAGACGGAGTCTTGCTCTGTTGCCCGGGCTGGAGTGCAGTGGCCAGATTTCAGCTCACTGTAAGCTCCGCCTCCCAGGTTTACCATTCTCCTGCCTCAGCCTCCCGTGTAGCTGGGACTACAGGTGCCCGCCACCTCGCCCAGCTAGTTTTTTGTATTTTTTAGCAGAGACGGGGTTTCACCATGTTAGCCAGGATGGTCTCGATCTCCTGACCTCGTGATCCGCCCATCTCGGCCTCCCAAAGTGCTGGGATTACAGGCTTGAGCCACAGCGCCCGGCCTCCTGTTTTCTTTTAAAACAAAGCCTCTCCTTATGGTTTCTGCTCTTGTTTGTTAGAGGATATAACTTTTTGCACCCTACTAAAGACCCCCAAATGATATTCTGAACTTCCTTCTAGTTCCTAGAGCCTGATCTTGTATTTGCCAATAGAAATTGAGTGTGTTTTCTAAATATACAGTCATGTAATCTGCAAACAGACAATTTGACTTCCTCTCTTCCTATTTCAATGCCCTTTATTTCTTTCTCTTGCCTGATTGCCCTGGCCAGAACTTCCAATACTATGCTTTCACACTGTTGGTGGGAGTGTAAATTAGTTCAACCATTGTGGAAAGACAGTGTGGCAATTCCTCAAGGATCTAGAACCAGAAATACCATTTGACCCAGCAATCCCATTATTGGGTATATACCCAAAGGATTATAAATCATTCTACTATAAAGACACATGCACACGTATGTTTATTGCAGCCCTATTTACAATAGCAAAGACATGGAACCAACCCAAATGCCCATCAGTGACAGACTGGATACAGAAAATGTGGCACGTATACACCATGGAACACTGTATAACCATAAAAAACAATGAGTTCATGTCCTGCAAACAGGGACATGGATGAAATTGGAAGCCATCATTCTCAGCAAACTAACACAGGAACAGAAAACCAACCACCACATGTTCTCACTCATAAGTGGGAGTTGAACAATGAGAACACATGGACACAGGGAGGGGAATACCACACACCAGGGCCTGTGGAGGGGTTGGGGGCAAGGGGAGGGAGAGCATTAGGACAAATACCTAATGCATAAAGGCCTTAAAACCTAGATGATGGGTTGATGGGTGCAGCAAACCACCATGGCACATGTATACCTATGTAACAAACTTGCATGTTCTGCACATGTATCCCGGAACTTAAAAAAATTAAAATTAAAACTAAATGTAGAGGGCCCTCAAAAAAGAAAGGGAAAGCAAGGGAAAGCAAGGGAAGGCAAGGGAAGGCAAGGGAAAGAAAGAAATTGAGTGTGGATTATCTTTGGCCCAGCTGCTTTTAGTCAGCTTGGGGTCTGGTCAAATCCCTTTCTCACATCTGCAGCAAACGCAAGTTGATGTACTCAGCTTCTATCCTCATAGCCTTTAAAACAGAATTGTTGCCTTGTATGGGTTCTTCTGAACTGAAATGGGATCTTTTATCCCTCATTTCCCATTCTTTTTTGACTTGCTGAACAGAAGGGATCCATGAAAATCTGTAATCTCCAAGGTGTTGTGCTGCCAAGGCTCTCCCTCCTTCTCTACTTTATTAGGGAAAGTACCTATGAATGTACATTTGCCAGAGTTTTTCCCTACCTCCTATTCAAATAACAATTCTATCCTGCACTATAAATTATAGATTGGATAAGCCTTCCAAACTTAACACAGCATAAGGCCTTTTCACAGCTAGATTTTTTTCCCTTCTTTCCCCATCCTGTCCTTAAAATCTCTACCATGTATCCCTTACCCTGCAGTAACACCAAACCTCTACTTTCTGTGAACACATCAGGCCCCTTCCTGCCACCTTTTCTTTGCACATGCTGTTCCTCTCTGTGCATGCCCTCTGCTTGCCTGTACTTGGAGGACTCCTGCACATCCTGCAGTACCCAAATCCAGTGTTTCTTTCTCTGTGAAATCTTTTCTTGCTCCCCCAGCAGTTTATGACTCCCTCTACTTGGTTTACATAACACTTTGTACAGACAAGTCCTCATAACACAAGTCGTGGCCTGTTGTCCTTGTGCCATGCACAATACACACTGGACTAAGTGAAGAGAGAGGAAACAATAGGTCGGTGCTTGAGGATGGGATCTTGCTCATCTAAGTAGCAAAAGTAGTCTCTACTGGCCCCTCTGCTCTTCCAGAGTGGAAGATCTTGCCTGACCTTACAAAAATAAAAGCAGATGACACAAATTAACAGTTATTGAGCATCTGTTCTGCAGAAAGCTCTGCCCTGGAGTAGGGAGAGGGAGGCCCAAATTCTATCACTTTTTGTGTGCCTTCCAGCAACAGTTTTACCTTCTGTGAGTTCCAGTTTCCTCATCTGCAGGATGAGGATAACGGAAATCTCCTTATACAATTGTCGTGATAATTTAAAAAGACACTATTTTAGGGCATGTAGAAGAGATCCTGGCCCTTAGTAAATATTTAATAAAAATTAGCCATTAATAATAATCCGAGAAGACAAATTCAATATACAAGAGTAAGTACTTCAGTGGAATCAGAAAGAGGCATTTAGCCCAACTCTGGAGTTAAGGAATGACACACCCGAGGAGCCTCAGAGAGGCGCCCCTCCTGAACAACACGCTGCCCTCTGTATAGGGTACCACACCCTGACCCAGCCTGACTGGAGGACTCATCTGGTTTAGGCCCCACTTGGCAGAGGTCTGCTGCTCCAGTCCAGAATATCACAGTCCCTGAGCAAGAGTGGGAATTCTGGAAGAAGCTGCCTCCATCACCAAGCAGCCATGTGAACGTAGGAAAGTAGCCGAACCTCTTGGGCCTCCACGGCCTCGTCTGTAACGCCCCTTCTGGGGAGAGAGAGTGGAGTGATGAGAAGTCCTCAAGAGGCTGCCCTCAAAACATCAGCTGACCCAAGTAAAGCAAAGATAAATGAGGTCTCTCCTGGACAGAAGGAACCTGACTCTCTGCCCCTGCCACCCATTGTAGAAGAAGAGATCTGAAGAAGAAGGAGGGGACCATGTTTGGAATGCTGGGCCCTTCTCAACAAGTGTCCAAATGGAAAAAGCAGACAGTTTGTATTGGAGAATGTGTATAGATCGTGCTACTGCAAATGCCGTTTGTTTCTAAAATGTTTGTCTCTGAAGTACTGTAGGGCAAAAGCCCTCTGGCTGCATCCAGAGCTCCAGGCTCAGCTAGGGAGATGTGATTCTCTCCTAATTGCCTCTGTGATCACCTCTGCTACTGGCCCCATCCCCCACCTGCACAGAGTAGAAAACACCAAGATTATTCACAAATTCACTCTGGAGCTGCTCACAGCATTGCCCTCTGCTGACCCCTGGTTTCCCCTGCGTAGGGAAAGGAACCTTGACACATTTCCAGAAGGCAACAGATGCCCAGGATGCAGCTGCCTTCATCTCTTTGTCAAAGTATGGCTAGATCAATTCACTAGCTTCCTGTGTTTACAAGGCTGAAGAAATGGCAACTTGGTGAAAAAGGAAAGTGGCCAGACAAAAGCTGGAGGCCAGCACTGATGACTGGGAAATTAATTAACAAGAGAAAATCACCAAGTAATTTTTCCTGAGCAAATGTGCTTTATCTTTGAACTTTTTAAAAATGTTATGTCAGTTGGTTAATTGCCTTCGGACACTGAGTGACAATACGACATGTTTGCCTGCTAAGATAAAGAAAAGTTAATTGAAGGAAGTTAGTAATGAAAATATTGGACTCAGTCCATTCCAGGTAACATATGACACTTGAAATTATAGCCACAGTGACTCCTAAATTTGCACATAATGTCTAAGAGCTTGGCTTCCAATAAACCAGTCATCGGTTTTCCAGGGTTCTGTGCCCATCACAAATGATGCAGGAACCTATAAACCATGAATCTTGAACATCATTGGAATACAGAAAGTGATGGTGCTCACCTCTAGAAAATCCATTAACAACATCTTCAGCATAGAGGCAAGCTGATTGTTTCTATATTTAATTATAATTTTATTTCTGAATATAAACTCAGATGGCTGGGTGCATTCATTTCTGAAATATGTTTGCCGCAAATACACAAATTATTCAATCTGCTAAGTCCTTAAATGATGGAAACAGTGCCCAATAAAGCAGGAAGCCTGGTTGTTCACTTAATTGACTATTGTTTTGTTAGATCTGAAGAGAAGAAAAATGGGAAGGATGTCAAGTTTCCAACCTTGTGTAGACCCAGAGCTTAATTCTCTTAAAATTCCCCAAGTCCCCCAATTTCTAAAGAGCTCTTTGGCCAGAATCTGTCATAAATTCAAGGGAAAGCCTATAATCACCCAGCAAGTGACAAAGCAAATGAGATTCAATTAGTCACTGGCTGAGGCATGTTCTGCCTAGTGGTGAGAATTGCATCCATGTAAGAACATCTATAAAGACTGATCCAGGAAGGGTAGACCCCACACTGCTGACTATATGTGCTTCTGCTAGCAAACACAGAGCAACTGTCATGCCTACTGAGCCCCTGCTTCTCCAACTGTCCTCAAAACAGAGGAACAGGTATCTATAGCTCTCAAATCAAGGAACTGGAGGAAGAGGGCCTATATAACTGTCCAGAGATGTTCTCTAATCATTCAGTGAAGGTTATTCCTGCTTCAATGGTGAAGGAGGAGAAGCAGCAGCAGCCAGGGGAGGGGAGGGGAGGGGAGGGGAGAAAGAAATCACAAGATCAAGGAAGTTGGTGCCATGGAGGCTAGGAAAGGATATAAAAGGGGAGACCCAAGAACATGGGGAAGTAGGTGACCAAGACCTGCCTCTGAAGAGATCTCTGCCCTTCAGGAGCTGTACAAACCTGGATCCCAAAACACAAGACAATGGTCAGAGTTCCACCATCAGACACATGGTCAACAGTACCCTTGAGATGAAAACTTTAGATTTTTAAGACTAGATATGATTCCCCTAAATCACCACTATTTTAAAAAAAGAATACCAGAACTTAAACATAAAAAGATAAACTGCTTTGATCCTAGCCAAAAGAGGAATATTTATGAGTACTTTTGTAGTAAGGTCGATACCTACCATGAAAATGCCTGGCATTCAGTTGTTGTTCACCGAACTGAACTCATCTGTCCTCAAAACAAACCAAACACAACACAACTGAGAAATCAGAAACCCAGTTAGGTTTCATGGCAGAGTAGAAATGAGCCCTAGGCTTGAATTCCAGAACTTGAATTTAAATCTTGATAGGTCATTTTCTAATCAACTGACTTCTCTTAACACCATCAACTCAGTTTCCTACTCTAGAAAATGGGGGAAACAGCCCAGGGCATGCATACCATATAAATTGATTGTGAAAATCAAATGGCATAAGGTTGTAAAATATGAGATATGGAAACTATAAACTAATTATATAGATCTTATTTTTTATTTGTACAAACTTATGGGGTACATGTGAAATTTTGTAATGTATATATAACATGTAATGATAAACTGAGGTTATTTAGGGTGTCCATCACCTGAGTACAATACATTTTTGTTAAGTATAGTCACTCTATATCCAATTAAACATTGGATTTATGTTTGCACCCTTTAGGGGTACAAACATAAGCCTATAAGCCTGTAATATCAAAAACAAGTTAGTTACTTGAAAGATACAATGGATGTGCAGGCATTGGATAAATGCTTCTGTTCCAAACGGGAGAAGTTGGCCAAAACAAAGAAGCTGTTGGCTCCATGCATATCCAAAATCCAGTGGGACAGTCATAAAATCTTAAAGTGCAAAAATGATCTCCTTTGACTCCATGTCTCACATCCAGGACACCTAATGTAAGAAGTGGGCTCCCATGGCCTTGGGGAGCTCTGCCTCTGTGGCTCTAGAGGGTACAGCCCCTGCAGCTGCCTTCAGACTGGTGTTGAGTGCCTGCAGCTTTTCCAGGAGCAAAGTGCAAACTATCAGTGGATCTACCTGTTAAAAGAAAAGGCTCAGACGAATTAAATTGAAAGGAGTTTAATTAAGCAATAAACGACTCATGAATCAGGTAGCCCCCAGAATCACAGCAGATTCAGAGAGATTCCAGCAGTCATGTAGTGAAAGATTTACTAGATCTCTTTAGGTCTAGTAATATTTGCTTTATGAATCTGGATGCTCCAGCATTGGGTCATATATATTTCAAATTTTTATATCTTCCCGGATTGCTTTTTCATTATATAATGACATGCTTACAGAAATAAATGACATTCTTTGCTTTTTTCACTCTTCTTGACTTAAAGTTTATGTAATGTAAGTATAAGTACTCCTGTTGGCTTTTGGTTTCTATTTAAGTAAAATATCTTATCCTATTATTTTACTTTCAGTCTATAGTTTACTGAGAAGCTGAGGGGTTTTTGGTTTTTGATTTTGGTCCATTCAGCCATTCTATATCTTTTAAGTGGAGAATTTAATTCTTCTACATTCAGGGTTATTATTGATATGTGAGACTTTGTTTAATATTGTTGTTTTCTGGTTGTTTTATATATTCTTTAAAAAAATTTTTTTATTTCAATAGGTTTTTTTGGGAACAAGTGGTTTGGTTACATGAATAAGTTCTTTAGTGGTGATTTCTGAGATTTTGGTGCACCCATCATTCAAGCAGTGTACATTGTACCCAATGTGGTGGTGTTTTATCCCTCACCCACCTCCTGCCCTTTCCCCAGAGTCCCCAAAGTATCATTCTTATGCCTTTGCACCCTCATAGCTTAGCTCCCATTTATGAGTGAGAATATACAATATTTGGCTTTCCATTCCTGAGTTATATTACTTAGAATAAGGATCTCCAATTCCATGTATGTTGCTTCAAATGCCATTATTTTGTTCCTTTTTATGGCTGAGAAGTATTCCATGGAATGTACATATACCACATTTGCTTTTTCCACTCATTGATGGGCATTTGGGCTGTTTCCGTATTTTTGCAGTACGAATTGTGCTTCTATCAAAATGCATATGCAAGTATCTTTTTATCCTATTGTTTGTCATTATGGTCTGGTGGATTTTGGTATTGGTACTGTTTGAGCCTTTTCTCATCCTCCTTTGAGTGATCGCTTCATCAGCGAGTTTTTTTTCATGATGGTAGATGTCATCCTTTGACTTCCAATGTAGGGACTTCTTAAGCAGTTCACGTAGGGTCAGTCTATTCATAACAAATTTCCTTAGCATTTTCTTGTCTGGAAGACTATTTCTCCTTCATTTATGAAGGATAATTTTGCTGGAGGTAGTATCCTTGGTTGATAGTTTTCTTTCAGTACTTTGAATCTATCATCCCATTCTCTTCTGGCCTGTAAGGTTTCTGCTGAGAAATCTGTGGTTAGTCTGATGAGGTTTCCTTTATAGATGACTAGGCACCTTTTTCATGTTTTTAGGACTCACATTTTATCTTTGACTTTAGGGATTCTGATTATAACATATCATAGAGAAGACCTTCTTGCATTGTATCTACCTGGGGATTGTTGAAACTTCTGTATATGAATGTCTAATTATCTTGCCAAATGTACGTTTTCATCTATTATTTCATTGTATTTCCTAATCCTTTAATTTTCTCTTTATTTTCAGTGATAATCTTTATATTCAGATGCTTTACATTGTCCAATTTGTCATGAAGGCTTTTCTCATACTTTTTCACCATTTTATTTTTTGTCCAGATGGGTTGTTTCAAAAGACCTGTCTTCAAGTTCTGAGATTCTTTCTTCTAGTGTATTGTTGAAGCTTTCAAATGAATTTTGCATTTACTTCAATGAATTCTTCAGTTCTAAGAACTATTTGGTTTATTTTAGAAAATATTTATCACTTTAGTAAATTTCTCATATCCCCAATTTTTTGAATTTTTTTCAGAATTCTTTTGTATCTCACTAAGCTTCTTTAAAAATCAATATTCTGGGCCAGGCGCAGTGGCTCACACCTATAATCCCAGCACTTTGGGAGGCCGAGGTGGGCAGATCATGAGGTCAGGAGATCGAGACCATCCTGGCTAACAGTGAAACCCTGTCTCTACTAAAAATACAAAAAAAAAAAAAATTAGCCAGGCATGGTAGCAAGCACCTGTAGTCCCAGCAACTCGGGAGGCTGAGGCAGGAGAATGGCGTGAACCTGGGAGGTGGAGGTTGCAGTGAGCCAAGATCACGCCACTGCACTCCAACCTGAGCAACAGAGTGAGACTCCATCTCAACAGAAAAAAAAAATCAATATTCTGAATGCTTTATTGGGAATTTTGAAGTTTTAAGATTTATTGCTGGAGAATTATTGTGTTTCTTTGAAGGTGTCATATTTCCTTGCTTTTTTCATGTTTCCTACGCTCTTACATTGACATCTGCACATCTGGTGTAACAATCATATCTCCTATTTCTGAATTTACTTTAGTAGGAAAAAACTTTTTCCTGAAGATATATCTGTGATGTTGGTTGGGTACGGCCCTTTGGCTTTGATTCTGGGTGCATGCAATAGTATATTCTATGCATGGTTTATTTAACTATAAACAGTATTAGTGCTTTCTGTGATTTCCTCAGAGGGTTAGTGTGTGGCTATTAGTGTAAGCTGTGATGAAATTGTGCTGAAGTCTGGAAAGCCAGGTGGGCCTGTCTTCAGGTCCCAAGAGTAGCAGTGGTGGTCTGACCATACCTGTCTTTGTGCCCCAGGGTGGTGCACACTGGCAATTGTGCAGGTAGCTACCAGTGGGATGATTCTTGAGCCTCCAGGTGCCTTGCTCATCTGCCCAGCAGTGGGCCCACTTGGGTCTCTGGGCAGCCTGCAAAGTGTGGGTGATGGCAGTAGCAATGGTGGGACTACCCCCTGGGTCTTGAGTGGTATGGGCTGGTGTTGACAGTAGCTGTGGTATGGAATCACCCCCAACAACCCCACATACACTATTATCAGTCTTTTCTGCCCTCTATGGAAGCAGCAACACAACACCACACAGAAGAGGAGAGAAGCCCTGCCTTAGCACGAATTCTCAGCACAGAGAACATACTGCCAGTTAGGTTGTAGTTGTTGTTACTCACCACCTCAGACAGGTAGCCCTCTGGCCCACCCACCCTAGCCCTTAGTGGCAGTAGGATCAGGTGTGGAGAGGGGGAGGAGGGGTCATATTCTCTATATGAGAGCTTAAGCACAGAGGCTGCTTTGCCAGTGGCAAAGGATTTCACTCTTCATTTGCAAAGCTGGGCACCAGAGTTTGTGCTGCTGCTACAGATGGAGTCATTTCCCACAGCCCCAGACAGGGAGTTCTTGGACTCTGGAAAGCAAACACTTTGGTTTTCTTTTTCCCAGGGGATGCCTTTTGGTGCACTGCACAATCCTTTTCCCACAGTGTAGTACTCCCTGTGGACTAGAGTACTGGGGACTTTGCAGCACTTTTGGCTCTAACCAGTGGTATGCTGCTGCAGACCTCCAAGTGGTCAGTGGGTAATGTCAGCAAGAGCTCCTGGGATGAGGAGATACAGGGGCTATTGTTCCCAGAGCAGGATGCTGTTCCTGTTGGCTGTGCTCCAAAAGTATACCCTGCCATACCATTTAGGTCTCATAGAGGAGGGTGAGTAACCCAGAACAAGTTCCTTGTCTGGTGCAATAACCTCATGGGGTCTCCAAATAGCCACTCATTTAGTATCAGGATTTCATGTGGATAGAGGAGCTCTCCCATGGTTCACATCGCAGCAGTCTATGGTAGAAATGTGGACCGCCGAAGCCCTCTCAATCTTTTCTTTCCCCTCAATACCACGTTCCTCCAGGCTCCTGGCTGATCTTGGCTTAGCTGGCCACTTGTTTCCTTCTCATCTGTACATCGGGTGTTTCCCACGAGTTTTTTGTTGTACTCTAGTGTTCTCACCTAGATGTTCTATTTGAGGTGTGACAGTCTATAATTTTGGCTCTTCTTCCTGGAGACAGCAGGTGCCTGATGTCCCTAGTCAGCCATCTTGAACCAGAATCCAGATCTTATTTAAAATTTAAAAGAAAACATCAGGCCGGGCCAGGCACAGTGGCTCACACTTGTAATCCCAGCACTTTGGGAGGCCAAGACAGGCAGACCATGAGGTCAGCAGTTCGAGACCAGCCTGGCCAACATAGTAAAACCCCGTCTCAACTAAAAATACAAAAAATAGCTGGGTGTGGTGGTGGGCAGAAAGAAAGAAAGAAAAAAAAGAAAGAAATAAAACATCAGCCCAAGGTTTGGATTTTCTGAAAATACAATAATAAACAAACCAAAATTATTTTCCTATACTCACTCAACAATCAACACAGAAGACTTCCGTGACCAAATGTGTGGGGTATTTTTCCCCACACCAAGCAAGCAACACTTCCACAGACACCACCTGGGTGTTCCCCGATTCAACTCTGACACTCTCCACCTGGGGATAGCATGATATCTCACAGAATGAGGACTCAGTCCCATAAGACTGTCCCCCACTTTCGATGCCAATCATAAGCCCCAGGGTTTTTTTTTACCTGTGCTTCTGACTTACTGGATATAAATCAGGGTCCTTACAAAAATGCTATCCTTGGGTTCAGTTTATTTGCTAGACTGGCTCACATAATTCAAGGAAACACTTATGTTTATCCATTTATTATAAAGGGTATTACAAAAAATACAAGTACAGATTAAAAAAATATATAAAGGATGAGTTACAGGGGGAAACGACACAGAGCTTCCTTCCATGCCTTCCCTAGGTATGCCACCCTCCAGGAACTTGCATGTATTTGGCTATCCAGAAGCTCACTGAACCCTGTCCTTTTGAAGGATTTATGGAAGCTTCATTACATAGACATGATTAAGTCACTGGCTACTGGTGATCAGCTTAACCTTCAAACTCCCTTCCCTACCTGGATGTTGGCGGTGGGGTGAGGCTGAAAGTCCCAACTCTACTCCTGCCTTGTTGTTTCCAGTGACGAGCCTCCATCCTGAAGCTATCTAGGGGCTGCCAGCCAGCAGTGAACTCATTAACATACAAAATGACACATAACTTTGAATGTTTTAAGGATTTTAGAGTGCTATTCCAGGAAACTGGGGAGGAAAACCAAACATATATTTTGCAGTATCAATGATTAGGAAAAGTCTCTATCTTATTTTAAGGAATTTCTTGATTATTGAATCATTTCTAACCCTATCCAATACCTGTAGTCCCAAGTCTTAATCCATTTTCTGTTGCTGTAACTGAATACCTAGGATTGGGTAATTTATAAAGAAAAGAAATTTATTTTTTACCGTTCTTAAGACTGGGAAGTTCAACATCTAGGGGCTATATCTGGTGAGAGGCTTGTAGCTGGTGAGGACTCTGCAGAGTCCTGAGAGAGCACAGGATATCACATGGTAAGGGACTCACAAGGATGGCTAAACTGCCTTTTATAACAGACCCACTCTTGCCATCACTAACCCACTCCCTTGATAACCCATCCCTTGATAACCCATGAAGCCATGAATGGATGAATGAGTCCTCATAACCAAATCACCCCCTAAAGGTCTTACTTTTCAACACTGCTGCATTGGAGATCAAGTTTTCAACACATGAACTTTAGGGGGACACATTGAAACTACAGCACCCCATGATGTAGTACAGGGTTGAAGGAGAGAAATTTACCTAAAATGTAAATGTGACTCATTTTTGGCAATTTTCCAGATACATTTGAGTGAAATGTAAGACTAAACCAACATCCATCTTTGTCTTTTCTGTGCTGTGTGCCTATCCCCAATTTCCTAATGAAGTCATAAGCAGCCTGAGAATTCTAGGCACACTCTTTGATGCCAATTATAGTACCTTCCCTTGAATAAGTCTGCAAACCCAAGAGAATCATTTAGATGAACTTGGCTCACATCTCCCTCTCCTTGCTATCTCCTCATGCCAAGAACTTGGTCACGAGTGGGCAAAGCGTGATACGGGTGGCCACCGTGAGATTGCTCATTTAACTGGCATTGCTGAGTGGCTTCTCTGTGCCAGGGGCTGGAAATACTGAGATACGTCAAGGAAGATGACAGCGGCCTGCCCCAGCTCATTCACAGCTTAATAGGGAAGTTATTCAAGTAAACCAGCAATTGAGGGCCACTGTGACCTTTCCACTATGAACTAAAAACAGGCAAATAAATTAGATCTACATTTGAAGTTGTTTCGTTATCTAAACACAATTTAAAGGTAAAAATTTCAAATTTTGTCAGCACATTTTGCCTAAGTTATTGACAGTTCATGTGTTGCTCAAAAGAATACTTGGCATGACATGTATCCAACAGGTAATCAGAGTTTTTACATTTAAAATGTTTCATGAAGTCACTGGAAAATAGTATAGACACAGCCCAAGAAACTAAGTTCTCATAGATGATCAGCAATAACCTTGAGCCACTAAAATGACCAAATTGTGAAACAAGCAGCAGCTACTAATTGACCCAGGAAATTTTCAATGACATTTGCTAACAGAGCTACTGATTTAATTTGAAATATTACTTTTCTTCCACCAGAGAAAAACAATCAAGGGACATGAGATGAACAAAACATGCACCTACAGGGCCGATCCAAAATGACAAGCAGGAAAGCCCAAGTTAGTAGACTTGAAATTTAGATGAGGCTGAAACCTGTAGTTCATAATCAGAGACAAGATTTAAAAGAGTGAAGTATTAGAAGGAGGGTGGGCTAGGAAACAATAAATGTAGGGCTTCAGGGAGCATATATTTTGACAAGAATGTTAATCATATATGTTACTAATTTGCCAAATTAAATTTCACAGTGCCACATGCACAGACATGCATTATAATACCGGCAAAACTTAATTAAAATCCCAGTAATTAATTTATGGGTTTGAACTGGTTTTGAACTCCTGAGTGAACTCAGTGCTGGGAAATAATTGAGGCTTAGAACGTCGACTTTTAGAATTGGAAAGAAATGTAGAGATCTTCCTGACCAATCCCATCAACTTCTACGTTAGGAAACTGAGTATCTGAGGGGTTAAGAGACTTAGGCAAGGTCACCCAGATAGTTAATGGCAGTGGTAGGTCTACAAAACAGTCTGCACTTGAGAACACACACAAAATCTTGACCTGTCAGTAAATGAAATGACAGCTGACCTAAAAATGCAATCAAATGGGTAGAAAAAAACAACTATGTTAAAGTTTGAGATAGTACAGATAATCAAACTGATGAATCAAAGTTAAGGCTTATTTAAATAATTAATTAGAATCCTTTAATTGAGGACAACAATTCTTTTCAACTCTGATCATATAAAGAAATTACCTTGGGTGAGTGGGTAGCTACAGGATCCCAGTGGGGACAAACTAGAGTACTCTACTTCCTAAGGTATTGGAGACTCACTCTCCTGTGGAAAAATAAGAGTAATTCCACCCCACGTCCCTACCACAGGCTTGTGAGAAACTCAGATACAAGAACTACCTCAGAGGACTCTGCAGTGGAAATCTTAAATCTACAATACAGCTGCCTCACATAGCAGAAAGCACTCGAACTGTGACATCTACGGCAGAGTGTTCTTACATGAATCTCCCCCAGGTAGTTCTGTTCATAAAATACTGCAGAATTGGCATTCTCTGTAAATGTCTTTCTGGGGGAATTGATTCATAAACAGAGTCCAGTGGTCCCTCAATGCTCAGATTTTACGGACTGGTACATTTTCAAATAAATTCCCAGTGCTCACTGGTAGCTTTCTACTTTGCCAAGCAAGAACATTTTTTAAGTATACATTTGTATCATAAAGGAAGGATCATTTTAACCTCAAAGAAGTAGGAAGGAGATGTATAATGAAAAAAAAAAATACAGTACTAGTTCAAAATCTATACTGCCCTTCTTTTTAAAGTTTCATTTCATACTGGACCAGTGACATCTTTGTCAGGGTTATCTCCAACCAGTCCGTAGACAGCATTTGGAAACCATGATCTTACTGCATCAGAAAACATCTTTACCACCACAAACATTTATTCAGAATATCTACTAACAGCTTTAAGAAGAAACAGATTCCAACTAAGATAGTTTGAGAAATTTCAGTGAAGGGGCTACTTAAGAGGTATAGGCAGAGTTCAGGGAACAAGAAGGATGGCAGGACACCCATGTCAAACATGGGCAGGAAGCTGTTACCACCCAGGCCTGAGGGACTCGAGGAGGAAGCAGGCTAGCCAGGAGAGTTGAAACCACCAGGTAAACAATGTAATCATGCGATAATACAGTTAGCTGCAGAAAACACTACCCAGGGTAGGGAAGGAGCAGAAAAGGTATATCTTGACTTCTCCTGTCCTCCAGATTCCTGCTGGACCTTCCATTGGCTGAATTCAACTGGAAGCCAGGAGATGAGAGCCCAGATAATGTGATCCACAAGCACTTAACCTCCTGGGCCTAAAGCAAAGTGAAGAATGGATCTGGTGACAGGAGGAAGGAGCGGAATGGAGAAGACTCACACAAAACGAATTTCAGAATTATAATAGGTGGTCATTCTACTTTTGAGCACTTCAGTTCTTAGAAACTTAAAACCCTTTTCATGGGCTAAACTGCAAAAGAACAGTCTTGAGAACGTTTTCATATGCCCATCCTTCTTTTACTACCATTTTCTTTCTAGTGCCATTTTCCTATTGAAGAGTTCAGTGCTCATGTATGAATTAAATTCTATATATACACATACTTTGCTCTCTAAAATTTTCTTGTCCTGAATAAGTTTGGGATTTACTACCATTAGTCATTCAGTTCCAATAATTGTTTATACACTTTATCTTCTTAATTTTGTTCTTAAATGATATATAACAATCTGGCAGAATTTTTTTGCTTAAAACTGCACCTGATTTTAGCTACTTCTGTTGAGGAAGGAGGTAGTAGCATATTTATATCAGTAGAAACCTAAATTCCAAAATTATAACAGATTGATAAGGGAGGTATAAAGAAGACATTCAACTGTCTAAGCCTCTGTCAGTTGTTCTTGCCGGTAAAATGAGGAAGCCCTTTCTTTCTCTAAGAAAGTATCCAAGGGAGAACCAGGGCCACAGAGAATGGCTGTAAAACCAAGCAGCACAAAAATGTGAATGAAACTGAGTTTCCAGAAGTTGTCAAGAGTCAGAAAACAGGAAGAAAGAGGTAGGAAACCTGAGTGTAGGAGGACTGAGCAACATGACGTGCAGCCGGAGCTTGAGGAGAACAGGAGCCCCCTGCGAGGTAGCTGGGACAGAGCTGTGAAGAACAAGGGATATCTGATGTCAAGTGGTTTTGTGTTCTATAACGTAATGCTTTCTCCATAGACTCAAACTTCAGTCAAGTTTGACATACATATAAATGCCTCATATGGACGGTCTGAGGGAAGGAAAAAAAGCTGAGTGCCACTTGTGGCTTAGCATGAAGCAGGGGAAGTCAGCAGTGTGGGAGGACAGCCCCTAGCATGATTGAGAATCCAGAGGCAGTGGACCCTGAGAGCTGTGAGGAACCAAGAGAACATGAGCTGCAGGAATTCACAGGACTCTTGGGGGAGCCGTTGGGCTGCCCTCAGAAAGTCAGAGGTGGGCTCAAGGCAATGTTATTTAAAGCTCAGCAAGACAATGTGATCGTTATGGACATCTGAGTTAAACACTAAATTCCAGAAAGCCATGATGACTATCTGCTATTGGTCAAGGAGACCTCAGTGATTCAACTTGCTACCTTTATGGAATTGAAGTAAAATCTCAATCCACAGATTGAGAGTTTCATGCTGTCTCCAATACTGATACTCCACATTTTATAAGCACATCACTTAAAATGTATATTCTCAGAAATTATTCTCAAAATATATACATGGAAATTGTCATGAGTTAAAAAAAGTGACATATTTCATTCTTTACTAGGCCACAAACTATTACAATTTTGGACTAGGACAGTTACTGTTTTGCTGCACACAACACTCTGACTGTCTGTTCCCTTTTACTCTTTCAGCCAGTAATGTGTCAGACTGTGGTCGAGTTTTACAGTCTAACTTAACAGAGATTTTTCAAAATGCTGTAAAATAAATCCATCCAACATCAGTCAGCCAGTTAAGTACTTCAATATTTGCAATCGCACATAAAATTATTTTTAGAGCAGTGGGATATAATGGAAGTAGCTCTACCAAGAAAGTTTGGAGACCTCAGCAAGAGTCTAAATCTGCTTTTAGGACCTGAATGACCACAGATAAATTTCTTGCCTTTCTGGGCCTCAGTCCCCATCTTAAAACGAACAGAATAAGTATTTGGTTAAGGCTCTGTGAGCAAAAGATAGCTGGTATCCTAAACAAGTCAATGAACCACTCCAATTAAGTCTCCTTGTTACTTCTGCTTCCATGCACTCTCTCAGTTTACAAGTGGTCAGCCATCACTTTTGTAGCAATTAATGTGGATTCACTGGCTTGATTTTTCTACTTTTATTTAAACTCCATCCATTCATCATACCTAGATAACTATAAACCAAGCAAATACTAATTTCTAGAGATTCAAAATAAGAATGAAATATAACCCCTACTCTTGAGGAGCTTCCAACCTAGAGACAAGATGGATCCATAAACAATGTTCTCCAATCAAGTTATATTGAAATTTCAAGAGAAGACAAGTGCAGTGGCTAAATTTTCCAGTGGAGGTAGGGCATCAACAAAGGTTCCACAAAGGAAGAGCTATTCTAGTTGATCCTTTAGCAATAAGGAGGAACCCAGTAGGTGGGTAGGGGGAAGCCCACATGTGCAAAGGAACTGGAGTGAGCAAGCAGGTTGTATGTTTGAAGTGGTGAGTAGTCCAGTGTTCATAAGCCATGAGGTATGTAGAAGGGAAGAAAAATGAAATAAAGTTAGAAAAATGCTCTGTCACTTTATGTCTCAGCTAATGGCAGAGGCTATTAGTTGTTTGTAAATATCCAGGGTCCTTTTCTTTAATGAAATAACTACCATGTTTTAGCTGAGTGTATGGCCACTTAGCTGAAATATTTCCCATTGGCCTTCCTGGCAGCTTGATGTAGCCTCGTGACTAAGGTTCAGCCAAAAAGATTGTAAGTGATAAGTGCCACTTTCAGAATGTGTCCCCTAAAAAGCCTGGCATGAGTTCCTCCAGCCCTGTCCCTTCCCACTAGCTGGGAGATGGAACCAACAGAAGCAGCCACTTAAAACCTAGAGATAGCAGAGTTGCCTTACAAGCCCTGGACGACTAGCCTCTGAATGTTATGTGAAAGATAAACATCTGTCCTATTTAAGTAACTGTATTTTAGGTACTTTTGTTACAGCACTGATATGACTACATTCTGGAATTTATAATTTATTTGCTAAATGATGGAAAACCACAGCAAGCAGAGAGGGAAATGACCTAATCAGACATGCATTATGGAAAGCAAGAATTGATGGGAAACAATGAAATGGAGAGACAGGAGTGGAAGGACCTATGCTACGAGGGACTGCCTGCCCTATGCCACATATTGTACTGGACATTTTGCTAAGCATTGTCTCATTTAATCCTCATAACTTGTAAAGATTATATTATTCCCATTTTACAGATGAGGAATCCCATGCTCAGACAGGTTTGATAGGCCTGCCCAGGGTCTCACATCTGGTTGAGTGGCAAAGTTGGAATTCAAATCTAAGTTTGTCTGTCTCTAAAGCTAGTGTTCTCTCCTCTGCACCCAACTTCCCCCTAGATGAGAGATGACATGGGATGGAGGTGGAGTCAGTGGTAAACAGCAGCAAACATTATAAAATACATTTCAGAGGTGGAACTGATAGGAACTGAGGACTGACAGCCCTGGAAAATAAGGAGTTACCTACCTATTCACCTATTCATTTTCCAGGCATGAATCCAAGATTTTGTGGGGGAGGGGGAGCGGGGGGTGATGTTCTGTCACTGACCTCTTTGGTTTTTTCCCAAGTTGAATTCAGTATTATATTTGTCTTGTTCTTTTCAAAGCTCAGTTTGTTTTCTCACTTTGAATGCCAAATGTGGTTCAAAGACCCTTGCAGTGGAAGTCTCCAAAGACTTCCTATCTCCCTCTGTTTTCATTAGGGTATCTGTTTCCTTTTCCACATCAAACACCTACCCTTTGGAGTTTGAAACAAAATCTATTGACAACATTCTTGTAAAGCTAAAAAACTGGTTATATTGCTCCCTGCTATCATTAGCGTGAAATCATCTTTTGCTTGAACCAGAGATCTGGTATAGAATGGCATTAAAAAATCTCTATTGCTCTTCAGAGCTTGCATGGAAGATGGTTTAATTGTGCTGTAACATTGAGACATAAAATTCTGGTTATTTTTCGTGAAAATCTCAATGAAACATCCAGAGGAAGAGTTTGAAAATCAGATTAACCTTCCATGACAGGTGTATTTGTGTTTCAAAACTCAACCTTCACACATGATAATCTTATTTTTATCTAGCAGTTCACAGATTTAAAAATAATTCCATATTTACTATGACATTTTACCCTCTTAATAACTCTGAGAAGCAGGCAAAGTAAGAAGTATTATCTCCAGATACAGAAGAAGAAATAGGCTCAAGCAGTTAGGCAACTTGGCCATGGGCTCTGTGGTATA
Organism: Papio anubis; assembly: GCF_008728515.1. Classification (NCBI taxonomy): domain Eukaryota; kingdom Metazoa; phylum Chordata; class Mammalia; order Primates; family Cercopithecidae; genus Papio; species Papio anubis. The sequence continues at coordinate 132,213,458 of NC_044977.1, read as the reverse complement.
AAGCCAATACAGGCAGGGCAGAAATATAATTCAGAAGAAAAATGCTTCTTCCTATTACAAACTCTGCGTAGATAATTTCATGAACTTCTAGAAAATTAACTCAACTCCTTTAGCAGTCAAGTCCAGGGAACCAGGCTTACGATTCTAGTTCTAAGGAATGTCAGAGATGAGATAGTTGAGAAGTTGTAGGACACACTCACGGTACAGCTGATTGAAAATATGAGCTCTTGGAATACTATGCAGCCACAAAAAACAATGAAGTCATGTCCTTTGTAGGGACATGAATGAAGCTGGAAACCATCATTCTCAGCAAACTAACACAGGAACAGAAGACCAAACACTGTCTGTTCTCACTCATAAGTGGGAGTTGAACACTGAGAACACATGGACACAGAGAGGGCAACATCACACACCAGGGACTGCTGGGGGTGGGGGGCAAGGGGAGGGAGAACATTAGGACAAACACCTAATTTATGCGGGGCTTAAAATCTAGATGACGGGTTGATGGGTGCAGCAAACCACCATGGCACATATATACCCATGTAACAAACCTGCACGTCCTGCACATGTATCTCAGAACTTAAAGTTAAAAAAAAAAAAAAGACCTCTGCCACTATTTTGCAAAATAGCATCGGCAAACCCACTCTAATTTTTTACATATGAGTAAATTGACCCCAACAGTGAACTGCAATGAACTGAAGAAGATGCCAATCAAATACACTAGAAGACCCTCTGCTTCTGACCCCACCAGTATTGCTGGGTTTCACTGTCATTCACTCCACTCTACTCCTCTCCTCGGTGTCTTTCTCCTTGACCCTCTGTGTATTTCTCAATCTCCCTCTCTCTTATAAAATTCCATGTAATTTTTCTCATAAGTGGAAATTATAAATTTTTTTATATTATTATTATACTTTAAGTTCTAGGGTACATGTGCATAACGTGCAGGTTTGTTACATATGTATACTTGTGCCATGTTGCTGTGCTGCACCCATCAACTCGTTAGCACCCATCAACTCGTCATTTACATCAGGTATAACTCCCAATGCAATCCCTCCCCCCTCCCCCCTCCCCATGATAGGCCCCGGTGTGTGATGTTCCCCTTCCCGAGTCCAAGTGATCTCATTGTTCAGTTCCCACCTATGAGTGAGAACATGCAGTGTTTGGTTTTCTGTTCTTGTGATAGTTTGCTAAGAATGATGGTTTCCAGCTGCATCCAAATTATTTATAAAATTCATTATTAATTATTCCAGGTAAGAATGATTAATATTGCTGTTAAAATCAAAACTTTACAGGCATTAAAACTGTACCCAATAAAACTTATTAACTAAAAATTAGTGAAAATATAAAATATTCTTGAGAAAATTTAGTTAGGAAAAAACTGACTCATAAAAACTGTGCTTTGTAGAAATAATGGCCATAAGAGAAAAACTCATTATGATCAAAGCTATAATTATTGTTTAAGATAACTTATCAATGACAAAAATGAATACTGACATAAAATTTAAATGAAAAGAATTGATCCTGGTGAAAATAATTTTAGTAAAATAAAAATGGTAAGGGAAAAATATTAAAAACCATTACATGCACTCTATAGAAAATTAATCAGGAAATTAAATTGGCCTAGAGGTTTTTCACTCCAAAAAATACTTTGTTGAACCAAATTATTCAACGTTGGCATAATTCTGACTGAAATGTTTATACTAAGAATGTCCGGACATGCGCGGTGGCTCACTCCTGTAATCTCAGCACTTTGGGAGGCCGAGGTGGGCAGATTACCTGAGGTCAGGAGTTCGAGACCAGCATGACTAACATGGCAAAACCCCATCTCTACTAAAAGTACAAAAATTAGCCGGGTGTGGTGGCAGGCACCTGTAATCCAGCTACTCAGGAGGCTGAGGCAGGAGAATTGCTTGAACCCGGGCGGCGGAGGTTGCAGTGAGCCAAGATGGCGCCATTGCACTCCAGCCTGGGTGACAAGAGCGAAACTGTCTGGACAGGAAAAATCCTTTACCAATGACTTCAGATATCTGAAAGTCTAAAAATTACTTCCTTAGCCAGGAAAATCTCTTCTTTGGACTGGAGTTTTCATCTCTTTCAGATGATGTTGAGATAGATTATTTTTCTGTTATTTAATCACATGTTTAGCCAGATATAGTTTATTTTGTTTCTATAATTATATGATGAAGTAGATAAGTATTGGCCGGGCGCGGTGGCTCACACCTGTAATCCCAGCACTTTGGGAGGCCGAGACGGGCAGATCACGAGGTCAGGAGATCGAGACCATCCTGGCTAACATGGTGAAACCCCATCTCTACTAAAAATACAAAAAAATTAGCCGAGCGAGGTGGGGGGCGCCTGTAGTCCCGGTTACTCAGGAGGCTGAGGCAGGAGAATGGCGTGAACCCGGGAGGCGGAGCTTTCAGTGAGCCGAGATCGCACCACTGCACTCCAGCCTGGGCGACAGAGCAAGATCCATCTCAAAAAAAAAAAATTAAGTATTAAATTCTTTTACAATTTTTAAAACTAACTTCCAAGTCATTATAAATGGAAACAGATCATGAACGTCAGTCAGAAATAAACCCAGGCAAAATGTTGTTTTTGGTCACATAATATGAAGAGTTAGACAATTACTTATATAAATGACAGAGTTAAAGCAATGAAAACACTTTGTCACTTTGATAAATAACAAAAAATTGATTTACTGTATAAACTGAGATAAAAATCTTCGTTTTTCATTTCTGAAATTCTGCAAGATAGAATATGAGGGACACACTTGAATCTATATGAATAATGGAATCTGAGGTTAAGTCCTCAAAATCTGATTTTTTTATGTCTTATGCTACTGGCCAGACAGAAAATTTAAATATTGAAGTAGATACTTCATTCAGAGCAATCATAAGATAATAAAGCACATTATGGCAATTTAAAAACCATCAACCAATGTAAAATTGAGTCAAGTAAATAATCAATAGGTTTATGAATTTATTTTGTCAAAATTTGTTTCCTCTAATTTTGCTATGTGTATCTGATTTCACTAAAACTTTAAACATTATTTAAAATATTCCTGTTTGAAAGCATTTTCACTAATTACAATTTCCTGTTAAGGTGATTGTATGACCTACAGCGTGAACTGAAGATGCATCCTGACAGCCTGTAGCAGAATATGCAGGGCACTTATTCAAAAGCCACTGTTGTGCAGCAAACCATCTGGCTAGAGAGGCCAACAAGATCTCCTACAAAAGGATTGTGATCTTGGTTCAGATAGCTACTGGCTAGTCCTCCCATTCCCAGGCTGGAGGAACTACAGGTCCTCAAAAAGACCTTTAACATGCAAATGTGGCCATTTTTGCTCATTTATCTATGTATATATTTTATTATATAAAACAAAGCATTCCAACAAAAACTTGGGTTTCATTCAGAATCATTTGTCTCAGATCATCGAGGTTGTGTTCCTTGGCATATATAAATTATTACAGCCTTAAATTAATAACAATAATAATGTATATTAACATTCACTGAAGCACTCGCTGTTCTAAACGCATATGTATTTAACCTGTACTAAAACCTTATGGGGTAGGTGCCATTATTATCTACACTTTACAGCTGAGGAATCGAGTTCAGAGAGATCCTATAACTTGCTTAAAGTCAGCTAGGAAATGTCTGATCTAGGATTTGAATACAACTAGTATGGTTCCAAAGCCTATGGAGTTCAGCCTCCCCAGAATAGTGTAGGTTTTGGGAAGAAAATGATTGCATACAGAATTTAAATTAATTTTCTACAGTAACCAATTGAGAACTTTAGATATACATTTTCCCTTTAATGTGGAAGGCAACTCCTTTGCAACTATAAATCTAAAGACCATAATTTCTTTGGCAAAATTATACTGTGTCCTTTCTAATATGGATTTTATTTTCTCATCTTAAAGTTTCCCTTTCTTTTATGACTACAATTTATTAGCCATTTAGAATTCAGGGTACTGTAAGAATTCTAGGTTAATGTCCTTGTCTTGTTTTGTTCGCCCCATGTGTGGGTCACAGCTGCCTTATCTCTTTAAACCTAACCAAGGTGTTGGTTTTTTTCCATTTGCATTTTGGGAAGATCAAGTGAAGGAGTGATGGAATAATACCAGCATACTCAGTTATGTTTTCTTAATCCCCAACTCCTCCTATCTCAACCCTTCTCAATTCTGGTAAGACCGTTAAAGTGACCACGTTCAGAAAGGCAACTGCATAGTTTAAACCACTGTGTTTAAATGAAAAGGTAAGAAGGAAGCTTAAATTTAAAATAACTTCGATTTCTGTTTACTTTCACTGGCAAACTATGCACCTGATCCCGAAAAATAAAATGGAACTGACTTTTGTTCATTTATTTAATGGATATTTAAGAAGAGCCTACTATCGGCCAGGCAATGCGCTAGGTGCATGCAAGGGACATGGAGTGAAATAAGGCATGACAGACTGTCCTCAAGGAGGGCACAGGACAGCCAGGAGATTCAGACAGGAAGACAAACGTGAGAATTAAAAATGCACAGGTGCCGTGATAGTGGGTTCAGTGAGGATGTGAAAGAGAAAGCATAAATTCTCCTTGGTGGTGGTCAGGAAAAGTTTCCTCAAAACGTACAATGCTTGATTAACTCTCAAAAGAAAAGTTTCCAAGGCAGCCAGCCTGAGAACGGGGTAGAGGTAGGGGCATTCCAGGAAGAAGGTACACAGGGACAAATATCTACAGACCCAAAACCACAGGTCCCATTCAGGGTTCTACAAGGCATTCAGATCATGTTCAGTGTTGTGAGGAGGAGGGAAGAGCTGGACAGGTAACGAGGCCCTGGAGGCCACACTTACACGAGTTTGTACTTTCTGACAGGAGTGGGAAGCCATTTGGGATTTTAAGCAAGAGAGTGGAAAGTGGTCATATCAGATTTGTGTTTATGAATTATCACTCTGGTTGTAGCTTGAACGGTAGAGGAAAAGACAGAGCAAGGTGGCTGATTAGGAGATTATTTTGTTACAGTGAAAGACGTTGAGCATATACTAAGGCAATTGACAGAGCTACAGTTGGCCTACCTGGCACCTTCATGGGATTTAGAAAAAGACACCTCATCACCTCGGGCTGAGAAGTCCCATTGACTCGGATGAAGATGAGCCTCACCTGCCTCAGCCAGGCGCCTTTGTGTGGGTACAAACTGGTCAGCACATGCAGCATGTCATGGCCTTGGCAGATGGTGTGGGAGTGAAGAAGAATAAGGTTCACCTGACAGAACTGAATGGAACATGGGAGATGCAGAAACGATGAGTCTAGAATGACTCCCAGATTTCTGATTTGGGTGAATGACAGTACTATTTACAAAGAAAGAAAATGTGATAACAAAAATTTTTTTTTAAAGAACAAAGAACTATGTCAAAATGAATGCTTTCAATGTACACGTGCTGGAGAATCAAAATATATTTGTCTATCCAGAGAAGCCGCTTGATGATCGGCAGTGCCTAATTCTACTAGGATGTAGCGTTCTCTGTGCCCTGTACAGTTGCTCTATGGCTCCAGAGAGTCTCTCTCAGGCCTGCACCCCATCCCCCACTAGAGTTGCTTCTCTTTTCCCTGTCTCAGTGATGGGAATGTGGGGCACAGGTCCTCTCAGAGAGCCAAGTGCACATTCTGCCTTTTCTGAGAGCTGACCTGGAATACTACGAGTAGAGTTTGGGGCTTGCAAGCTCTGGGGCAAGGTAGCATTTTTTTTTTTTTTTTTTTTTTTTTGCCTCAGCCTCCTGAGTGGCTGGGATTACAGGCACATGCCACCACGCCCAGCTAATTTTTTTCTGTATTTCTAGTAGAGACGGGGCCTCACCATGTTGGCCAGGCTGGTCTTGAACTCCTGAACTCAAGTGATCTGCCCACCTCAGCCTCCCAAAGTGCTGGGATTACAGGCGTGAGCCACCACGCCCGGCCACAAGATGGCATTCTGAGGCTTTCCCTTGTATCCAACTGGGAAAGAAGAGAGGACCTATTCCTTCTTCTGAGAGCATAACCATATCAGAAATTACCAAGGAAATGATCAACCATATGAGGGCTGGGAACATGGGTGATTTCTTTCAGGACCTCCAGGACTAGACACAGTGCCACATAGAAGAGAAATCATTTCTTATTGGTTGATATAAGACTCCTGTCAATGTAATAATATCTTCCTTCAGACAGTATATCAGAAAGGCTAGGCTAGGCTATGCTGTGGTCACAAATACCCCAGAACCTTAATAGATTAGAGCAACACAAGCTTGTTTCTCATGCCTGCCACATGTCCCTCGCAGGTTGGTTAGGGCTCTCCGTTACCTCATCATTGTCCTCACTCCTGGATTCAGGCTAATGGGACAGTCACCATCTAGATCTGCACTGTCCAATATGTGTGGTCCCTAGCCACATGTAACCACTTACATTTTAATTATAATTCAATAAGATTAAACATTTAATTTTTCAGTTATCCTAGCCATATTGCAAGTGCTCAATGCCACATGTAGCCAATGGGTACTCTACTGGAAAATATACATGGGGAATATTTCCATCATTACAGAAAGTTCTACTAGACATGGTAAGAGCATTGGGGCTTTTGGGTTCTTGTACCAACAATTAAATATCGTGTGGTCCCATCCAACCACTAGGGTCTAAAAAGTGCAATTCTTTCCTGTGCTCTGAAAACAGAGCTGGAGATATCTGGTAAGCAACATTAACAACTACCTGTTGAGGTACAAAGAAAGAGACCCCAAAGTATGGTGCTTTGGCATGTTGAATGTTTTGAATTTAAAGACCTCAGAAGTAAGCCTTAGAACTAAGGTCTTTTTCTGATCTTTCCCTGCCTCCCTGTCTCTCTGATCCGCTTTCTTTCTGCAAGCAACCAGAAGGGACTTTTTCTGAAGTTTCCTTATCTGATTAAGCAAGGTTTTTCTAGGAGAAATGCAATGGTCTTAAAACTCCCTCCCTAACAATCTCATTAAATAACCAGGAAAGGTTGACCACCAGAGGAGGGAAGAAACTTACAGTCTTCATCATACTCAGATAGACTTTTCATCTGTTCTTTTGTGGGCAGTTCTGACAGACTACCTGGGAGATTTTATCTGCACAATAAGACAATCTTTGTTCACAGTCAAGTTCCAGCCCTGACCTTCCCACCATCTTCCCCAGAGCTCAGAAGAACTTTGTCCCTGGTGATTCTTCTTTAGGCTCACTCATTTCTCCTGAAAACCATTTACTAGCCCCTAGGAAGAGGGTATATAAGCTTCAACCATCAGGCCTTTCTTTGAACCTCATGTTTTATACAGCTCCTGTACTTATGAACATTAATAAATTTTCTATGTATTTTCTTCCCATTGATCTGTCTACTTTCAGTTCATTTCAATGAACATTTAGTGGGCAGAGGGGAAACCTGACCTTCAACCCTACATACCCATTCGTGACTTCAAGAGTTCACCCTTCCCCTTACCTTTATTATAATCCAGGATGTGAACAGGGAGAAAAGAACTTGTAATTTGGGCATGTGAAAAGCAGAACAGAAAAAAAAAAGTAATTTAGTGTTTTGCTCCAACATATCACAAGGAAGTTGTGAACTCAGAATGAAAAGACATTTCCCTGGGCTCAGCATCTGCATTATGCATCCTATCTTACTATATCTTCAAAATGACCCTGTGTAGGTGTGCTGTACTTTCCACCTTAAATATGGGGAAACAGACTCAGAGTGGTTAAGTGACTTGACCAACAGAGGCCTACCTGATCTCAAAGCGCTGGAGATGCTCTATATGGAGAAGGAAAATATTATTTCCCAGGTTTTTTAATTTTTACCCTTCAGTTCCATGATATCAAATTCTAACTTCTAATTCTACAGAAAGGCCTTAAAGAAGCGGGGTAGGTATTTTTGGCTTAGTTACAAAACTATTCATTTAAAAGCCTTCGTAGGCATGAACAACCATGAGCACACAGATAAGAAATGAGTCTATTTCATATGCTGAACTGCTTAGAAAACATATGTATGTACACATGTATGTTTATGAAACTGATCTGGGTGATTAAGCTCCTTGGAAACCCTGAAAATCTAAGAAAATTTGTGCAAAGTGCTCAACTATGATGAAGAGACTATTAAGTATGCGGCATTTGTCTTGCTCTTTTGTTTTCTTGAAGTAGTTCTACCAACTTTTCATCTTCTTAGATGCAAAACAAACAAAAAAAACTTAAGACTGTCAGTGCACGGTTCTTGCTTATTTGTTAGCACTGGAACAGAAACATTGTTTTCCATATAGATTTGGGGAAACTGTGGCCCTGGCAGCAAGTCTTCCAACCCTCTGAGTGCTGGCCATCAGTCCTTGATCTGCAACCCTTGTTTCATGAGTCCTGCTTGGGATGGGAGTGTGGGAGCCTGCTCCTGGTAGGCTATTGATTGCACCCCAGAAGCCACATGGCCTAGGCTGTTTTTCCCTCTGATTGGCCAAATAAATCACATCATCTCGCTTCAGTAATCCTCCTCTCTTTCCCTTAGCAGCATTCCTTGGCATGGTAAACAGCGCCATTTCAGCAATTTTAAAGGTGACTTCCAATAAAATATGTATGTAGATTTACTTCGGGACTGGTAGCCTGGGCTATAAATTTGTACCAGGTCAACCATGGAAAGCCCTTCAATTAAAAAAGAAGAAAATACAAAAAAATAAAGTTCCCGTCAGCATTTATCTTTGAATTTTAATAAGTGAAAGTATTTCTTTTCTCCTCTTTTTTAATGGAAAAGAAAAAAAGAAAACATCCATGAAGAGCAACTGACTGAAGCATTTCAACAGCCTGGTTCATAAACCTCTCTGGTAATGCCTGGAAATAAAGAGAAATCTTCAGTGTCACCAACCATTGCTTCTCACCAACCCTGTGCTTTCAGCTGCAGACATGCATGCCTGACAGCCTGTACCTCTGGAGTAAAACTGGAGCCATTGCCATTGGTTCCCCCTTGCTTATGAAAACAGAGGGATTAGCAGACACTGAAAGAGAAACCCCACTGAGCCACCAGCATCAGTGGGCTCACATGCTTTTTCCTACTGCCAGCCAGAATCCTTTCAAACCTCAGCACCCATCTCTTTTGAGGAAAACTGTCTTAACATCCCTGTAAATGGATAACCTTTGGCCTCTGCCAGACAAAGGCTGCAGATTGTTTCTATTTATTTGCCAAGAATTTATTGGAGTCCATAAAACAAATTTCTGTAGCTGGGGAAACTGTACCCTTTTTGTTTGTTGTTATTGTTTTTAATCTAGGCTGCAATCCAAAAGTTTGTAGCATGAGTGAACTATTGTGGTTTGCTTTCTAGTTTTATTTGGCCTAGAAAAAGAAAACAAATGGCAGTGCTTCGTGTAACATCATATATTAGAGGTTTCTAGTGCTTGGTATTTGCCTTATCATTTTCAAAACAGAATCTTAGAAAGGGGGAATGCTAAAACATTAAGTCCATGGTATATAAAGCAATTCTTTGCCAAGCAGTAAAAGCATCAATAAAATCAAATTTACCTTCATAACAACAGTGTATCTAGGTGAGTGAAAAATACGTTTATCTCATTTTATGGATAGGTATACTGACTCAGTCTAGGACCCATCCCATTCTAAGGTCATTCACCATAGAAACACAGAATCAGCTGGAGATAGACCAGTGCCTCTGTCACTGTCCCAGAGTTCTTACCCTCTGTGCTTGCCCCCTGTCTTGCAGAATATAAGAGATTCATTTAATTTTGAAGCATAACACTTCATGTGAAGGTCCTATAAAAAATTGTGACAAGGCCCTATTAATTTTGTAATACTAAAATGTATCTCTGATGCCACTGAGTGTTGCATATTTATTAGCGCTTTTGTTTTGGTCCAAAATGGAAAATGAGTAACAGAGAGGATAAGAAAAATGGCATTAAGAACTACATGATAGGCCATGCATACTTCTGTGGAACCACATGTTCCTTTGAAGATTTAATTCATCTGGAAGCTATGACATGTATAAAGCCCAATTTCAACTGGAGAAAGAAATAGACAATGGCATTCATCCGAGTTTTGTGGTGACTGGAAAGAAGTCTAGTAAAGTAACATAGCAACCATGTCTCTTCTTTCTTTTCATGCCCAGACTCTTCAAGTGAACTGACCCTATAATTCCTGTGAAATAATGCACTTTGCAGAACATTGTAAGAAGGCACCATTGGAGGCAGACCAGATGCTGTGGACTGGGTCCCACTCAGCTATGTCCTCACACCTGGTGCAGTGCCGGGCATATTCTGTGTGACCATGGGTGTGTGGTGCCTGTGTTTGGCTTGTTGGGTGTAGAGATCAGTTGACTATGTCAGGAAACTAACAGAACCATGGAGGATCATGAGCAAAGTCTTTTCTTTTCCTTGAATGTAGCTTCAGACTTTGTGGGGTTTTTTTTTAATTGTTTTAATTATTCTTATCATGGCATCCCTTAAACTACCTAATCATGGAATTAGCCTGACAATCAGATTATAGCTCTAAGTTTGTATTTTCTGGTATTTGCACAAATATGTTAAGCATATAAAAATATCATATTTCAACATGCCTTTTATAAGTAAGCAAATGTGCAACACCTTTCTGACATCCTGACTGAGTCATCTATTACTCACTATGATGGGAAGGAAATCAGCGGCAGGCTATGTGATGAGAAACACTGTTGATGTGGTATCATATCACTGTCAGATATGCTCCCGTTTTCACCTAAAAGCCTGCAGGTTCCTGGGATGCAGAAAGCTGGGAAGAATAGTAAGGTGATGAGCGGACAGGAATCTGCAAGAGTTGTACATCTTTCAAAAAAGCACCAACTCTGTATATGCCAAGTGTACTATAAGTACCATAATGGAAGGAAATTCTACAATTTCAAGCTAACATTAAAGACTGCTTTTTTTTCTGAGTACTTAGCTGAAGAAACTCAGGGCTTCTGAAAGGCAGAAAAGTTCTTCATAGCCACTAACAGTTTTTAATCTCTGCAATTCTGATGTAACTCAAATATCTCCAACTCTCTATCTCACAGTATTCATTTGCATCTCCAGTGCCTACAGTAAAGCCAACGTGGAGTGAAACCATTGTGTTCCGCAAGGAGGCTGCTAATCCTTTCATTTTCTAATAACTTTAACAACTACATATGCTTCTTTTTTTAAAGGCAGCTGAAGTAGAATGGGTGTGCATATGTGTGTGGTTTTTTTTGTTTTGTTTTGAGACATAGTTTTACTCTTGTCACCCAGGTTGGAGTACAATGGCATGATCTCAGCCCACTGCAATCTCCACCTCCTGGCTTCAAGTGATTCTCCTGCCTCAGCCTCCCTAGTAGCTGGGATTACAGGCTCCCATCATCATGCCTGGCTAATTTTTGTATTTTTAGTGGAGTCGGGGTTTCACCATGTTGGCCAGGCTGATCTCAAACTCCTGACCTTAGGTGATCCGCCTGCCTCAGCCTCCCAAAGTGCTGGGATTATAGGCATGAGCCACTGTGCCCAGCCCTGCATGTGTGTTTTAATAAGGCATCTGTTTCCAAGCTGCAAGGCCCCTGGCAGAACCTCTAACCCTTTCCCTTCAACACAGCAGCATCCCTTTTGATCATAGAAGTGAAGGAGTAAATAGTTCCAGAGATCCACAAGATGATCCCAAAGCAGCTCTGTTTTCAGTCAGCCTTCCCAGAACCTACTTTGCTTCAGGCTTGGACCTAGCAAGCTGACATCATGTTTCCTAAGCAGGCAAGGTGCCACCAGAATACACAGGCAGGGGCACAGCTGACCAGGAACGAATGGGGACATGTGAGGTGCAAGTCCAAGATGGCAATGTCAACACATCCGACTGCCAGGAGTAGTTACACTCTGGGTTAAAGGGCTCTGCCAATTTCAACTAAGATAATTATATAAACAAATAGCATCTGTAGGCATAAGAGATACATGATCTGAAAAGAAATGCTATTTGTTTCTGATGAATTTTCCTGGAAGCTGAGCATAGCTTTATTTCATGGAGTAATATACTAGGTTTACAGTATCACTAGAGTTCTTTTTATCTCAAGATCGTAAGGACCTTTGCAATTTCATTAATCCTTACAAGCGAATGCTCAAAAATATTGGCCTTTATACAAATGTTCCCCTTAATAATCCAAATTGCAATAATTTTTTGCAAAGAAATAATTCACATGCAGGAAACATGTACATAGATAGGTGTGCATACACAAATATGTAATATATATTCAAAAATGTTTGTTGTAGTGTCATCTGTAGGATTGTCAACAGACTGAATACCTTCTTTTAGAAAAACATTGATTGAACCGTAGTTAATTCTCTTAAATGAATGATCCTCAGGCAACAGAAATAGACTTTAAAGCCATAATAGACTTGAAAATGCTCATGAAGTGGGTATAAGTGTTTTAAAAAGTAAACTGTAAAATTATATTTATACTATGGATATAATTGTGGAAAAAATAATAAATGCATATAGACAAGACCTGAAAGGAAATATTTTTAAAGTGGGGAGAAAAATTTTCATAGGAATGGGAAACTTGAGAAGTATATACCTCTTGTGTATTTAAAGTTATTATAATGTTGTTTGAGTAACAAGAAAAGTAATAAACAGTTTTCCTTGGGAGGCTGAGGTGGGCGGATCACCTGAGGTTAGGAGTTCGAGACCAGCCTGGCCAACATGGTGAAACCCCATCTCTACTAAAAACACAAAAATTAGCCGAGCATTGTGGCACATGCCTGTAATCCCAGCTACCAGGGAGGCTGAGGCAAGAGATTTGCTTGAACCTGGGAGGCACAGGTTGCAGTGAGCTGAGACCTTGCCACTGCACTCCAACATAAGTAACAGAGTGAGACTCCATCTCTAAATAAACAGTTTTCCACTTTACATGGAAACTGCTTCCTACATTACCTTTAGTGGGAAAAGTAAATGTTCAGATGCAGGCTGTAGGGTACTTGTATAAAATTTGGAAGATTTGGGGTAAAAGAATCCTGCAAAGAGAATGTAGTGTACCCCCACAAAACCCTACTGGGATCACATTTAAGCTCTGCCTTGATCTAAAAGGAATCTCTATTTTGCCCATACCCCACGTTCTCTCTCTCACAAAAGTAGACAACCTGGGAATGCTAGGTCCATGATAAAAGGCATTCCCTACTCCCACTGCCTTCCACCTGAGTCTAAGCCTCTTGATTATAGGAGGAACAAGATTCTCCTATGAGGCAGAAATCTGATGTTTCCAAGTTAATGTGTAACCAGTCAATCAAAGCACAAATTGTTAGTATTTCATATGCCAAAGGCATCTTGTGAAGTATTATGTATAGTGCTACATTCTAAGAAAAAAATACATAATGGTTACTATTTATTGGCCCAGGAATTTTGCTAAGCATTAGATATGCATTATCACATTCAATCCTCACAGCAACCCTCTAAAATATGTTCCATTAATAGTTCCATATTCCAGATCAAGAACATGGGATTTGAAAATAAATTCTCTGTTAAATGGAACCAAAGTAACCTGTGACGCCAAGACCATGCTTTAATAGACCTATACTTTCCAGCTTTCCAAGTACTTATCCAGGTACTTCTAACATTTTTACATTAAAGCCTATCAGGCTGTTTCTGGACAACTCAGTGATTGCCTTTAACTGGCAAAGGTATAATATTCTCTCAGCATGGAGGCGACCTGTACCCAGGACAGACAAATCCTAGAGGTAGAGAATTGCAGGGTAATTAGGGAGAAACCATGCAGAGAACAAGAAGCTAGAAGACAGAATAATAACTGAATCTAGAGATGTGTGTTTTACCCAAAATTCATGGACTGACTCACCCACTTAACAAGTGACACCTAAGGCCATGGAGATATGTGCCTTCCACCCCCAAGGCATCTACTTAGCTGGAGATGGAAAGGACAGCTACAAATAGCTCAGCTGGGACCAAGGAAGCAATCTTGAGCTAAGCTAATAAGAACCACCATGACCCAGAGATCCAGGGCCCCAAGGAAGAACTAGAAGAGCCTTCCAAAAAAGGTTGTGAGTCTCAGCACCTGAGGGACTTGTTTGGGATTTCTGGCTTTGGCAAAGCTCCCTGGATAGCCTGAGCCTAAACTTGTAGCTTCCCTTGTATACAAGGTTTATACCCTCTAAAACCCTCACACTGAAAGTTTGTAATACACTTGAGTCAGCATTGTATATTGGATTTTGGAATAAAAGGAGCCACTACAGGAAAGGAAGAGGCAGTTAGAGAAAGCAAGAACATGGGAACAGGGGTCCTTTGAGAAGCAGCAGCAAACAAGAAACTTAAGACAACTCAATGTCCTTTGCCTTGGGCCTGTGGAACCAGGGGTCTGTGCAACGCAGTGTACTGATAGAACCTTGGTCCTTGGAGCTAGAGAAACCAGGTCCATCTCCTAAATCTCCCACTTCCTAACCCTATGGCCTCATTTGAATCTCTGAACCCGCATTTCCTCATCTGTAAAATAAACCCAATCAGACCTGCCTCCTAGGGGTTTTGGGAGGCGTAAATGGCATAAAGCTTGTGAAACAGCCAACACATAATAAGTTTTCAGCTACTTAAGTCCTCTTTCTCTTTTTTGTCTGAGAGTCACTCTTATTAACCAGGGAACTTATGGGGACCAGTTTGAAGCATTACATTTCAAATACATAGTTCAAGAGCCCAAATTAACAGGATTGTTCAGTCCTCTTTCTCAAAGCACATTAAAGTGATTACAATACTAAATCTTTTTTTTCTCTCTTTATTTCCCTCCTACCTAACGTTGCACTGAATTTTTCTAGTGAGTTTGCTTCACGTTGGTAGTTTGCAATCAGCTGTAGTGGGAATTCTTACACCATGGAACTGGGCAAATGCTACAAATGGGCTTTTTGTTTCCAGAAAGCTGGTTTATCTGCACACCACCGTTCCAACCCACAGCTTCTCCAAAGCCTTTCTTCTTAACTCCCAACTTATCCCCACCCACCTGCCTCTAGAATAAACTCATCCTTCACTCTGAAGCTTCACAGCTTCCCTCCCTTCTGTGTTCCCCTCCCTATGTCTCAGCAAGTTAATACATACATCAACTGTGCTTTTCTCTACATATAGAGGACAGAGAAGAACCCAGCTAGCAAATGCAGGGCTGTCTAGTGGAATAGGAAAAAGAGGCTGTTAAGCCACTACTGGGTCAACAGTAGCTTTCCCCTCAGGAGGATTTGACATGAACAACGATGGTAGTTGTTCTATACTAAACTTGTGGCACCTTCTAAAACTAAGACTGAAGGGCTCCCCACTCTAGAGTCCAGCTCATGTATTTTTTTTTTTTAAACCTTAACCAAAGAACAAAATAAAAGGAAGCGAGGTATTTACTTTGGGAATGAGGGCTTGTTGAATCTTCCTTCCTTCACCTCAGGGGCTATGTCACTTTCAGCCACTGTCTCAGATGGTACCTGGAGTCTGTTTTTCCTGCCCATTTTTCCTGAAGGATCTAATCAGACATGATGTCACCAGTTTCTATACTAGTGGCTCTCTATCAGTGGTCCACCAAGGGTCACCTGGGGCATGAATGACACATCATATTATACAACATGATAGTAAACTCAAGAGGTTAAAAAATTTATCCACCAAACAAAGCTTAGCAAACATAACAGTCTGCCTAGTATAGATAGTAGTTTGCTTTTTCACATTTAGGCCAAACTAACAAGACCATTCAGTTGTAAGAAGTATCCTTCTCATGTGAGTATTCTACAGGCTGTTGTGCGTTTCGTTGTCCCCTGATGCAGTCCCTGAAGGAGCTGGTCTCCTAGATTGCATTCCTGCCCTCCCTTTTGTATATGCATTAGGATTGGCAAGTGTCCTAGACAAGACAGTATTATATTGCCAGTCAGCTGCCATTTGACTGTAGCTTTTAAGTTCTGGGATACATGTGCAGAATGTGCAGGTTTGTTACATAGCTATACATGTGCCATGGTGGTTTGCTGCACCTATCAACCATCATCCAGGTTTTAAACCCCACATGCATTAGGTATTTGTTCTAATGCTCTCCTCCCTTTGTCCCCCACCGCCGACAGGCCCCGGTATGTGTTGTTCCACTCCCTGTGTCCATGTGTTCTCATCATTCAACTCCCACTTATGCATGAGAACATGTGCTGTTTGGTTTTCTGTTCCTGTGTTAGTTTGCTGAGAATGATGGTTTTCAGCTTCATCCATGTCCCCACAAAGACTGTGGCATTTTTGTAATTATTAGTGAAATTACAGACCATGGGCTTCTCAGCGCCACTATGGGAACAAAGAATCTTCTAAGTTATTCTTTAAAGATTTATTTAAATATTTTATCTCAAACTGCATGGTGAGGCAAATATATTTTATCCACAGGAATGGTGCTAGGAAGAGAAAGTACAGGAAAACAACATTTACTTGGCACTGGCTGTCTGCCAGACACTATTCTCAGCAAAGTACCTCATTTAATCCTCACCCTATGAGGGAAGTACTATTATAATTCCCATTTTACAGATACACAAATGAAGAATCAAAGATGTAAAATAATTGCCCAAGAGCTATAAACTGGTTAAGCCAGGATTTGCACCTAAGTCTATCTGGCATATTCTTCCCACTAAGTTGTGCTATGTTGCTTATCTGGGAGTTCGTCGCCTAGTGAGATGGCCTAGCCAGGTTGAGCCTATGATGAAGAAGAACATTCATCTGAAGAACCCGATAGGCTGAGTCAAATTATTTTTAAAATCTACTGGAGGACTTCTGAGGCTGCCGGGACTTGAGGCCAAGATCCTGAAGAGATGAGAAATTTATTGAGGCCATGTCAATATTGTGTACTTTGCTATGCTTGTAAAAGTGTTTGCTGACTTTTACATGGTTTTGAACAGAAGGCAGCTGCTGAAAGGTAGATAAAACCCAGAGAGCTTTCCATAACCTCATTTGGCTGGAGAAAAGGGTTGGTCTTACTAAAGCAGTCAGAACTTCGGGAGCCAAGATCCTAAGAAATAAATTAATGCAGAAAAGTGAACCCATCATTTTAACCAAGTTTTCATCTCAGGATATTCGCTAATTCTTAAGTTTTGAAGAGCAAGAGGCTAAGAAGCCAAAGTAACTGAGGAGTGGAGTTTTTAGCAGTCTTATAAGAGCTGTGAGATCAAAGTTGGAGTTCAAGGCTCACCAAAGAGGAGAAGCCCTCTAAGCACTCAGGGACTTAACACTAGAGACCTACACTCAAGAAATGTAGGTGAACAGAAGAAGAAACAACTTACAAACCTTGAAACGAGCTGTGAGTGATTGAATGGTGGAGGTTTGCTCCTGCCTGACAGAATATAGGATATTTGGGAAAATAGTTAACATCATCCACAGCTTCTACAATACTTCATGCACAGCGTCCAACATTCATCTAAAGTTACCATGCATGCCAAGAACTAGGACCAAGAGAAGAAGAAAAACGAAAATGGAAGCTGACACACAAGTGATGCAGATATTGGATTTTTTAAGACACATACTTCAAAATAACTATGATTATTAGGTTCAAGAAAATGCAAAACAAGTTGTAGAATTTCATCAAAGACCTGGAATCTGTAAGAAAGAATTACACAAACAATCTAGAAATGGAAAAAAGTACAAGAATTGAAAGTAAAAGATATATAAGAACCCAAAGGTATACCTGTTTATTTAAACCCAGAATTTAGGAAAAGCCAACAATACACATAGACACATAGCTATTAGCAGGCATTTTCTATGTGTAAAACAAGGGCAATCAAACAATATCAGAAATAACAAATCACAAAATGACCTTATAGCATGGCCATAAAATCTCAAATATTAAAGATATCAAAGCAGCACCTGATAATGTTTTAAAGATTTTTTATGCGTGAAAATTAAAAAAAATCATAAAACACACAGTTGGTGGAGAATAGACAAGGCCTACTCTTTAAGAAAAATTGTCTCTATAAAATTCACAAAAGATGGGGTAAAAATGGTAAATCTTCCTTTATTTAGACACTATCCTAAAAATAATAAACTCAAAAGAGCACATTCTATCAATTATACATGCTGAAAATACAGAACATATTGTGCATTGTCATTACTGTTCTATAGCTCATCAAGTTACTTGAGGTTAAACAAACACACACACACACACACACACAACTTGATTACTTTATTCTCTTAAGAAGACATGGAGACCCCAGGAGGTACAGGCTGCAGTGAGCTGTGATCAAGCCACTGCACTCCATTCTGGGTAACAGAAAAAGACCCTGTCTTTAAAAAAAAATTTTTTTTTAATTGAATTTTCTTTTCCTCGCTAAATCTTCTGTATTTGCTTATTTCAGAAATTTGCTTTTCCAAAAATGAGTTCACCCTGTCCCATTTTGGTACAAAACCTTTCATTTTATATTTGAGCTTCTGAGTTAACACTTTATTCCTACCAAATCTTATTGTTCAGGAGTCAGGCAGTTGGCTTAAAGGATGAATCATGCCAATCAGCAGGCCTGGCAGTTGCAGTCAGCAGCAAAGTGTGATATCCAGAATGAAAGTGACTTGTTGCAGGACGACACTTACCAGCATGTGACCTGGGGCAAGTCGCAGCCTCCCTGAGCCTCTGCATCTGTAAAGTGGGCTCAATTCCACCTCCTTCACAAGGCTGTTGTAGAGATTAAACAAAATGGACCATGTGAAAGCCCTGGGCCTTATTTATGTGTATAGACAAATCCTGTATTTTAAAAAACAAATTTGCACATTTCCTTCACTCAACACACATTTATTAAATATCTGCTGTGTTCCAGAATCCCTGGCAGGCACTGAGAATACAAAGACCAATAAGGCATGCACTCTGCAGTCAAGGACCTCACAGCCCAGGGGTGAAGATGGACAAGTAAATAAAGTATCGCAAGACACTATGATAAGTGGTAGAACAAAACAGCAAGTTATCAACTCTGTTCTAAAAGTCAGGGAAGGCTGGGATTTGGGTGGTAAGAAGGAGATGAGACAGATGAAGGAAACTGGAAAGACAGTGGCAGCCAAAGGGAATGTGCAAAGACCCAGAAGCATGAAAGAGCATTACACATTTATGAAACTGTAAAGTTTCAATTTCCCCTTTACTAAAATATGAGATGCACATTGAGAATACATAAAATGAAGCAGAGACATAATCTTGATCACTGACCTTCAGGGGCTCAATCTGATGAAAGATAAAAACACATATGATTAATCTTAATGGTTATGTGGAAAAATAAAAACATTCCATGCTGTATGATCTCATCTATAGAATTTTTTTTTAACTATGTATAAAAATGACTAGAAACGAAAGAGAAACAATCCAATTTTTAAATGAGCAAAGATGTTTACAGCAGCACAATTCACAACTGCAACACTGTGGAACCAGCCCAAATGCCCATCAATCAATCAAGTGTATGTGGATAAAGAAAATGTGTTATATAAATATATATACCATGGAATACTACTCAGCCATAAAAAGGAACAAAATAATGAGATTTGCAGCAACTTGGATGGAATTGGAGACCCTTATTCTAAGTGAAGTAACTCAGGAATGGAAAACCAAACATCATACCTTCTCACTCATAAGTGGAGCTAAGCTATGAGGACACAAAGGCATAAGAATGATACATTGGACTTCGGGTACTCCAGGGAAAGGGTGAGGGGAGGGATAAAAGACTACAAATTAGGTATGGTGTACACTGCTTGGGTGATAGGTGCACCAAAATCTCAGAAATCACCACTAAATAAATTATTTGTGTAACCAAACACCACCTGTTCCCCAAAAGCCTATTGAAATAAAAGTAAAATTAAATAAAAATTTTAAAAAGAATAGTGTTAAAATCAGATGTGGTATTCAAACCTGATTTGGGTAGTGGTGCATTGTCACCCAAAGTTGAATTGCAAGGAAAGTAGTTTTAAAAAAGTTAAAAATTTGGGCAAAGAAGTTGAAAAGATATTTATCCAAAGGAAACAGAGGAAATAAGCATATGAAAAGGTGTTCAACATCATTAGTAATTAGGGAAATGCAAATAAAAACCACAATGAGATACTACTTAACACACACTAGGATGGCTATTACTAAAAAATAAAAATAAAAAAAAATCAGAAAATAGCAAGTGTTGGCAACAATATGGAGAAATCAAAACCCTCATGTATTGCAGCTGGGAATGTAAAATGGTGTGACTACTGTGGAAAACAGTTTGATGGTTTCTCAAAAACTTAAACATAGAATTACTATATGGCCCAATAACTCCATTTCTAAGTACATACTCAAAAGAATGTAAAACAAGAATTCAAACAGATACTTGAAGATCAGTGTTCATAGTGGCATGAGTCACTAGGTATGAGCCAAAAGGTAGAAACAAGTGGTGACCAGCCGATGAACAAAGTAAAGATATACAATAAAATATTATTCAAGGAGAAAAAGTGATTAAGTTATGACACATGCTACCCTGTCAATAAACTTTGAAAATATTATGCTAACTGAAATAAGCCAGAAACAAAAGGGCCAATATTGTATGGTTCTACTAATATGAGCTATTTCGAGTAGGCAAATCAACAGAGACAGAAATTAGAATAGAGGTTACCAGGGGCTGTAGGGAGTGGGGAATAGGGAGTTATTGCTTAATAGTTACAGAATTTCTAGTTGAGATAATGAAAACTCTAGAATAGATAGTTGTGATGGTTATACAAGATTGTGAATATACTTAATGCCACTGAAACTTATACTTAAACATGGTTAAAATAGCAAATTTTATGTTTTACCACAAAAAAATTTTAATAAGCAGAGGAACAAAAATGGAAAAATATCTCTAAATGTTAACAATGGTTTCTCTGTGTGATATGAGCCCCCCACCTCATCTCTTTCTTTCTCCGCTTAATTTGTATTCTTTTTTCCTTAATGAATACCTATTCTATGTTTTTAAAAACTCTAAATTTTACTTTTCAAAAAAGAAAGAACAAAACAAATATGGTAAGGTTTTTTAAATATGTTTTATCTATGTACGAAGTGCCTTGGGAATGGAGTGGATATCATCCAGGTGGTACCTTGGGAATGGGGAGGACATCATCCAGATTGTACGAGGGCTGGCAACAACCTTGCAACCAGCTCGTTTGATGACTAGAAAAATGTGGCTATGGGTCATCTTGCCCTAGAAAACCTCTCTTGAATCCTGATTATTGGGAGCATTCTGCAAAGCTTTAGCTCTGCGCTGCAGCTCCATATAGGGCAAGACATCTATAGGCTCCAACTTCAAAGAGACACCTCTCCCTTGGAATGCAGCTGCCCAGCTGACCTGAAGGACTCTGCAGAGATTAGAAGAGTCAGATAACAACTTTCCACTGAATAGGAGGTGGGATGCAAACATCAGCTAGTTTCTTCCTGGGACTCCCTCTCCCTGAGGGCGAGGCCTTTGGCTGTGTAGGACCAAACATCCAGCACCAAGGCTTTTCCCATTTTGGGGAATGGAGGGAAACTAATTTTGTTGTATTAGCAACTGGCTTCTGGCCCCTGCTCTCCTTCCCTTTGTCAGAAAGAAAGTGCAAATGATACTATAGCCATGTATTTCGAACTTGGAACAAACAGTTTTAGAACTGGGTCCTGCCATGGAATTGGATCATCAAGCAAAGACCTGGGGCACTGCTAGTTTGCTTAGGGTTTTGTCTTGAGCTGGTCTGACTGAAGGGCAACTGAACTGCCAGGGGGGGATGGAATATGATGAGCTCCCAGGAAATCTGTCCCTTATGTTGATGATACTCAGGATATTTCAAAAGAAGATAGGTTTAAACCTTAAGGTGGGGAGATGTGGACCCCTAGCTTGAAAGCTCCTTCACTGTTAAGGGGCACATGTGTGAGACTTCTAAATAAGGTGCTGAAGATGAAGCTGCCTTTTCTTCTGGGGTTGTATCAGAAGGTTGACTCTAGATTTAGGTCAGTGATAGCCCCAGGGAATAAGCACCAACAGTGAAAACCTTCTCCTATATCTGAGAAAACTTATGGCCACACCCTGAAATTCCATACCTTGGAATTTCATTCTTTTGCTTTTAAACTCTGCAATGTCATAATTTCAGAATTGAACTAAGGGTTGGGACACAGATTTTTCACACAAAATCTTCATTTTCCATGTGTTTTTCTCCTTTGAGATATCACACTCTCTACTGCAGCTATCTATACACATATAATAAACCTTGAATTTATTCTCTAAGAAAGCTCATCCCACAAGGGACAACAGAAAAGCCAGATGGTGAAATGTATTAAAGATGTAATATGTAAAAGTGCGGCAAACCTGAAAAGCACACGTCTCCAAATTTAAAGGTGGCACCAATGCCTGGCACAATAAATGGAGGTGGGAGAGAGAGAAAGGGCCCCACCCACAGGGCACACCATCTCAATGGGACTGCAGAACACCGGGAGTAAAGAAACAATCCTAACAGCTTTCAGAGAAGAAAAATAAATCACATACAAAATTCGAAAATTAAAAGACATCAGACACCTCAACAGCAACACTGGAAGCATGAAAAGAATGGAGTAGTGCCCTGGGAATTCAGAAGGAAGTAATTTTAATATGAAATTTTCTACCAGACATATCAAAACTCAAGTACCCAAGAAAAAATATATTTTTCCATATATGTGGCTCAAGAAATGTATATCCTATACACTCTTAATTAGGAAGTACATTGAGAATTCATTTTTAGCAAAACAAGACAACAAACCAAAAAAGAGTTTCCACTAAAGAAGGGTTAGAGCAGTCAGATATCTGATGTGATGAAATATTTGGAAAATATTAGTGATAGGCATTGGAGGGTTTTTTGAACTATTTGGAGAGGGGGAAATAATACATACATGGACCTACTCATAACAGGAGAAAAAGCAATAACTAATTCAAAAGAAAAACTGTCATCTTAGAACACAAGTCAACTTAGTAGTAATATTTAGTGACAAAAATATAAATACTGACTATAGATTTAACCAAAGATTGTGACATATGAAGGCATGGGATATGGGGAAGTTTGGGGGATTTGTTTTTCAAGGATTTTAGGGGGTAAATTAGAGAGCTTAGTAACAGAAAATAAAGAGATTATGTTTAAAATTGGTTAAATAAGCAATAGTAATATTAAGATGCTAGTTAGAAATGCAGAGAGAGTGTATACTTTAAAATAAAAAGTCATTAAGAGTTGCAATGGATTGCCTCTGGGAGGTAGAAATGAAGAATAGAAGAGGATTAGTTTACTTTTAGTAATGTTTCGTACCGTAAAAATAAGGAAAAAAGAAAAAAACTATTAAACGTATTACTTTGGTTAACAAATATTTATTTTTAAACCAGTGTATCAGATTTCATCAAAATCTATAAGAATTCAAGTTTTTTCCAGCCAGAATAAACAAATAGGAAATGCTGAACAGTTAGAGGCCCACCTCTCAGTTTAGTCATTGGTTTAACAAAGGCAAAGAAACCAAATTTATCTTCCTTTTGTTATGACTTCCACACTGATTTTGACAAATTTCCCTTAGTGCCTGTGCTCCACTACAAATTACTTATTTTTCTGAGTCACTCTTGTCTAGACCGCAAGAGCAGC
Source organism: Papio anubis (assembly GCF_008728515.1). Classification (NCBI taxonomy): domain Eukaryota; kingdom Metazoa; phylum Chordata; class Mammalia; order Primates; family Cercopithecidae; genus Papio; species Papio anubis. The sequence goes on along the minus strand of NC_044977.1, from coordinate 132,189,912 downwards.
CCCTGCACGGTGTGTGGCTGATGGGAATTGCAGGTTGCTCTCAGATTTGTTTGTACAGCACTTCCTCGCTTGTCCAAAGTATATATTATATGGGAATGAGGCTCGTCACAGCTCTGCATAATTACTGCATTTGGAGCCATTCTTCTCTTCCGAAGTTTCTCCCCCTTTTTTCTTTTGATTTCTTATATTTTGCAGCAACTGTCATCATTATTTTGATGCCGTGGTTTAATAGCGCCTTCAAATGCAAATTTGACAATACAAGCTGAAAATCATGGGTGGCAAACAAAGCAACTAAACTTCCATGCCTGTGTTTTTTGAGAGCTCCACCTGATCTATAAATGCACACATGTTTTAGCAGCCAGCCCTGCTTACAACCTTGGTCTTTGTATTATAAGAAGAATCAGAATTTTCTGACGATATTCTGCAAATCTAGGCTCTAAAATGGAATCTCAGTTCCTCTTACTCTGTTTTTTACAATTCTAACTTTGCAGATAGTTGAAATCCAGTTGGAGGCTGTTTCCCACTGAATCTGCTCTCTTTGTATAATTTATCCATGAGTGATAAGTCAAATATTTCCAAACCACAACTGCCCAGGCATTAGCCAAGCAAGCAGAGGAGCAGTCGGGTGGGAGCTCCTAGCCAGCACAAGCCTTCTACTTTCAGTTGCTGGCCCATGGGAGAGGTGGTAGGAATAGGGGGAGAGGTCTCTAGTCAGGGACCTGAGGGGCAACAGTGGTGCTTGGGAGGCCAGAACAGTAGCTATAACTAATCAACATGGAAGTATTCTAGTGTTTTGACCACCCATAGAGCAGTGTCTATGTGTAGTGAAATACCATTCCTGTGTGATTCCCATCCTGCCTGTAATATAATTATAAATTCTTCTTCCTTCTAGTTTGTAAGTTCCTCGAGGTGATATTGAGACTCAGATTCTTCTGTGTGACACCATGCTTCCTCTGGATGAGTGTATGAATGAGTAAATGAGTGATGAATGACAAATTATTTATTCTCCTTTCTGAGTCTAGCTTCCTTACTCTCATTTGAAAACATTTAAATGTTTCAGCTTACTCTCATTTCAACATTTCAGCTTACTCTTATTTGAAAGCTTTTCATTTGAAAACATGCCAAAACTTAGGTAAAGAAGGACATTTCATAATCACAAACAGTTCTTTGTGAGGACAAGAGACTTAGAAATAAACATGCAGGAATCAAACTATGCTCTTTTCTTGAAAAGTATCTATTATTGTCATAATAGATACTTGGGAGAAAGAGGAAAGTATACACCTTGTACTTTGTTAATTTTGTAGGCAGGCATGGGATGCAATGGAAAAGATCTCATGCTAACAATTTTTCTTTTTAAAAAATGGAGATTTTACTGGCAGTGTTTTAATTTTGCAATATTTTATTATTTTATTTTATTATTTTTGGAGACAGAGTCCTGCTCTGTTGCCCAGGCTGGAGTGCAGTGGCACAATCTCAGCTCACTGAGGCCTTTGCCTTTTGGGTTCAAGTGATTCTCCCACCTCAGCCTCCAGAGTAGGTGGGACTACAGACATGTGCCACCATGCCCGCCCAATTTTTGTAGTTTTAGTGGAGACGGAGTTTCACCATGTTGGCCAGGCTAGTCTCGAACTCCTGGCATGAAGTGATCCACCTGCCTTGGCCTCCCAAAGTGCTGGGATTACAGGCATGAGCTACTGCACCCGGCCTAATTTTGCAATATTTTACGTTTAAATTAATACAAGAGCATCAAACCATAAGCACTACACTGGCAACTGTTTTCTCTGCTGAAGCCAATTGAAGAACAGAGAAAGAGAGAAATCCATAAATTGTAAGGAGGAAATTAGTTTTTTTTTTTAAATCAATTTCAGGACCTAAAAAGTTATCAAGCTATAAGGATAAGGAATTGTAAAGGAATATGATTTTTATCTAGGTCATAAAATTTACAGCTGTTTTCCTTTCTTAATTTAAATGTAGAAGTAAGAGGCATCTATAATGTGCCAACCCAGCAGGATCTGAAACATGAATTCATAGGTTAAAACATTTATTTTTTCATCCAGAGAGAAATTGGCATGAAATAAATTTATCAAGGGACTACACTTTTAAAGCATGCATTGCATGACTGCCTAGGACAAAAAGATAATTCTAGTATATTAAAGTAATAATTCCTTTTGAACTATAGCTATTAATGTAAGATGATAGAAATAGACCAAAATAAACAATTTTCAAAGAAGAGACTGAGGCCAAAGTATTATCTTGCCTCTCCAATACTTTATTAGTTGTAGTTTTAGCTACTCACGTTCTCAAAACATAATTGCCTAGAATTCTCTCAGCTCAATCTGAAACTGAAGGGAGCTAACTTATTGATATGACACTACTGATATGAATCAAATGAAGGCTGTTTCTTTCCAAGCAACTGAATGGTTTATTTAATGTAAGAACAGTCGATCATTTGAAGTAAATAGCAAAACACTGTAACTAGTATCTGTTAGATTCCAGGATATTTTTCTTTGTTCTTTAATAAGATTCTGAAAATGATTTGTGTTTCTCTAATAACATGCTTCAGGAGCTACCATGTGCTACCCTCTCACCACACTGAAAATGCAGACATAAAAAACAATCTGTTGTTTTGGAACTCAAGACTTAGTGCGGGGAACAGACAATTCCACAGACAATTTCAGCAAAGCCTGAGAAATTTAACAACAAAAGAAACCCTGGCCCCAGCCAAACACACACACACACACACACACAAACCTGACTCTCCTCTCTGCTAAGGGTGGGAGATAGGAGTAACCAAGTAGTCTCTTAAGCAACCCAGCCTGAGCTTGTTAAGAAAGTTTGTAAGGAAATAGAGACATTAGCCAGGCAGGAAAGACATGACAGAAAGAGGGAATGAAAACTCGGGGAATGCATGCGGAATTGCACAAGCATAAACTCAGACTGGAATTCCTTAGAGAAAAATCTAGTGTTTAAATTAATGAGACACACAGAGGCTCAAAATCTCCTCCTAGAAAAAGTCATACAGAGTGAAATAATTAACATTTTCCTTTTGAGAGTTATCATTGCATTATATTCTCTGTTGCTTTCGATAAAACATATATAGAAAACTTCCCAAGGATTAGCTATAAAAATGCTTGGGAAAATGCCAGCATTGGCCATTACAAGATATTTCTATAATATTTAAAATTTCTGTCCCTGAGAAGGTAAATACTAAATGCTTATGCCCATAGAATTAAGACTGAAATGTGCTATGTTTGAATATTTTTAGAAGAGTTACATGTAGTCCATCTATGTATCACAATGTGAGCTCTTCAAAATTTTCTCCCCATAACATAGTTTTCCCTATATAAATGGAGAATTAAAAAGCTAACATGAGTCATGTGGAATGTATATTCCTTATAAAGTAGAATAGTCTCATGTTCTCAAGTAGCAAGTCCTCCTTCTGAGCCCAGCTAAGATTTGGACTGGCCTAGAAGATATAGACTGTCCATGCCTCCTGCATTAATGCAATGTACCCACACAATTTCCGTGTACCTCAGTTTTTTAATGAGATGGTAGACTGGATAACCCCTAAGGTCTCTCAGCTCTAACAGTCCCTCTACAAGATTTTCAGTTCATGTTTGACATCCTAATGGGTTTCCCAACACCAGTCAATGAAACCACTTCTTTGGCAAGAGTCCCAGCTATGGAGATCAAGGGTCTTATTAACTGTAGCTTGGCTTGTCTCACCTGAGTCATAATTGTATTTCTCCACCCCTAAGCGGAGCACGTTAGACCAATGCTCTTCTTTTAGGCTTTCACCTAGCAAGGGCTGCTCTTTCAACTACATCACCCTAAGCCCAAGTCAGAGTGCACAAAGAATATGAAAGACTTCAAGGTGGTAGACACCCAAAGCATTAAAAAACCTTTCTCCAGACAACCTTCTATGGCCCTATTATAGAGTGGGGGGAAAAACACAAAACAGCTAGAGGGGGTGCTGCCACTGCCATTTGATAGCATTATAATGTGTCCATTGAACCTGTCCCACTTAGTCTTTCCTGAAAGAGTCTAAAGCAGTGGTCCCAGGGTTTTTTGATCACATACCACTTCATCAATATATAGATAAATACTTATATTCATTTATAATTACATATGCATATTTATGAATATTCACATAATATTGAACTATTAAATCGTGCAGATAATAAAACAAACAGAAATAGACTCTTTAAAGTATGAGATTTTTAAAAATACAAGTTGAAGTTCCAATATTCCTTCTGAACTCTTGTGGATTATCTCGAGTGCCCTACTTTGAGACAATTGATTTAAAGTACTCTTCTGAATGACCCAGACATTTACATCATTTTTCTATTCTTCAATCTTTTGAAATTCTCAATAACTGCTTATTCAAAATTGTAAAATATTTAAATTTCTTAAAATCCCCAAGTTTTGTTATTTTTGTGAGAGGCAGTCAGTTTTGCCTTTTTCTGTGAATAAAAGAGGTAAATGAAGGTCAAGTTTAGCAGGCACATAATATCAGATCAAATAATCATCATTAAAATTATTGATTGATCTCAGCCCTCCAAAATCTCACCCTTAGTCCTCATTTTTCTGTACCATTTATTGGATCTCGAATATGTTTTTCTTCTTATTGGAAGTGCATGTGAGGCACGTTGATATGACAGTAATTTTTTTTACATGCATGTGAGGCATGATAAGATAGTAATGCCAGTTTGGTAACAAACACTCCAGGAAGTATAGAATTGCATTTGTATTATTTTATAATCATACTTTATTTCCTTTTTTTGGTTTCCTTTTTAATTCTGTGACCCATCTTAATTACTCGATACTTGTTTAAGCCATTAATGATTTTTAACCATTTCCAAAACTCAGACCCACAGAACAGGTGTGTTTTATGGCTAAATAACGGCAAATATTTAGCATCCTTGGGGCTATTTAAAACAATATGTGCTAGAGTTCCAGCAGTAAATCCAAAATATATCATCAGTGTATAAACAATTTATACATTAAAGGAAATATATGAGTCTATGGTTTGTAACAATCTATTTTATTTCTTCATAGACCCCACTGTAGATGTTAGCCTCTCCACCTAGTTTGGAAGGTAATGTGGTGTACAGACAGAGGCTTTGGAGGACTTTTAACCAGAGTTCATCATTAATTATGTGATGCTGGGCAACTGAATTGCTTAACCTCCTAGTCTCAGTTTCTTATTCTGCAAAATAGGACACTACATCTTAACCTGGTTGTAAAGACTGTGTGTTTATAAAGCTCTTAGTTCTGTGCCAGAAAAGAGCAGATTATTAAGTGGCAAGTATTTTTGCTATTCTTTTAAATCCTCAAAGATTATGATTTGTATCTTTTTTTCCCATTTAGTACAAAGCAAATCTCTTATCTGGAGTTAATGTTCAGAATTTTTCTATTGACTAATACAGGTAATCTGACACTTTGATAATTTTATTTAACTTCATAGAAGTAAATGATGTTCTGAAGGCCTGTTATATTTTAGAGATTAAAGATAAAATAGTTTGACAATATAACAGTAACAACAAAAAAGTCTGTTCGTGTAGGCCTATCTGCTCTTCCAGCATACGGAACATTGATTCCCAGGGTATGAAGTTATCTGAGCTCTGAGGTACAAATGAGAAATTGAGGTGCTCTAATCCTGATTCTACCAGCAACTGTGTATGATAGATCTGCAAATCCTTTCTCAGGGTCAATTCCACAATGCAGGTCTCTGAGCGCGGGCGGTCAAATCTAATCCTCTCCAATTGGTGACTTGCGTAATCCTCTAGCCTGCATCTTTGGGGATAAACCTTATCTTATTTCTCAAGGGAAGCAGGGAATGTTGGTTTTTCTATCCATATATGGCCAGATTAGATTCAGTATGAGCGTGTATACGTGTACACACAAAAAAGGCAGAGAGAGTCAACTTCATCTTCTACAACTCTCTGCCTTAATTTATGAGAAACTGGGCCTGAATTTTAATCATTCGCCCCAAAACAAGAAAGCAGGTTACTCTAAAGGGCCAGGCCATGAGAAGGCACAGCGTCACAATCAGATATGCAGAGAAGCTGTCTCCCCAAAACACAGCCCCAACTTTTCTGTTGGTTTCATTACCATTGAATGGCCAGGAAAGCCCACACTGCATGCCACCATAGGGACTGATAGATGCTGTGGAAAGATCAGCTTCTCTAGCTGATAGTCCCCCATGAGCAGAAATGCATATAAGGTTAATCAGCTCTGAAGCAGTTCTTGCCAACATTAGAAAGACAATGGTTACATTTGCATAATCTGGCATGTGGCATGTCATGGTGGACACACATTTTTGACATAGAATCAAATGACCTTAGTTGGAATTCTGGTCATTTCATTTAGTATTTATGTGAGCTTGAAAAAGAAGCCTAAATTAGGGTATCCAACGTGCTCATAAATTTTTGGGGGGAGAACTGATTGAAAGAACAGAAGTTAACAATTATCTAGACCATACCTGGTACATAATAGCCATTCAGTAGGTGTTGTTGAATCTGCGTTAAATAATGAAATGAAGTTTCTTGTTCGGGTTTATATTCCTCTATCTCATCCCTCCAACATGGAAATTTGACCAAAAAAAAAAAAAAAAAAAATTTAAATTCTGCTTTTAGAACCATTTATCATTGATTTGGATTTGTGTTCTTTTAGATAATTCAGTATTAATTATTTTACTGCATCAAAGATAGGTTTTAAAGATTTACCTCTGTGTGAATTTTAATTATATTTGCATAGAGCTATGCTCTGCAAAAGACGTTCCTATTTTCTCATTTGTTCAAAAGTTAGTACAGTTATGCTCTTAAATTTTAACATCAATTTCATGGAGATGAGTTTAAATGGTTTTCTGTGGCTGGATACGAATAGGGCTTTTTATTTTCAAATGTTCGTTTGAAAATGGCAACATATCTTATAACCTACTGAGAAATGACACTCAAATAGGGCAGTGTTTCAAAGGAAATTCAGAAAAATTACAAGCATAGATTACAGAACGAATGTCTGATATTTGCCTTGGCTCCTAAGTGAGTGTAATTCACCCAAATGGGTGGCACATGTGCAGTTTACAGCACACTTGGAAATCCTCAAAGGCCCACTCTTCACAGTGGATAACTTACCAAGAAAGAAAAACAAATGATAGTCTCTAAGAAATAAAATATTGGTGCTGAATTCTTTATGGACAGTTTATTGTAGCATAAAGGAAGTCCACATTAAAGCAGAAGAACGAAATGATTTTGTTATACTAATACATTAAATGATTTTCATCACTTGTAATCTCAACTTGAACTAGATCTTCAGATTCGTTTTCGTAGCCTTGCTGTGTAAGCAGTGCAGCTGAGAGAAAATGTGGAGGAGGAGATTTAGAGCCAGACGACCTGGTTTTGAATCCTGCTCACTTTTGCCACTTACTGAACTCTATGATCAGTGATTAACTTTTTGGAGACTGTTTCCCCATATGTAAAATGGCAAAGCGCCACAAAAATTACCCCAACATTAGGAGGATTAATAAAGAGATAATACCTATAAATAGCCCTCAATATACTGTAAAGTGCTAAATACACTTTAATTTCAGTGTAGTAATATTAGTATGAGTAGTGATAAGAGTCATATTGATACCGAGATTTTTGCGTTGCCTTGGTCTAAGTATGTATGACCCTATTATCCAGTCCAAATCCCCTATCCCTACATGGACAACCACCTCTGCCTCCAGGAAACTTCTATCTGCACCTCCTTCATGTTAAAGGCATAACGAATATGATTCCTTATTCACATGGCATAACACCCAATATGTGAAGACTTCAACTACATACTCCCGTGGCTTCTCATCTCTGTTTAGCTTCCTCTAATACGTTCACACATTATTCAAATGATATGGTTAATTTATTCATTCCATGAACAAACGCTTGATTAAGGGTTATTATGTGGAGGGTTCTGTGAAGGGCACTGCCAGACCACCTCTCCCAGATAAGCTGAGGTTCAAAAGCTCTAAGGCATAGGCAAAAAATAAAAATCAAATGCAACATCTGAGGATATAAAATATTGGGTTGGACACAGGGACAGAGCACCACATGCTCATGGGTTGCAGATTGTGAAGCCAATAGGAAAAAAGGTGTTTTGAACCATCTTGTAGTAGTCAGCAAGCCAAGGATGCTTGCCAGATAGGAGAGACTGAGTACAAGGACTTAGAGACAGAAACAAAGGAAAGTATGAGGTCTGTGGCATAGGGAGAGAACATAATATGTTATGAGAATAGAATATGCTATTCTATAGAATTTAGACTGTTCTTGGGGAATGAGAGGAGATTGCTGGGGATGTGGCTATTCCTGCTTGTTTTAGTGGGATGGTGGGAGGTAAAGGTGAGTAAGCACTGAACATAAAGAAGAGTGGTAGTCAGATCTAGGGTGGTCAGGAAAGGCCTACTGGTTGGTTGGTGAAACATCTATGTGCTGGGTATTGTAAACTACACAAAAAGGAATCAAACTCAGTTCCTCCAAGAAGATTTAATGAAGAAACACCTAAGAATCAAATGACATGTCTGCTACAGGTGTTCACAAGAAGGTTATTGTTCTGATTTCCAGAAAACAGAGTGAAATTGTCCAAGTACAATGCTGGCTGTTTCCCAAGAATTCTCCATGAGGGAGAATTTGTTACTTTGGTGAATTTACCATGATCCAGAGTCTGTGGCTCAGCTTTGCAATTTTTAAAACTGGATTCTGTAAGCATATCAATAGTGACTCTGACCCTGCAGGACAGATTTGCAGTAGCCAAGCCCATGAGAGACAGATCGCCAACAGACTCATTTACAACAGGAGCCATTACTGTCACACATCCCAGAATACTGACATGGCACAACCAGCACATTCTCTCCCTGTAGCAAGCCTATGTGGGAAGTCAATTTGTAACCAGAGGGTAGTTTGGTGGACACAGAATCATGGCATGAGGAAAGAGATGATTTGAATGTTTAATGGCATCAAACTACAACAGAAGGTTGTATTCATTAATCATAATAGAAAAGTCCTTGACTGTTTGCAAAATTCTGTAACTTTTTCTCTCTTCTGCCCTGGACTAGGCTGGAAAATGGTTGATCATTTTCTCTGACTCATATTTTTCCTGTGATCCACCTCAGTAATTGATGTTTTCTTCCTTAGATTTGTTTAGTGCCTAATTCACCTGGCCTAAACTCTCTCTCTTCTCATCTAATATATGTTGACTTTGATGTTTTGACTCTGGGAAGTCCATTTTATTTCCATAGTTTCTCTATCTAGGGCCAGAGGTGGGTGGACAGGACAGCAAGCACCTCTCATTATCAACCCTATTTACTGATAACAGATACAGTGAATTTGAACATGCTCTTTGCTTTTCCCCACTCAACATAGGAACATTTCTAGGTTGTCAATGTCCATCTTAAAAAGCCATACCTGGAAGTTAACACAATGTTCCAGGTATGTTTTGAGGGCCTCACAGACACTGCAACCTGCCCACCCATTTTCCTCAGGTGCTATACTTCCAGTAATGTACTCTAATAGAGAATTCATTAACTAAATCAGCAGCAATACTGCATTGCTGATTTACCTCGAGCTTTAAATACACTAAATATCTTAAATTGTCTTTTTAAATTAAACTAAATATCTCTAGCTTTTGAGTAGTACTTTTTATTTACCTCTATTAAATTTCCTTTTTCTTGCTTTGACCCATTATTACAGACTATCAAACATGTTAAAATTGGTTTATCACTGATCAGGAACTATGTAAACATTTGGGTACCTATGACAGAATGAATTTCTACAAAAAGTGATTGTTTTCTCGACCTTGTCCAGGCGGTCTGTAATTCTAGTGTGATGTAAATGCATCAATCACATTTCTTCTTGATCTTTTTCTCTTTATTCATTTGAATTTGTTTTTTTGTTTTGTTTTTGTTTTTTTTTTTTTTTTGAGACGGAGTCTCACTCTGTCGCCCAGGCTGGAGTGCAGTGGCGCGATCTTGGCTCACTGCAAGCTCCGCCTCCCGGGTTCCCGCCATTCTCCTGCCTCAGCCTCCTGAGTAGCTGGGACTACAGGCGCCTGTCACCACGCCCAGCTAATTTTTTTTTTTAGATTTTTCATACAGACGGGGTTTCACTGTGTTAGCCAGGATGGTCTTGATCTCCTGACCTAGTGATCCACCTGCCTCGGCCTCCCAAAGTGCTGGGATTACCGGCGTGAGCCACCATGCCCGGCCTCATTTGAAGTTTTTTATGAGTCACTTTTCTTTTACATTGGTGACCACAAGATTGAAACACAATTAGCTAAAATGCTCATCTCATGTTGATCAATAAGCAGGGCCATAAAAGTACTTGTTATTCCAAAAGTAGACAAGGTGGAACACGACTCTGCATATTGAATAATGCCCATTAAATTCAAATTAAAAGCTAACTTCATTATTTAAAAAATCACAAGATTATCCATTTTCCTTACTTTTTCAAGTACTATGCTTATCTCTTGGCATTTAACGTGTAAGCATTCTGCAACATGGGAAAGAGGTTATCAGTCAGACAAAAATATTGAACACCTACCATATGCAGAAATTTTGGGGAATGAAAACTAAAGTAGACAAAAATCCTGCCTCCAAGGATCTAACATTCTCATTTGAGGGAACAAAGGCTGGAATGAGAATATTTAACTAAATCTTGATACGCCTTGATACCCCTCTAACTGATCCCTGAAACACAGCTATGCAACCATCCCCCTGAAAGTCTGAGGCAGAGAACATCTGCTTTAACCAAACACATACAAACAAGTTGCCTGGATTTTATTTCCTATTTTATCTAATAAATCATTGTTCCAGTGGGAAGAAAAGGTCAATGTAGTTGTTTTCACTTTTAGAAATTCTTAAGAAGGCAAGACAATCCATGTAAACAAGAGTTGGAGAAGCCACGGCTCTGGCACAAACCTGAGAAAAACCCTCCTTCAATTAAGAACACCTCTTCGCCCAAGATTGACCCTCTGATCAGGCTTATCTGAAACAAGGCAGGCTGCCTATTACACTCACCAACATATCCAAGCTCCTTGGGAAGCCAAGGAGCCAAAAAGTGCTCATCACATCGACTCCTACAAGAACAGTGGGTAGAATCTTGCCTTATATCTACAAAAAAGACAACTCAAAAGGTTCTTCCTAGAACAAAGTGATAGGTTACTCTCAGAACAAATTCCGTTTTACATGCTAGAGTGGATAGACTGCTTGCAACCTTCAGAATGACCATTGTAGTCTTTCAATCATCTACATATTCTGCCTTCACCAGACACTCTCTGCATGTGTTGGTATCTCCTCTGGCAGGAGTGTGGAGAATGGATTGTGCAGGGTACCCTAAAGGCCAGAACCAGTGAGGGAGCCATTGCTATCTAGGGCATTCAGGAAAAAGATGATGTCCATTGTGTCCATGTCCTTAGAGTTGGAGAGGAAAAATAGAGAAATACCAATGAGCAAAAAGAAATAGGACTTGGTCATGTATTGGATGTGGTGAATAACCATAGGAAAAAAATCAAAGGGTGGTGCCCAGATTTCAGGCTTGGGTGACTGGGTGAGTGGAGTTGCTGCTTGCTGTGGCAAAGGGAAAGTCTAAATGGAAAGAAAACACATTCAATTTTGATACCATTGTGTTTAAAGATTCTGTGGAATATCAAAATGAATTTGTCCCTGTCTTAAATTGGGTCCTCCAAAACATACTGTGAGTCAAGATGTCATGTGCAAGTTATTTAAAAATTGCTCCCAGGGGAGATTAGTCAGAGAGTGGGCAAAGCGAGACAGGAAAGAGGAGCAAGCCAAACAAGGCCTTGATCTGAAGCAAAAACTCTACGGAGCACAAGCTTTACTCTGATCCATGGGGGAATTCTCATGGGGGAAGATGCATCTCACCACTCTCCACCTATGGAGCCATGGATGGGAGCAGCTCAGAATGCCTCTCAAGAGAAAATCTTCCAGAAGGTACAATTAGCTATTATCACTTAGCTGTTGGTGCTTTCAGCCTCAGCTTCTAGCTTAGACTACATGCCTTCCAGGCAGCCTCTAGTGAGCAGCTTAGCACAGGGGCAGTGTAATGCCTTACCACTTCTGGCTCTCTACATGCAGTCTTTGCACAGGAACACCCCATGGGACTGACAGACTTTCTCAGAGCTGCACTGCAGTCTGAGGCTTATTCTATCTCACGCTCCTCCTTCCTTCATCCTCTCCTTTACAGGAATCAGCTCATCATCATGGTTTAAAGTCTTTCTCTCCCTACTTTTGCTCCCTCTCCCCTTAACCTTTCACAGGTCTTACCTTCAGTAAGACAGTAATAAGGTAACTTCAAACTCCATCTTGGCATCTGCTTTCTGGCAGACCCAACACAACACTGAATACAAGGGAGCTGGTCTGTCATACCTTGTACCCAACAGTCGCTGGCTAAGAGCTAACAATGGGACAGATGGGGAAGTTGGGGGGTGGCACATAAACTCCCAGAAAGCTACAACTCTCCAGGCACATAGGCAAAACTGCTCCAGTAATCCAAGGACAGACTTCTGACAAAGAGCTGAAAAGGCGGGCCTCATGGCTGAGGAGGAAAGTAACCAGGAATACTAAAGGGGACCCAGGGGTGCCTAGGCAGTGCACCAGCACTATCTGCCCCATCTAGTAAGGGCGCTGGATATCCATGTAGATCTGGGACACAGGACAGAGATAGGGGCTACGGATTGGAAGATAATGGTGTGTGGTTGTCAGGTTAAGACTAGGAGATAAGGTAACCGAGATGGAATACATAAGGAGTGTTAAAGGAAGAGAGAAAACAGCCAAGGGAAGAACCAGAAAGTAAATCACCATTTGAGGGAAGACAGAGGAGAGAAGACGTTAGCGCAAAGTGGAAAGGTAGAAAGGCAAAAGGAAAATCAAAAGAGTGTTGTCAAAAAAGCCAAGAGGAGAGAGAAATCCAAAAATAAGGAAGTGGTAGGCAACGAAAAATGCTTCCAAGTCCAAGCAAGGCCATGAGTGAAATGAGTTCAGTGGAGAGCATGGTGAGGTGGGAGGAGGAGAGGGTTGAACAGGGAATGAAGTAGTGACCCAAAGTCTCCAATGCTCTTTCAAGAATCTTGTTACTGGATTGAAGGAGAAAGACAAGGCTGCGGGGAAGGGGACTGTAGATCCTTCTCAGGTCCTTTGGGGTTAGAGGGACAAAATGTGCTTGTGAGAATTTCCAATAGTAACAGTAAACTTCATATGGGGAAGCAAGTCCTCATGACAGCTCTGTCCCTGTACCAGCAGTGTCTGTCAGAAGAAATGACTCTGCTCATTGTGTGCCTTCACTGTCATTGCACTTTGTCCTACAAGGCCATTATCGCTAATATTCTGATGCTTTTTACTACTTTTACCCACTGGACTGGTCCAAGATAAAACAATTGTTCAACACTGTTCATTTTCCTTTGTCCTGTCTAGAAGCTTGTGTCAATTGCTGACAGAAACAAAAATGGAAAGCCATGGGAACTAAATACGTATTTCTTCCCATTTAGTTTCTTTAGGAGGCAGAAAATATTTGAAAATTTTAGAAACATTACATTTCTTTAAGAAGCTCCCTCCCAAAAATAGGCTTCATTATTCCAGAGGGTCATGGAGAAACTGATTTTTCTGGAGATCTTGGTCCAGAAGTAAGTTCATAAGACAGGAAAGAGGCAAACCACTTCTTCCTCTAAATCCCACTAAACAAATGAACTGAACCTACCCATGGCCCAGGTTTTTTTTCAGAAACTGGCTACCAAGCCAGCACTGATGAAGTAGTCTGCAAGAGCTTCCTGAAAGGAACAGAAATAGAAAGTGGAAGACTGAAATTGTCTATCCCAGGCACACTCCTCTCCACTCCCAGCCTCAACTTACCTTCTCTGAAAGTGAGAGGAAAGAGTGTTGGCCTTGCCCTTGACAGAAAGTTAGGGTGAGGCAGCTGCACACCCACCTCTGCCCTGACGTCATACACATCTGCCTGACATTCAGGCAGGAAATAGCATCATGACTGATAGCATGACCATGGGGTCAGGCTGACTTTGTTTAGAGCCCTGTCTCTACCACCTGTTGTATAAACTTCAGTGAGTTTCTGTCCAACTCTCAGTCTTAGTTTCCTATTCCTTAAATAAGGACAATAATGCCTACCTTAACAGATGGTCATGAGGACTAAGCAAAATACTGCCTGGAATATGTTTAGCACAGTGCTAGACACATAACAACCGTTCAACCAATGGTAGCTAATAGTATTATTATAGAAACTGCTACTCATGATATTTATTGAACATTGCCTCATCATCTTTCCCTTTTATGCTGGATAATCTCCATTTGCGCACCGCCCCCCCCCCCCACCCCCGCAAAATCTACTCCCTGCCCTTGTCTGTGCCCTAGGAGTTGACCCCAGTGGACAGCTTTAGCCAGGCGTCCTTGTTATCTTACTTACACCAAGATTCCACTAACAGAACATACCAGCAGCCTGACTCTAGCTGTGGCTGGTCCCCTCTTTTAGGTAGCACGGGTTCCATAGTTCTAGCTCTCAGTGGTACAAGTAACACTGTTCACTGCCTCTCTCTGGATTTTCTGTATGGGGGAGGAGAGTGGGGGAGAAGAGAGAGAGAGAGAGAGAAAGAGAATGTTCTATCTCAAGCTATGGTTAATTTGTATTTCTTGTCACTAGGACCTGAAACTAATCCTACTTAACATACCCATCTCCATTTTCCTGACTTCTTGGAGATGGAAGATACACACAATGGGACTTGGCTATCCTGGTAAAGAACCCAGATGGAAGGATTTCAGGGAGAGAAGCTAGAGATTAGATATCTGACTTTTGTTCAACAACAATAAAACAAGAGGTCTGGGCCCTGCCATTTTGACGGAAGGTAATTTGCCCGATGTCATTTGCTTCCGTTGCTTTGTACTTGTAGATGTTTGGGCCTGCGTGCATTCACTTAGCAATGATGTCTCAGAACTGCAGTCATTTGTCCTTGGGCCTGTCTCTGTCAGTCTCCATTTGCCATTGTCCTCTCTCTACCACAAAAGTGCTCACAATTTTATCAGGAATTAGCTAGGAGATAAATGCAAGCCATCAGTCTTTTATTCAAATTTATAATAAACAATGAATGTGGAGGGTTGAAAATAAACACAAAACTGACAATGGCTAAAAATGTAAAAGTGAAGTCAACATTGAATAAAAATAGCAAAAGAACCAAATCATCACAAAATTTAGACCTGCAAAGGCAGGCTCAAAAAATGAACTGAGAAATAATGGCCATCAAAAAAAAGTCAGAAGACAAAAATCGGAACAATTGTATATAGATAGAAAACTAATTGAGAAATCAAATCTGTAAAATTTAAATGGAAAAGAACTTAGGCCAATGCAAATGATTTCAGCAAAATAAAAATGTAAATTGAACAAAATAGGTATGTGGTGGACTACATCAGATGGAAGATTGATGGAGAGATTTCCATTGACTTGGTGAAGTGCCTTTCAGGAATTGTGTTCTCAGTGAAAGTTCGTCAACGTTGTTATAGTTCAGATTAAAATAAATGTATTTAAAGTGTCCTTTGCATCAAAATAGTAGGACCAAACTGGAGGGGGATGCAAATATCCTGTGCCCCTAACACAATCCTGAATATGTGACCTCCAGAAAGTTCTGGTTGCTGCCATATTTTCAAAGATTTATTTTCCCAAGACATAGGTATATTCTATTTGTTTTAATAGCAGAGCTACACTTTTTCATAGAACCACACACAAGCCTTGTGAAATCACAAGCCAGCCTCCTAGAGTCTGTAGTTTTATTTTTATTTTTTAATTCATACTCTCAAAGAATCATTGAGCTGGAAGGGACTTTGAGAGATCATCTGGTATAAACTATCCAGGACAGATGGTATTCTGTCCCCTCTTTGTTCTCCCTGGAGCACAAGAGAGATGGAGGAGAATGAATAAGAAATGAACACTGTTGGCAGGGAAAAACATAAAGCTCTATATTTGAAATAACGAAAAAAGGGAAAATTCCAAACTGCTATTTATAATTTCACCATTAATTTACTTGTGCTAATTATTTTGACTAGCCTACACATATTTTCTAGAAATAGTACAGAATATCAATAACTGCAAAATAGAATTGTTATAAAAGATATTCACAAAATTTCTTTTATTTAAAATATTAGGTAGTGAGAAAAGATGTAGAGTGTGTATAGAGAAGAAGTAACCTGATACACTTCTGGTACAGCTATAAATGTCCACAATATTTGGGGAAGATTAATTGGCAGTGTTAGGAGCTTAAATGTATATATCCTTTGAACGCTCCCCCCATGAAGTCTGATTCTGAGAAAAATAAAAGTGCAAAGTGCTAGTGCATAGGAATTTATGTACAAAGCTGTTCATTGCATTAGTGTTTATAACAGCAAAAAAGTGGAACCCATCTACATGTTCATGACAAGAGAGTAGTGGGACAAAGTATGATACATCCAGGTGACTGAAAGTCAAGCAGCCATTTGCAAGAGTATCTTCAATCTATCTCCATTGCACTGGAACAAGGTCAATGATATTTTGTTAGGTGTGTGAAAAATTTATGGGAAGCATGTGCTACTACCTTCTTTACATAAACCAACCAGAAAAGCTGAGTGTGAGCGACACTATAGCTTAGTAATTAGAACTACCTGCATTTGAATGTTGTGTCTGCTACACACTGGCAGTGTGACCTTAGGCAAGTAATGTTACCTCTCTGTGCCTCATCTTTCTAATCTATACAGTAAGATGAATATTTGTACTATCTCATAGGATCATATGAATAGCATACTATATGTAAAGTCCTTAAAAAACCTGACATATCCTAAGCATTACATAAGTGTTATTTGCTGTCATTTTGTTATTACTTATGTTTATACTAGCAAAAGAGAAAATATAGAATTCATTACCTAAATATCTAGCATCAGTTATTTGAAATGAGTGGAATTAGAGGAGGAAGCAAAAATTATGAATTTTATATAGATACTTTGCTTTTGTTTGAACTCTTGCAACAAATGTGTGTTACTTGAAACTTTTAAGATAAACAGCAGGGAAGATTTTTTTAGTAAAGTTTATCAGGTGAATTTAGAAGTGTTCCCAGTACTTGAATCTCTCATAGATGAGCAGTGTGGACAGCCAAGCTCCTGGAAGCCTTTTTATGACAAAGACTGTGTCTATCCTTCTCCCTTTTGTAAGAGCACAACATCTTAAGCAGTTTTACTACCATTATCACTAACAATATAGTTGTTTGGTTATTGCCTCAATCATATTAAAATGCATTTTTGTTTCTGTAAGTGCACCAAAGGTTTGGCAATTTCCATTAGCACCTCTGTAGAGAGCAGTTGCAAGATAAAAGGCAAATTGTATAATTATGAAAGTATTATACCCAACTTTTCTTATCATTTTCTATTACTTTTTAGTAAGCAAACTTATTTTACTGAAAACTCTAGTAAGTTTGGAAGCCTAAAGCATTTTATTGTTGAACTACACAAACTATTACCATAAGTATAGTAAAATTATACATTACAATTTAACTTTAAAAGAATAGGTACACTTCGGGAGACTGAGGTGGGTGGATCACGAGGTCAGGAGATCGAGACCATTCTGGATAACATGGTGAAACCCCATGTCTATTAAAAATACAAAAAATTAGCCGGGCGTGGTGGCACACACCTGTAGTCCCAGCTACTCGGGAGGCTGAGGCAGGAGAATCGTTTGAACCCAGGAGGAGGAGGTTGCAGTGGGCCCAGATTGCACCACTGCACTCTAGCCTGGCTGACGGAGTGAGACTCCATTTCAAAATAATAATAATAAGAAGAAGAATAGGTACAATATGCTTTTGCTACTTTTTTTTATATTTAGCTCATGTTTACGGTCTATAAGCAGTTTATTCATTATTCAGGCTACCAACTTCATTAGGATTTGTTAGAACACCTTCAATATTTCTTTTTTAACATTATTGGAGGAAAATTATTTTTATTTTTGGTAAGGCATTTTTTGCTACATTTATTATTTTTTGCTAAAATAGTGATTGGTGGTTTTTAACATATCTAATGTAGTGTTAGACACTGTTAAGTACATAAAGTAGAAGTGAATAAAACCAACAGTCACTACAAATTTTTAGGTTTTGAAAAATTGTCTCTACCTAAGCCAATGGGGGCCCCTGACCTGCCCTGTGTTTTCCTTGAGTAGCTACTCTGCCAGGTGGTAAGCTGGGGTGGTCCCTGGCTCAGTGGATCTCATGTCCTAATGGGAGACAAACAAGGAAGCAGATATGTAAACAAGACAATTGCAGCCAATAAGTGCCATGAAGGACCTACTAAGAGTGGTTATAAAGGAAAGTGACCTCATGGATAGGGTGGGTGGGGAGGGGTGTGCAATGATGACTGTTGAAATGACATCTGAGCTGAAACCTGAAGGGCAGGAGTGAAATAAGCCACATAAGAGGGTGAGGCATTGGAAGCACAATGAGAAAAGCAAGGATGAGGCGATCTTTAAAATTAACCATTTAGGACTAGTTTCTAATGATAAATTTTTCTTTAAAAATGATCTATTTCTGCAGCAACATGGATGGAACTGGAGATCACTGTGTTAAATAAAATAAGTCAAGCACAAAAAGACAAAAATCCTGTGTTCTCAGTCATCTCTGGGAGCTAAAAAAAAGTGGATCTTTTAAAATTAGAGTAGATTGGTGGTCGTCAGAGGCCAGGGCCAGTATGGTAAAGGAGGGGATGAAGAGAGTTTGATCAAGGGTACAAATATACAGTTTGAGAAGAAATAAGATCTACTGTTTGGATTCTAGAGAGGCCGTGGAGAAATAGGAACACTTTCACACTGTTGGTGGGAGTGTAAATTAGTTCAACCATTGTGGAAGACAGTGTGGCAATTCCTTAAGGATCTAGAACCAGAAATACCATTTGACCCAGCAATCCCATTACTGGATATATACCCAAAGGATTATAAATCATTCTACTATAAAGACATACACACCTATGTTTATTGCAGGACTATTTACAATAGCAAAGACTTGGAACCAACCCAAATGCCCATCAATGATAGACTAAAGAAAATGTGGCACATATACACCATGGAATACTATACAGCCATAAAATATAATGAGTTCATGTCCTTTGCAGAGACATGGCTGAAGCTGGAAGCCATCATTCTCAGCAAACTAACACAGGAACAGAAAACCAAACACCGCATGTTCTCACTCATTAAGTGGGAGGTGAACAATGAGAACACATGGACACAGGGAGGGGAACATCACATACGGGGGCCTGTTGGGGGGTGGGGGGTAAGGGAAGGGAGAGCATTAGGACAAATACCTAATGCATAAAGGGCTTAAAACCTAGATGATGGGTTGATAGGTGTGGCAAACCACCAAGGCACATGTATACCTATGCAACAAACCTGCACATTCTGCACATGTATCCCAGAACTTTAAAAAAAAAAAAAAAAAAAAAAAAAAGATTTGTTTGATAGATCAGTAGGTGAATCTAGTTTATATTCATCTACTGTATATTTCAAAAGACATAGAAGAGAATAATTTGAAGGTTTCTAGCATAAATACAAGTATTTAAGGTGATGGATATCCCAAATACACTAATCTCATCTTTACAAATTATATGACTGTATTAAATTATCTCATGTACCCCCCAAAAATGATCAGTTTAAGAATCTAATCTCAGATTTTGCTATCTAAAATATACCATCATACATTCTGGGGAAATTGCCTTTAGTAGTTGGTGTCAGTCACTATTTCCTGCTTATCTTTTTAAATACAGATTTTCTTTTAATTGCTTACTTACAAATAATTAGGAAGATATTCACATGCAAATCATGTAAAGATGTCAGAGAAACTCCCTAATCCAGCTTCCTCCAAGACACTTTTCATGAGTTGCAGAATTTTAACACTATTAAAAAATGAACCACTTTTTACTCTCTGGCACCATGCTCTTTCCCCCTTGCAGCCTCATTCATTCTCTCTCCTACTCATCACTAGTTCATTTTTCCCTACTCTCTATCAGATTTGGCACTCATTTTTTATTTACCATTTGACTCTGCAGACCCATTTAATTTGCTGAGTCACCTTGGACCTCAGTTTCTGCACCTATAAAATTATGTGGCTGGACTAGATTATCTATACAGTCTTTTTCAAGTCTAACGTTTTTCTGGTTTACAATTCACTATCTACAAACCCCCCACTTACATATATTATCAGTCATCTCTCCACCTCCTTACTCCCTGAGTGCATTGGCCTGCACGTGTCTGGTGCCTGTAATCTGACGACGTGAGTGTGTGAAGAAGGTGATGAAAACAGGTGGATGGAGGGTGTTGAGTGTACATGCATTCTACAGAGGTGGCCAGGCAGTGGGGAGTCAGTAGGGGCCCATGCAGAATTGGGGTGTCAGTATGGATGGAGCTACGGGACACTTCAATTTCAATTACTACCTCCTTGAAAAATGAAACTACTTTACAACATGATCTATGACTTTAAGTAAAAAAAAAAAAAAATCCTCACAAATCATGCAAAGACTATCTGTACACATTCAAAGTGACACACTGATTTGTAACAAGCTCGTTGACAGTGAGCAGTGCTGACCAGAAGCGATGGGACTGGCTACCCTGAGGCCCTTCATGTCACCTTAGTGTCTGCTGCCCACGAACTGCCTCCGTTCATAAAACAGGAAGGCTGTGCTGCTAGTCACTTAGAGTCCCTGTTCAGCACAGTATAGTCATTAAGAGGATGAGTCTGGGTTCGACTCCCAGCTCTACCATTTATTTGTTGTATGACCTCAACCAAGTCACTTGAACTCTCTAAACTTACCTCATAGGTTTTATAAAAATTGAATATAAAATATCTGGCATATAGTAAGTGTTTAATATGCTACCAGTTACTACCTATTGTATAGTTGGTAAGACTTTGGTGTTAATTAACTTGCATTTGCATCTCTAAGTATGAAATGAAAGTCTGAACAATTTTCAGATGTCAACAAGTAGGTGGAAAGACATTTTGGGGCAGAAGATTCTGAAGCATGCAACAATGGTAGTAGTAGTAGTAGTGATGATGGATGATGATGATGATAGCTACCACTTATTAAGAACTAACAAGGGGCCAGGCACTATGGGGCTGGCTGGAATGCTTAGCTCTCTCGGGTAGGAGCACACTTAAGTCCCTGGTCCTTCTCAGTGCTCGGTGATGTATCAGAAGCTGGAGATAGGAACATTACTAAGAGAGAAGGGGACATAGAACGAATGAGAAAGAAACAGTAGGCCAAGCACAGAGGCTCATGACTGTAATCCCAGTATTTTGGGAGGCCGAGGCAGGAGAATCATGAGGTCAGGTGTTCAAGACCAGCCTGGCCAACGTGGTGAAACCACATCTCTACTAAAAATAGAAAAATTAGCTAGGCATAGTGGCAGGCACCTGTAATCCCAGCTAGTCAGGAGGCTGAGGCAGGAGAATCCCTTGAACCAGGGAGGCAGAGGTTGCAGTGAGCTGAGATTGTGCCACTGCACTCTAGCCTGGGCGGCAGAGTAAGACTCTGTCTCAGAAGGAAAAAAAAAAGAAAGAAAGAAATGAAACGAAACTGCAAAGCTTTAGTGTGGGTGCTTTGACAGTTAATGGACTAGTTCTTCAACTCTTCAAAGAAGAGTTTTCCAGAAGGAAAGATGGGGTAACAGTATTTCCAGCAAAGAGAACAGCAGTCCCAAGGCAAAAAGCTGTGGATGGCCTAGCTATTCAGGGAAGCCCAGATGTTTCATTGTGTGGCATAGATTTCAGAGACATGAGGACAGAATTGGTAAGAAGAATCTTCTATGGTAAGCAAATGGGAAGGGGATGGAATTTACATTAAATGAGTAGCTGCAATCTCTCAGGTGCTCTGCGTGCTTCACATGCATGAACTCAGTAATCCCAATATCCTATGAGTAGAAATAATTCTCTCTCACAGATAGGGAATCCAAGTTCAATAAAAGTTGACATTTCCAGAATCTCACGTTTACTTAGCGCAAAACTGGCATTAGACCCTTCGATGTTCCTGACTCTTAAGCCCATGTTCTTCTTGCTGCCCCCACAACCTCTTCTTGTACCTTAGAGAGTTCCCAAAGAAAGGCAAGCCCACTTGGCTTCTCCTGCTCTGCCCAGGTGGCAACTGACTAATCTATTGATAATAATGTTAGCAATCTTAACTATACTATACAAGGGCATGGTATTCTGTAGACTACAAATTATTTTTGGTGTGTGGCTTTGGGCAAGTTATTCATCTACCCTGTGCCTCAGTTTTCTCATCTGAATTACATGGTATCCACCTTATGTGGTTTCCATGAGAAAAAATTAAGTCATAAGAATAAAGTGCTTAGAAAGCACCTGAACACAGTTCTGTAAATGTTGGTTCCAGAGTTGCCACTAGTTTCAGCAGCTCATTCAGGTTTTATATATAAGGTACTTTCTCCATTCTACAGATGAAAACACTGAGGCTCAGAGAAGTTTGTAAACTGCCCAGACACACTGCTTCAGAGTGATAAGGAAAGGATTCCAAGCCATGTCTTCTGTCTCCCCTCCACCTATCCTCTTCTGTTGTAATAGTGTATATCTACCTGTTCACCTACTTCCCTCAAGTAACGTCCAGGGGCATTTGAGGTCACATACCTGTGTTCAGAGTGTGTGATGAGGAGGGGTCCCTCCTCATGCACACTGCCAATCTCGAATGCACACACCAAATAAATGGCTAGAAGCGTAATGGGTTTCCCTGTACTATCACATGTGCTACTCTAAGCCTACACACACTAAAATAGCCAGAAGTATTATATTAATTATTTTGTTTAAAATAAGCTTCCAGGAGAGATGAAATCACCAAGAAATAGATGCAAGTGACCATCTTCCAACAGAGATGGTGCTGATAAATGATGTGAGACACAGATCAGTGACCTCGACAATTACCCCAGCTCCACCTGAAAAATCCAAGTCAGCTGCCAAAGCACATTTATGGCTCTCTCTGGACTCGTGCATGGCAGTCACTGTTGTGTTCATTTACTTTAGTCTTTATATAATTAGCCCACAGATATTATTAGATGGCGATAACGTACATGTACATCACACTCCGTTTACAGGCTTGTAGTGAAGGCTGTTAGTCACACTCCATGTGACTACAACCAAATCTGTCACAGAGTCTAAACTGACCAATAAATCCATGTCAAGTGGAGAGAATAATTTAAGTGATAATAAAAGGCAACCGGTTTAGATTTTGATCTTATTGGCACAAGTTTCCTGCTGCCTAAATGTCATTTAACTCTTGAGGGAACAGCGATGAGGGCCCTGAACTTTCCAGGTGTAAGTGCAACAGTGGGGATTAAAAGAGATGTTAGCCTCCTGAAGATAAGCTAATTGTTAGATCCAATTTCAAATTAATAAGTGCCATCAATGGTGGAGAAGCAACTGATAGGATTTGAGGGGTCCTTGGAGGTACATTCTGTGGATGCAGTTGCTATGGTGATGGGTTTGTTCTCCAGGAGACAGAAGCTGGAACACAGGATGCTTGGAACTAGGACATCATTGTCCACATGAAGCCCACCCTGATTTACAGCTATGAAGCTTCCAGGGTCCCACCAAAGGTGGTTTTGCTTCCAGCAGTGCCTTGGCAGAAGCAGCAGTTTGTGGGCTAATGCCATTGATGTCCGGCAAATGTTCCAGGAGTGGTGCCTAGCCCAGCTTCTCCCTCTGTTAGGTACTAGAAAGAGCAGCAAATTGCCTGTGTGTATGGAGAGGAAGAATGGGTGAACAGGAGCCCTGACGTTGTAATGAGACGTATGAATTCATTTCATAAAATTCATTCTGAACACTAATCAGAACACACATCAGAAGAACTGATGTTCTTCCCAATTCAAAGACAAAACATGGTATCTGGCTTTTTCACCAGTCCCCATTCTATGTTTATGATATCCAGGTGACAGTATCATGGAGTCACTTCCAAATCTGAAGCTGGGGAGCAGGCTTTAGATTCTTAAGTCAGTGAGAAAGGGAACAATGGCAGATATTTAAAATAATGGTGGGAAACCCCTGAATTTGCAAGTCAGATACAATACACCCAGTTTTTTACATACTGTTCAGCTATTCTTATGCATACTAAAGTTTGAGAACCTGAGAAAAATTAAAGAAAGGAATGTGTCCTACTTTTACTTGTGTGCAGGATATCCTATTCCCAATGGCCCTGCTGGTTCGTTCTCATCTCTGCAATCCTGAGCCAGGACTGTCCCTGGCTCAGACGCTAAGCCTCAGTTCTCATCTGCTTATACTCACTCCCTTGGGCAATCTAATCAAGTCTCACAGCCTTAAGTCTGTCCAAAACCCATTCACGTCCTCACCACTTTTAAATAGGCATCTTTAGCCTGGACATGCCACCCAAATACCAGATTTATATATCCAACTCTCTATTCAATACCTCCATTTGGATGTCTACCTGCCATATCAGGCAAGCCCAAAACTGAATCTCTAATATTTCCCCCTACAATCCAGTTCTTCCAGTCTTCTACATCTCACTAAATAATTCCATTTTAGTTGTAGGAGCCAAAAACCTTGGAGTCATTCTCAATTCTTATGCCCCACATCTAATGCAACAAACATTGTTTACTCTGTTTCCCCAAAATACACCAACATGTGTACCTGTCGGCTCAACAATTCATTCCCCTAGACATATGCCTCTCTCACTTAATGAATATTAGTAGGTACATTTGTTGTGTTGTGGATTAACTGAGATTATATTTGTGAATGCTGTTTGGAACCCAGCACATAGTACATACTTGAAAATATTGGCTGGATTTGAATCTGCATTTTGTTGATCAGACTCACATTCATCTGGAGTATTTTTGAAAAGCTTCAGAGAAGCCCTTAGCCACCTCTTTGTTGTTGTTCCTAGTTGGCACGTCCTTGGACTTGGTTTCAGGACCTTTGATGCTGTGGTGATCGGGCTGATCATGAAATCTCCAGGAGGAGAGAGATCATGCCTACTGTGCTCTCTGTTGTGACGGCACAAGGCCCAGCACAAGGTGGCCAGGTACAAGGCTCACCAGAAAAGGAAGATTGCTTGTGAATGTGTGAGAATCACTGGGATGAGAATGAGCCCTCAGCATCTCTAAATGGTAATGTCAGGAGTGGATGAGATACTTATCTGCATGGCACTGCTACAAGAACCATCAACCATGCAGCTTCGTTTCCAAGTGCCACTGTGAGTCTGGCAGGATTGCTTACAAAGCTCCCTGAAGGTGTACAATCTTCAGTGTCACCTCATCAAACCTTAGCACAATTTTAGAAGTGCTAAATAAGACTGAGAATAGTGAACTAAAACTATAAATATAATATCCTTGTTAATGAATCATAATACCTTTTTTGTGGTGATTCTTCAGTTTAAAAAAACCTGAGAAAGCTAGATGAAGGAAAGTCATGACATATTAATGATTTCAAATGTGTCCTGGAATTGGCAGAACAGAAAGTGGCATGAATAATTCAAATAAGACACCGATTTTTTCCCCCTTCTTGCAAAAGGTTAAAGCATGAAATATAGGGGAGGGGGGCTTCTGGAAAGACAGGCAGATCTATTTTGCATTCTGGTGATCTCCTTGCATTTGGAGGGTTAACAGAAGTTCAAGCAACACAGGACACCATCGAGTCATTTTGAGGCGATTATATTGAAATCTTTTGACACCATATTTAGTTCCTTCTGACTCTGGCAGCTGCTGAGGAGAGTTAAGACTGAATGTTTGATGCCCAGTGAATTAGAGTCTATTTTTGAACTCAAATCTCCAAATCCTGAAGGAATGGCCACTGAGAAGAAAGGAAAGCAGGAAAGAGCGCTGGGGGCAGTTGGTTTAGTGCTCTTTCTCCTTATCTCTACCATGCAAATGATGATGGGAGTCGGATATGAAATGGCCTGAAAGGAAGCTTCAAGTATAGATGATGTCTATGAGTAGGCCAGAAATAAAAGCCAATAGAGCTACCTTTTTGCTTTAATACCTTTTCCTCACAGTCTTTTCCCCTGAAACTACTTTTAAAAGCATAGCTCTAGTGTTCCAAATGAAAGCAGAGTTTATTTTAGCTGTGCATAGATTGTCATGGGTTAATATTTATGAGTAAGAATGAATTTCTATCAGATGCACATAATGTAGATCTGTGTGTGTATATATGTGTGGGTATATTTTATACACACGCATACACATATACATATAACATGCACACATGCGATGAATATATTTGAACAGTGCAGCAAAGAATGTTTTTTTAAAAAACTACCATGAGTGTGCTCAAGGCTCAAATTAATAAAGAATGAGGATTTAAGTGATTAGGACAAGACTAAACCTCAGGAACACTATGAATTTAAAGTTCTCTTTCAGAGGTTCAGCAGAGAAGATAAATCAATAGGTACTTGAGTCAATCCATAAATTATCTGCTGTAGGTTGTCTTTTAGAAGTTGGCCCAAAGGGATTAGAACAAAGGGAAAAGTAAAGAAATCAGCCCACAGAATCAGGCAGCAGTCTGCAGCTGGGAAAAGGACAGTCCATCCATCTATCCATCCATCCACCCATCCACCCACCTGTCCATCTGTTTATATACTGAATTATACGAATGCCAGGCACTATGCAAGGTACTGTGGATATGAAATAAAAAACCAGAACCCCTCACTTCACTGAGCCCTCAGCCCAGTGGGTGAGAGAAACAAGGAAACCCGGAATTTGATTATCATATGTGGAGCTATGATAAGAAGGGAGTAGCAGGCTCTGGGTATGCAAAGAGGGGGCAATAATTATTCGTCACAAAGCTATCTAAGATTCCAGACTTTGAGGAGTCAGAAAGCAACTCCTTTCTGTGAAGATTAAGCTACATGAAAGCTGCATTTCTTATTTTGTTTATTTACACTATATAACTTATATAATCATTTATAATGTTTTAGAGGCATTTTCCGTGTAACTCTCCATATACTAAGAACTGACATAAATGACTTTACTGCTCAATCACAGCTATGTATAGACCATTCCCATAGTCAAATAATATTTGCAGATTTTTATTTGAGCCCCTACCATGTGCCAACCTTTGTGCCAGGAAACTATCTTACCCTCACAATGTATACTACAAATACATAAATTTTATCTACTAATATCATGCAACATATGACACATGATCAGTAGGGTTAGCCTAGAAATAAAGAGTGTCTAATTCATGGTGGCCTGCAAGTGAAATGTGCTCAAAACACATAGTGTTTTGCTTAGTTTAATTTGAATGTTTATTTTAGATGTGTATGGGGAGGGTGGGGTTAAGGCTTCACCTCTAGTGTTTTCCAGGGCACCCTCTCATAGCCTTGTGTGAAGACTGAGTTAATAATCCCTGAATCCTGGTGCAAGCTCTTCCTTTTGCAAGTGAGGAAAAGGAGGCTGGGGGAAATTAATTCACTTCCCACAGTCAGTGCTTAGTGGTCCTTGTCCTCCAGGACTTTGGCATCTAGACGTTGTTGGATACAGTGGGTTCTAGATTTCTCTTCAGAGAATCAGTATGTCAGTATGTTCAGTTCTTTGTCCTCCATTTTAAAGTTTAACTTCCTCATAGTTTCAGTAAACAATCTTTTCCACCAGTTTTAAGCAGTAGTTCACATCTGTTCCCCTGGTCACCTGCTCCATCCTGACTCATCATGGTCACCTTCTTTGACCTGAGTCACCCCTAGTTAGCTGTTCCATAACTGTCTTTCTTGCCAAACTGCTCACCCCGCCACCCTGGCTCATACCCCTGCACTCTTTAGCCAATCAGAATTAGATTAGACTACATGGTCCAACCCTAGCCAATAGGGGAATGACACAGCAGTAGGGGCTACCTGTGTCTGGAATAAGAACCCCTTCCCCTCCCTTGTTCAGGTGTGCTCTCGCTATTGCTCCATCCGTAAGCTGCAACCTTTTATAGAAGTAAAATTGCCTTGCTGAGAAAATTAAATTTATGTTTGAGTGCTATTTCATTGGCACATTGAGAAACGAGCATTTGTAACAACATGGAGACAATTTAACTCATGTGAACCACTCCAAATACCACATGAGGCAGCCCTATTGGGTTCTACACCCAGCCACATCAGAATCAACTAAGAATCAACTACGAATCAACTACACCTGGTCACATCAAAATCAACTAAGCTGCTTTTGCTTATTTAGTTGTTTTCTGTGTATATGCTTTTAAAACTCTGCTTTTTTGGGGGGAAAGAACAAGAACATATGCACATTTTAGAAGAATCATACCACTCAAAGGGGTATATAATCAAAATTCCTAGTCTCTTATCCTCTAGGCCAAACCCATTAATAATTATTATGTATTCCTCTGCAATACACCCAAGATCATACAGCTTGTAAGAGACAGAGCCAAGATATTAACTCAGCTCCACTTTAGAGTCTGTGTTAAGTTATTCTAAATGGCCTCTTTGGGTATCTTAGTCTGATTAGTCAAATGGTCAATTTTTTTAAAAAGGTGGAATGACCTAGACAATAGAATGTTCACTTTTCATTGAATTGTGTTGCTTTAATCTAGATGTAGCATCAGTGGGTATCCTTTCTGCCATCAACAGCGTTGGAGCTTTGTTCGGCGGGATGTGTGTCTTGGATAGAAAGATCATACTCGCTTTCAGATGACATTATCCTCAGATCTCTTGGAAGGTTGTAATGGGAAGTAGGTTTTGTTACTCTGATATTCTTGGTCAGAAAGACCTTATCTAACCTTCAAGAATTCTGGGTCTCCAGGGATATGTATAGCTCAGGACCTAATCCATAGAGATGGTCCACTCCTGGTGTGAGTGTAAATGAATGTCCTCGAGGCCATTCAGTTGATGTAACTCAGGTTTGAGGCAGGACTTTGAAAAGCCTGAGTAACCCTTAGAGTGAGTGTGTACCTAAGTGTGCCTGTTGGTAGGACAGGTTGGGAGGGTTCCGGGTGAAGTTCTGAGGTGAGCTCCTACAATAAGCAGATGACAGATGACTGACAGAGTGGCTCAGTGAGAAGAATCTGCTTTTTCACCTGGTTGAGGAAACACATCCTGCACCTGGATGGGGTCTCTAGGATCCATTGTATGTCTAACTGCTCAGCAGCCCTAAAGTTCCAATTTAGCGTCTGCTCCAGAAAGCAGACCTTCAATTTCCTCATGTGTAAAATGGGGATAATAACAGTACCTACCTCAGTGTTTTGTGAAGCTTAAATGAGGGAATATATGTGTATGTGTGTATGATACATACACACACATCACTTAGAAAAAGGACTCATTAATAACTGCTATATGCAGAAGCTAGTTACATTGTTTGGACAAAGTCTTTCCAGTATTATTTATTTCAAATTGTTTTTCCTAGATGGACAAGCCCCAGGACAGAAAAATTAAAGCCAGTTGTATTGTAACAGGTGGGGTATATATGATATACATTAATTGCATTTTTCCAGCAGTTCCTCGCTCACAAAAAGCACATCAAAATTGTTCATGTCAACACAATATAGGATATAAGGTATAAAATAACTACTTTGGGCCTCAATTTTGACAGACCTTATAAGAATCTTACTTTTAAAATCGCTAACTTGGTGTGAAAAATAAAAACAAAGTTTCAATTGAACACTATCTTATATTCCTTTATTTGAGGTTTGTTTCTCTCTTTTTATTTGGTCCTTTTGACATGATTTAATGGAAGCAATGGAAGCCAAGAAGGGTCATAAGGCATTAGCTGACCAGGGAAACTTGCACAGAAAATTGTAGGAGCAAAGGGCAGGCATTTCATTCATCTCTCCCCACTCGGCACAGTGCCCTTTCCCCAGAGGCAAAGTCACTGTAAGAGAAATGAATCTCTGCCTGGTGTGGCTGGAGGGTGGAGAGACTTAGAATCTACTTTATATTTACACCGATATATACTCACTCAATGTCACATCTGTGATTCTGTTATTAATAATATAGCAGTTATATTCCTTTATTCATTCCTTTAAAATTATGGATTTTTAAAAAGCATATAGTGGCATATTTTAAAATGTATTAAAGCATCTCAAGTGTTTTTTAAAAATGAACACCCATAGTTTTTTTTATTTACTTCATTTTAGGAAATAAAAGCTTATTTAATAAAAAAAAAGTTGTAAAAGTGTACATATTAACATTGTAAGTTCAATAGAATTTTCCTAATTTATGTTACTGCAGGAACTCTAATGCCAATTAGTAAAAATTAAATTATGGGGTCTTAATGAAACATGTGTTGTCACATGGGAAGGTGTTGCAGGCAGAAGGAAAGTGTTCAGAGGCCTATAGGGTAGAGAAAGCACCATGCATTTATAAAAGGCATATAAGACATTCTGGATGGACTGAACTGAGTATGAAAAAGGCAGGAGGCAAGAACTGAGGCTGGAGAGAACACCTATCTTGATGGTCAGTCACTCTGTGTACAAGTGGCCCTTAAAATGTGACCTGGAACCAGCCGTGCCAGCACCATCTGAGAACTTTTGAGAAATGCAGATTCTCTGCCCCATCTCAGATCTACTGAATGAAAAACTCTGGAGGAAGGCCCAGCAATTTGTGCTTTAACAAGCCCTCCAGGTGATTCTAATGCTTTGGTTCCAAACACCTGAAAACCAGGAGTGTAGACCAAGCTGAAAGATTTCTCCTGCACATTAGAATCACCGGGGAGACTTTGAATACAGACATCTGAGCTCCACCCAAGCCAGTTAAATCTGAGAGATGGGTTCTATCATTGGTATTTTCTGAAAGTTCACTAGATAATTTCAATTTAGGACCAGGGTTAGAACCACTGGTTCAGACTAAAGTTTCATAATCTGTAACACCATTGGGATATAGTGTGTGCAAAAATAGCACTCAGACCCACTGTTTCCCAAAACTGGAGCCAATTTTCAAATGATTTTTCTTCAGTGGGGTCATTTTACCTTCATTTCATTTCCAGTAATAAGCCTTTTCTCAGCAATTATGAACCCAGCAAGATTGTTGAGACCAGTGCTATGAGATCAAGCAGAACTTGGTCTCTTCTCTTCGAGTATGGACCCCCACACCCTTTTCCAATAGCAGCACTCAGATGAGCCCTTGTTCCCATTTCACACTGGTCAAACATACTCTATATTCTTTTTGGTTTTTGTTGTCTTTTTTTTGTTTTTTGTTTTTCTTGAGGGGGGGGTTGTGCATGTGTGTGTTTAAGGCCATACATTCAACACACTTTATAAAATCCCCTCCATCCCCTGCCCAGTGGTCTCCAGATAGGGGAGCCCAGTAGGCACAGGACTTCCCTTGCCACTGCAGCCCACACATGCAAGCACCCCAAAGTGAGGTTCTGGAGGAAGAAGCAGCGGAGGATGCCCATAGTGTGAAAAGTTGTCTCACTTCTTTTCAGCATCCCCGGGCTTAGCTGGAACATTCTTTCCTTTCTAGAGAGAAAACAGACTCTGAAGGGGCAGGCATTTCCAATTAGTGCCCAAAATAAAGCCAGAAGAAATGCAGGAGAGGTTTTCAGATGATTGCCTGCTCAGTTTA
Organism: Papio anubis; assembly: GCF_008728515.1. Classification (NCBI taxonomy): domain Eukaryota; kingdom Metazoa; phylum Chordata; class Mammalia; order Primates; family Cercopithecidae; genus Papio; species Papio anubis. The sequence continues at coordinate 132,158,363 of NC_044977.1, read as the reverse complement.
GCGTCTCCTTGAGCTTCTTCCCCTCCTCCTCCTGCCTCCCAGCCTCCATGCTATTCTGCAGAGGGAAAAGCTCTCGTTATTGCCTACATTTCTTGGGACTTTAATCCAGAGCAAAGAGGAATATGTTTGCCTGGGAAAAGGAGCAATGGAATACTTTCCTGCTTTACAGCCACCTCCCCTCCAAATAACTAACTCCAATCCCAGTCTGTAGTTAATGAAAAGCAGAGTGGTAGGAGCCCAGTTAAACCCTTAGAGCTCCTGCACATAGTTGTACAGGTTGCACACTCAGCAACTCCATAGATTGCAAAGTGAATAACACCCCTTGAAGTTGTGCAGCACGTAATCTGCACAGCTATATGTGACAGCCCTGCCAACTAACCCTGAGGCTTTGCTCAGGCAAATAATAAAAGGTAATACTGTATATTCACTTTGTCCAAGACAGAGTAGGAATAGAAGACCCTGCTATACAAAATGTTCTATAATGATGCTATCAAAACTTCTTTTAAGTTATTCAAATTATCATCTGCTCAAGAAAATCAGATTCTTTCTGAATAAATAGAATGCTTGTTTATTTCCTTCCTTGTTACAAGTCTGAGGTGGTTTATAGTTATATTTATATATGTACATATGTTCAAATAGAGTTGAAAGATTGAAGCAGTGAAAAGGATAAAGAAATTATGCTAACCATGGAATTAACACTTACTATAAACATTATGTTTAAGTTTAATTAAGTCTTCTGGAAGCAAAGGCAAAATAGAGAAATACCATAATTACATAATTCATAGGTAATAGATGAAAACATACCAAAACTTTAAGAGCATAACTCCTTTTCCTGACTATCATTGAAGAAATGTATCATCATGAAGCTAATGTACTTTACCATCTTGGCCAGGTAGCAATGGTGAGACTGGGTGGGAGGGTAGAACTTTGATACCTATGTCTACCAAACCTGCCTGATGTGGATGTCAAGGTTTCAGGCATTTAAGCCAGCCAGTTAGGTTCAAATCCCAGCTGACGTTGGCCCAGCTGCTTAGCATGGCTTCAGTTTTCTGGCCTGTAAAATGGAGGTAAAATGTTACCCACCTTATGGTCTGCCTGTGAGAGAGTGCATGAAATAATGGCAATGATGTGTGTTAACACACCATCTGTTCCACAGTAAGCCCTCAGTATATGTTTGTTCTCATTGCTGAAGTTTGGGATACTAGAGGGGGAGTGAGAGATTATAGCTCAGATCAGATGCTAGAATTATACACCAAGATGCCCAAAGCAGATAGGAATGGTTTAAAATCAAAGGACACATGAGATGACAGGGCAAGGAAGCCAGAGTGAGGAGACTTTTGGAGGAATCCTGAGATGACCAGTCTTTGTACACAATACTTTCAGTAAGGCCCCGGTTCTACCCCTCAGGCAAGCCTTTGCTTTTCTTTAAAGCATCACTTTGCAACCAGTGGGTGACATGGAAAAGAAATAACTATTAGATTAGCAATAGTTTTGCTACAAATGTTGAAGGAACCCGTACATGTTGTGGGTTCTTGAGTCATTCCTGAGGGATGATCAGGGCATCCAGTGATCTAGCCAGGCCAGAGACTCAGGCCACAGCCTGGTGTGCAAGGTGGGTGGCAGGATGAGGGAGGCTGACACAGGTAGGGGGCATGGGGTGCACAGGAGCCATAGTCCTAGTCCTAAATCAGCTGGCCTCTGGAAGGAAAGAGTGTTTGAAACACTGAGTCCAAGAAGTAGGCACAAAGCCAGAACAATCCCCACAGGGAAATGTCTTTTATGGGGCCTGACAAGGAAAGAAGTCAGGAAATAGAGGACAGAGAGCTCTCTCAAGTATTGGTCCAACTTTTCAGCCCATAATCTGTAATGAGAAATATATTCTACATCACATCCCAGTACACACATACACATAGAACTAAATAAGAGTTCCAGCAGTTCTTAGTCTCACCACGGATGCTGCATTCTGACATTATCATACCCATTCTATTTTTTTAATGCTGTTTCAGTTCACTTTTGAAAATACTGTTTTAAGGAAAAAGTTGGAGAAAGGACCATTTTAGGGAACCCTGGGTCCAAGTCAGTGAATGAGTAGTTTCATTAAAACAGACAGTAACAGCCAAGGGCCTCACCCTGTAGTGTGACTGCAAGTTAGGTTAAAGAGTGAGTCCCATGAAGGACTTGAGTCCCTCATGCCTTATACACAGTAGGCATTCAAGAAACCTGGAGGTGTATACCTACTATGTACCCACAATTAAAAATTTTTAAAAATATAAAAAGGAAACCTGGAGGACCAGGTGGATGGTGTGTCTCATCATCTTCACCTGGGCTTTCGCAGGTTCTTAACAGAGTCAAGGTCACATGCTCTATTGAGGCCTGACACACTGGGCCTCTCTGAAGATATTCTAAGGATGTTCAGAGTCCAGGTTCCCATCAGCTGGAGAGAGCTGAACAACTATCAATTGTTCAGACATTACATGAATTTTCTAGAAATGCTTTCCCTTCAACACTCCTCTTTCTGTAGTATAGAACTTTCTTCCTTTTCCTCCTTTATGCCATTAGACTTTTCAAATAAAAGTGTGATGGAATTGTTTTCACAAGCAAGTAAGTGCTCTGGCTATTCCAGAATACTAATGCTTACCTGAAAGGAAAAAAAAATATTGTCAGACAGTTCTACCTCACACGTGCAATTTTCATTTGAAGCGAAGTAGTCTTTTTCCCTCAGGCCCTTTTTCCCTAATGCTGCCAGAGTAGGGGCTACAAAAGACCAGAGTTTTCATTTAAGGAAGGGCTGCATGGGGTGTTTAGGAGCAAGCCATGCCTGAACTCTAGCTCCACCCCCTGGGTCAAGTTACTCAACTTTCTGACATTCCATTTCTTTTCCTGGAAAAGGATATTAATAAGTAAATTGTGGTGGTATTGTAAAGGTAAGGAACAATGTACGTAAAGCAAAGGAGAGGGCCAGGCACATGAAGATACTGAAAAGTCATCAGAGGAAAAGGAAGAGTTGTCATAGTCCTAAGTTTCCTTTTAGGTAGACCCAAAGAAAGCCCAGCTCATTTCAACAGCAACCAAATAGGAAATGGATCATGATTGTCGTCATCATTAAGTATTTGTTAGGCAATCTACTGTTCACATCACTATATAAACAATATTAGACCCAGTGCCTATCCAATAGGAAGGCCTTTAAGATGGATAACGTGGATGTGACGTGATAGCATTCTGTGTGAAAACGTAAAATTAGCAGTTTGCACGAAGTGGGATCTGGGCAACTGGCTTCACTGGTACAGATTCTATGCACAGATCTTTTCTGTTCTACTAGATTAAGGGCACTCCCACCTCATTCCAGGTCACAGACTCTTTTCACTTGTCTTCAAGTTCTCCCTAACCCCTCAACTTACTCTGCTCCCTGTACTTAGGAGGTATTAATATTTAGCAAAACTTTCCTAGGTAGATAAATATTAGACCATTCTGTGACACTGAATTCGAAAACCAGGTTATGCTTTCGAATTCATTGTTGGTGATTCGGGATAAGGAGCAAATGCCAAGGCCCTTTTCAGAGACAACCCACTGTGTTCTGCCCACAAGCCCTAGGAGGAAGCTATGTGATGAATCGTTTTTCAAATCAGAGCTGGTGGGAGGCATATGTGAGGAAGACAGGGCCTGAGCCTGTTGTCAGGGAGCTGCACGAGTCAGTGTCTACTGTGAGCGACAAGCTCCTTGGTAAGGGGCTGTCTAATGAGATGAGATTTGCCAGGCCACCATTTCTGGACAGCTAAAGAAGAATCCACCCTGAGGGATGATGTCAACCAAAACTCTAAGAAAATGATCTGTTGTAGGGAACATTTGTATCCTGAAAAGGGACTTTATGTTCTGCTTGCAGGCAAAATCTTGGTTATATAAATGTATCTGTTTGCTTTTTGGCTGGATTAGACCATTCAAGGCGCTGAGATTGTAAAGTTTGACTTAAGAGAAGCAGAATAAACAAACCCATCAAGAATAAATATTCAAATGGCTTCTTCTCACTAATGTTCAATGTCATCAAAGTTAAATCTCAGAGCCTGTGTATCTAGTTGTTTTCAATTAGTTATCTTCCAACTAATCACAAGTAAAAAAGAGCTCTTTCATTGCGCTTTTACAAAGTATATCAATGTTCAGTTGAATTTAAACAGCCCAGAAAAATTCTCTGAACTGAAAACAGACCAGCCAGGCAAGGTGAGTGCTTCCTTTTGCTGTCCATAATTCAATCTGAGGGTATATGAAAACTCATCAAGAACTGTATTTTTGCCATTCTAATACACACTTTTCCTTTTGTTGCACAATGCAATGTTTACTAAATCAGTATAGGTCACATATTCTATATGGACAGTTAATGTGTTTACTTTTCTATTAAAAAAAAAAAAGGCTGTCACCAAGCCAATGAGAGTAATGTTTGATGATATCTTAGAATTTTTTTATTATTATTATACTTTCAGTTCTAGGGTACATGTGCATAACTTGCAGGTTTGTTACATATGTATATTTGTGCCATGTTGGTGTGCTGCACCCATCAACTCGTCAGGACCCATCAACTCATCATTTACATCAGGTATAACTCACAATGCAATCCCTCCCCCCTCCCCACTCCCTGTGATAGGCCCCGGTGTGTGATGTTCCCCTTCCTGTGTCCAAGTGATCTCATTGTTCAGCTCCCACCTATGAGTGAGAACATGCGGTGTTTGGTTTTCTGTTCTTGCGATAGTTTGCTGAGAATGATGGTTTCCAGCTGCATCCATGTCCCTACAAAGGACACAAACTCATCCTTTTTTATGGCTGCATAGTATTCCATGGTGTATATGTGCCACATTTTCTTAATCCAGTCTGTCACTGATGGACATTTGGGTTGATTCCAAGTCTTTGCTATTGTGAATAGTGCCGCCACAATAAACATACTTGTGCATGTGTCTTTATAGCAGCATGATTTATAATCCTTTGAGTATATACCCAGTAATGGGATGGCTGGGTCATATGGTACATCTAGTTCTAGATCCTTGAGGAATCGCCATACTGTTTTCCATAATGGTTGAACTAGTTTACAATCCCACCAACAGTGTAAAAGTGTTCCTAGATATCTTAGAATTGTTTTAAGAAGATACTTCATTGCTTTCCTCTAAGAACTCTCAATACAATGTCCTGTGCATTACTACTGAGCTTCCTCCCAAACAACCCCATCCTCCCTGGGGTCCTGGAATAATGTAGATGTGGCACATCACAAAGGTATATCCAAATAGTGTTCTCCCTCTCTTGCTTTCTCTTTCTCTCTGTGGGTAGGTGGGTGTGTAAGTGATCGGGATCAGTTATATAATTTGCAAAGCCCAATGCAAAATGAAAATGTAGGACCCTTGTTCAAAAATTAGGATTTCAAGATAGCAACAGAGCAATTAAACCAAGTATAGGGCTCTTCTGAGCACAGAGCCCTGTGCAGCTGCACAGGTCACATACCCATAGGCCTGGCCCCGCTGCTTCTGAACAGAGCAGGTGGTCCTGAGCTTCAAATGCCACACAAGTCCTCATATGCTCCAGAAGCCCTCCCTCACTGATACTTCAGCTTTCCTCAATACCATCCCCCAGCTAAGTCACACCATACGTTTTTGAACAACTTATTCTACATATACTCAAGCAATCTATTGTGTCTTGTGAAAGGCAGGGCAAGTCCCTTGTGAGCATAGTGAAGCCTCAGGAGATCTCCTGACATGGATCTGGGTGACATAGTCCCCACTCTGAGCCCTGGACAGTGTCAGCTTTTCTTCATTGATTTCTCTCTCTGGTCACTTTTGTCCTCCTTCTCAGTCCAGGTGTCTTCTGCTTCAGAATTAGCATCTTTGCCTATCCCGGCCCGCGGGATCGTCACTGCAGGCCCTGGAAGAGGGGGTGGGAATTTGGGGAACAAGAGATACGAGAAATGAAGACAAGACAGTGCTCTGATCAAGTCTCTCTTTTAATGGCGATAATGCAGTGCCTTATATACACTTGGAGGGGAAGGGGTTGGGCCAGAGGCAGAGATGATCTCATCACGGAGGGTGTGACCAAGTAGGTATTGGTTTCTCTGGTCGAACGTCATGTGGCGCCTGCGCTGTCAGGTAGCAATTTTCGCGGGCGCGGGAAAAATAGGTGAAGAAGAAGCAGGAAGAGCGCCATCTTCTATGAGGTATTAATACAGGGGAAAAGGCAAAGATAGGGAGGAGGTGTAAGGTGGAAATGAATAAAGCTCAGGCGTTTTTAATCGTCAATTATCATTCGCTATGGCCGGGGCGTGCAGCTCCGGACATTTGCCTTACTCCCAAGGCTCTTTCTCCCCATCCCTTGTTCAAATCGTTGTATCTCATAAACCCAACAGTGCACTCAATAAAGATTTTTATCACGATTGCTTGATCTGTAAGTTAGAAGTCTTCTCTATGTGAACTATAATATGGATCAGTTTATTGTCAAGTTATTAGACCAGCTTCTGGGCCAGCCTGTCATTTATTGGCAGTGTGGTGCAGATGCCTAAGCTGTCTTCTGCTGGCAATATTCTTTAATTTCTCCCCTAAAATGATCACTATGAAGTCATTGGTTTAACTCAAACTAACGAGTTCACGATTATATTTTTTTCCTGAGACTGTGACTTTGATTTAGAAAACACTTTCAAAACCCATGGCATTTTAGGGGAGACAGGGTTAAGGAACGAAGAGTCTGAGAAGTGTGAGAACCCATTTCTGAATGAATCTCATTTTTCCAGAAGCCTCCATGTATTTCCCCAAACAGGGAGTGACCTGCAGTTCCACACCAGGAGAGCACTTGGTACTAAAAGGAATGTGTGATCATATTAACTAATTGATATACTCCATGAAAACTGTTCAAAACAATCCTTTGACAGAGGAAGTTGGGGATAATTGGAACCTCAAATGTCACTAAAATCTGATATCTCAAGGACTCCATAGTTGAACTTTGAAAAACTATTAGTCATTACAGAATATCCTCCTGCTACTGCAGTGGCAAAATTTTCTTTTCTGAATATTTTATTATCTGCTGAGCCTGCTGGCTTATCATTCTTCACAAGGTATGGAGATAATTAAATGAGCAAATGAGTATAGTAAGTGCTTTGCACAGTTCTTGGAACATAGTAAGCACTCAATAAATGTTAGCACTTATAACTATGTATTCCCTTATTTTGAAATGACATTAACTACTGTGACAACTAAAGTAGATCAGGGTCATTCTGCTGCCATGCAAGGCAGGCTGTTCATATCGGTGCTGCTATTTACACCATCTACATGTTACTTTAGTTTCTAGCTAAGCCAAGAAAAAAGATTGGAATATAAAGCCCAGGTCAGCCACTTACTCTACAATGAGTAATGATCCTTAACTGGATCAATTGTGTCCCTACCTAGGACATTTGGCAATGTCTTGAGATATTTTTGGTTGTCATACTTGATGGGTATTCTACTAGCATAGACTGAAGCCAGGGATTCTAAACATCCTACAATGCACAGGACAACCCCTCACCTCACAACAAAAACAACCATTTCATCCCAAGTGTCATTACTGTCAAGGTTGAGAATTTCTGCTCCATGAGAGACCTTGTTGGAACATTTAATCTCACTGGTCCTCAGACTCATCTCTAGAAAGGAGAAGAAATAACATCCTACTTGAAAGCTTGTTGTAAATAAAATAGAAGTAAAGGTAAATGAAAAGTGCCCAGTGGAGTCTCTGGCACAGTAAACACACCTGTAATAATAGAAGTGGTGGTGGCGAGTACTGCAGTTTTAATACAACATGCCCCTCCCTATTCACACCACAGGAATGAGAGAGTCTCTGCAACCATGTAGGCTTTTTGTTATCCAAATAAGAAAAAAAGTAACAGAAATCTGTTTTCTTCTTTTGTTTCTTGTAATGGCCATTTAGAGATTTCCAAAAAGGCTCAATGTTTCCTGCCTCCTCCAATACACAAAAATCCCAGTTGTCCAGTGACACAGCCTTGAAACATTGTTTCTGTTCTGTTACTTGGTTATCATCGACACTGGGTCTCTGCCTTAATTTCTTCACAGAAAAAAATGTGCAACAGTAAGGTGCAAAGTTCCAGCTGTGCTGAGCCTGGTGAGCAGTCTGTGTGGCCCTGCTCTGGGGTTACTTCTCCAGCACTTCAAAGAAAATGCACTGTTCCTGCATTGTGCTTAACTAGAGCCATGTATGTCTATGACTTCTGCTGCTATAGACTATTTCTTCAGTATGCAGATATCGTTGCTTTGGAATGTGTTGATTAAATTGATCAAAAAGGCATAGCTGAGGCTGATTTGGCAATCTCTCACCTGATTCTGTATCTCTTGTCAGTAATATCAGACAACAGGTTCCTGGAGGAAAGAACTTCAGAAAGTTCTCATGTGAGCAGCTATACAGGCCCAGTGGTTGGAGTTTTCCTCTGGGATGCAAATGAGCCTTACTGCAAATCCTAAGTCCCCTGAAGAGAGGTCCCCATTTATCTCTAGAAATGCGTAAGCCAGCTTACCCTTTGTCAGAGGGGAGAGCTGAAGGAGAAAGTTACTTGCTGTCTAATATGTTGTTTCCCACCAGCAAATGGCTTAATGGTTTATTAAAAAAAAAAAAAAAACCATGTGCAGCCTCAGCCTCATTTACCATTCATTCAAGGACAGTATGTTTACCAAATGCCAACCATGTTTGAGACACTGTGCTGGGCCCAGGATACAAAAATGAACAAGCCAGTCACTGCCATCAGGATGTTCCCAGTGTGCTGCTCTCTCCTCTTGCAATTCCCTCTACCCTGGTACCCCTTGTTGTGCAAGTGTTTACCCATTCCTTTCCAAGGAGCTTATACAACCTACCTGAAACTCTCTCTTTACGTATTTTTTATCAGAATACTTCCTTTGTTCTTCAAAGTTATTTCCAAATCTAACTCATCTGCAAAACCTGCACCAGGTAATGGGCACGCTCCATTTATCCCACAAACTTTCACTCTCTTCATCAATCCCTTGCCATCTCCTTCATATATTTATAATATAACTTACAAATTCTTTTTAAAATTGGGCCTATTTGTGACATTAATTAAGCACGAGTCATAACCATTGATCCCCAACAAACTGTGGCTAGACGGGTCAGGGAGAGGGGCAACAAGCTAAGTTCCCAGCACTGGTTGAAGAGGGCCTGGAGAGGACTGGCCCAGTTACAGAAAGTGCCCCTGAGAGGGCATCTGAGCAGCCCATGCAGAGCGCCCAGGGCCCTAATTTCCAGTGTCTGCTGCTAGCATATCCAGCAGGTAAACCAGATACAAAAACTGGGAGTCCAGGCAGTCTTTGAAAGATCAAGGTCAGACATGTGGCAGCGGTCTTTGGAGGAAACCTGTCCATGCATAGCAGGATTTTGATCCACTGTTCTTACATATAGGGTCAGGATTTAAATTAAAAAAAAAAAAAAATCTGGGAAAAGCTAGCCCTAGAAAAATAGATTTGAATTAAAAGTAGGATAATAAGGGAGGCAAGGTTTATATAAGCAAGGCCACTGCTCATTAAGTGAGAACCTAGAAAAAATGCAATCCCAAAGGCTAGGCCAGTTCCAATTAGGATATGACTCAGTACCTGGACCCACTGGGCACACCTCTTGAATATCTGGGCACATGTCTCCTTGGAAACCATAACTCGTGAAATAGAAACAGGGATCAGGGAGAGATGGTGAAGAGCCCTACAATGGCCACAGGATCTACAGAGCTCAAGGTTGGGAGCAACTTTGTACCAACCCCAGCAGCAGGGACGAGGATGCCATTGGTGTACACTTTACATTGGACCAGGAAGGCTCAGAAAGGAGCCCAGACCACAGACTGGTTTGTGCTCTCTGTTTTCTGTGCTTCAGAGTCTAGCTTCAGGGCTTGACAAAGGCAGAAGTAGAGGAGGAGAAAACAGCAGATAGGTAGCTGGTTTGTATGGTTTTAGACATTCAGAGGCAAAAACATTGAACTTGTTGGTTTGACATGCCAGTGAATCTCCTGTACAAGTCTGAAAGGTCTTTTAGTTTATAGGCACAACTTCTCTATACTTTGGAAAACCCCACGTTTGCTATGGCTGATGCTTGTGAAGAGGAAAATGCATATATTAAATTACACAGTCCCTGCAAATTAAGAAAAAATATAACTACAGATGTATTCCAATGCTTCTCTGAAACACACATATAGATGAGTCATGAAGGTTGATACCATCCCCAACTATGCATGATGAAAATTAACTTAATTGAATGTCTTTGTTTTTCACACTCTAAAAATAGTCACCTTAAGTAGAAAGAACACAATGTGCATCACTATGAAATCTTTGGGGATGGTTCCACCAAAAGGCCAGGAAACTGCCTTCCAGGCCCACATGAGCTTGGTCTGCACAAGTGTTTAGAGAGAATTATGTGTTTAAGAAACTCTGCTGAGGGTAGTTCAGGAACGCTGACAGCCCTAAGCAACTTGACTTATTAGGCGAGTTTTGCTTTCATAAAAATCCCTCCTGCTTGGAAATTGAAATCTATGTAAAGAAAAGTGGTGTCTTCCCATCTTTGTCCAGGGCAGAAAACTTGGAGTCATGTCTGGGCTCAGAAGTGTGTTAATATTTACATATGAGGCCAGGCATAGTGGCTCACACCTGTAATCCCAGCACTTTGGGAGGCTGAGGTGGGCAGATTGCCTGAGGTCGGGAGTTCAAGATTAGCCTGATCAACATGGAAAAACTCCATCTCTATTAAAAAGACAAAATTAACCAGGCATGGTGGCAGGTGTCTGTAATCCCAGGTACTCTGAAGCAGGATAATTGTTTGAACCTGGGAGGCAGAGGTTGCAGTGAGCTGAGATTGCACTCCTGCACTCCAGCCCGGGCAACAGTGCAAGAATCCCTCTCAAAAAAAAAAAAAATTTACATATGAAATCTTTGGACTTTTTCAGATATGGAGGGGGTACTGGGCTCCAGAAGGGTTTATACTTTATAGTTCTTCTTTTCAAAAATATTCTTCCTAAGGAAACAGATGGTAGGTAGCTTCCTCTATCTACATCAAAGTTCGAGAGCAGTCAATTACTCAGATTATGCTGAAGATAAACAGTGTTATTCTGTTCAGTTCTTGAAACAATCTTCCATTTAAATCACAGCTAATTATTATTTGGCAAATTAAACTCATTGAGTACTTCAAAAATGTCTATTTCACTGTCACAACGAATGCCTTAGGAATCCCCTGTTGTGAGGAGCTTTCCTTTCATTACATAGAATACTGAGTTGGCCTGAATATGGGATAAAGAAGTTTTTTTCAAGACCCCTTAAAAAACACAAAGCATCTTTGAAACTTCAGGTCTTCTACATTCCTTCAGCACATGGAGTTTCCAGGGTAAACAGACCTTGAGCAGTCTCTCTAGCTGTGGACCAACCGTCAAAACCCACATGTCTGGAGGATAGGAGAGGAGAAGTGGAACAGACTGCTGCCCCTGCCAGCTGGAGTAGTCTACGACTGAGCAGCACTTCCCAAGAGGGCTGCCACCTGGGCTGCATGCTCCAAGCTCCGTGATCATCCCACCACCCAACCTCCCTGCAACTCAGAGAAAGTCTTTCTACTCAGGATTTTATAGAGACAATAGTTCCTTGAAAAGAAATAAATCCACATTATGCAGTGAAATGTATTTAGTAAACTGTTATGTCTAAAGCAAACACATTACACACAGTAGAGGCAGAACTACTGTGGGGTTATGCCTACTAACAACACTGCCCTTAGACCCCTGCAAGTAAAAGCCACGTTTTACAGAACCATCTCTGGTCATCCTAGAGCCACATTCTCACATTTTCCATCCCCCATAGCAAAGAGTTCAAGCGGCCAAAAGGTCTTGCCCACCTGGAACCCAAGCCTACCCTTCTAGGCAATGATCCAGGTACCCAAGACCCTAGAATTCCCTACTCATTTGAGGGAATTTGATTGCAAGCCTACAACCCTGACCTACCCAGCCTTCTACCTCACATCTTCTCTTCCAAGGAGAGACTGTGCCACTAGTATGCACACTCAGAAGCCCAAGGAGTGGCCAGTGGAGGGGGGATGTTGATGTTGAGTATGAATGGAACTTGGACATGTAGTAATGGGTTGGAGGTGTTTCCGTACATGCAGACAAGGCCCCATGCTTCAGGGATAGGAAGAGAAGGGAGTTGGATGGCAGGCTGAGAATCAGGGAGCCAGTGCTTCCTGCATTGCCATGTTCTGATGTGGACCCCAAAAGTCTGAGGATCATAAATTTAAACCTAATCTTCCAGGTAGGTATGAAGGTATATTTGTTAGGTTAAGAGGATTGATCATTTTAATAATTTACCAGCTTGACAATTTCTAAATATTTACACATGGCAGATGAGCCTCCATCTGTACCCCTGTCCTGGGGTCCACCAATGTTAGGGAAACGGAAGTGGCCAGGGAGATCTCTAGTTCTGGTGAAATCCTTTTTTTCTGGTATCACCTGGCTCTGCAAGACTAGCTGAGCCCCCTCTTGATTACACCTCAGTTCAACAGTTTTAATGAACACAGAGAATTCTCACTATGCACATCTAAAGTTGCTCATCTTTTTTGTTTTGGAGACAGGGTCTCACTCTGTCACACAGGCTGGGGTGCAGTGGTGTGATCATAGCTCACTCTAACCTCGAAGTCATGGCCTCAAGCAGTCCTCCCACCTCAGCCTCCCCAAAGTGCTGGAATTACAGGCATGAGCCATTGTACAAGCTTGGCCTCAGGCCCATCTTCAAAAGAACTTTTATCAGATCTGTGTCCATTAATCTAGTTATTTCACAAACCTGTGAAAGCTCTAGTAATTGGGGCAGGAATATTCCAAATAAATCTTATCTGTCTGTCGTGTTTATTTCATCTCCTCTTTTGAATCCATAGTTTTTGTGCTATTCTCAAGCTATCCAACATTTCCACTTGCCCAGGTCTGAACTCCCTTAAATTTTCCTATTTTTCACTTTCCTTGCAAGTCTGTTACAAGTCCCATTTCCTCATTGAAGATTATTTCATACAAGTGAAAGAAAAGCAGTCTTCAGAGACTAATTCACACTGAGAAATGAATCACTGATAGTCCCCTTCTTACTATTTCAAGTACAACTGACTATTTCAAAAAGCTCTGGTTAAACAAAGTGAGTAATTTCAGCTGCCAGCTCTAGTAGACACATTTTGGGAACAAGGCAGGTGTTAATTTTTACTTTCATTGGTAAAGTTTTTAGAGCAAAAACTTGTTGACATTGATAAAATATACTTTTAATTTTATAATTTATTTATAACTAAGACTAATATAATAAAATATTCCATACAATAAATATCTCAAAAGAATGTAAACTAAACTTAATTGGTTATGTATTGGATCAGTGGCACTGGCTGGAAAAGTAGAAGGGAAACTTACTGTATTAGTCCATTCTCACACTGCTCTAAGGAACTGCCTGAGAAATTTATAAAGGAAAGAGGTTTAATTGACTTACAGTTCCACATGGCTGGGGAGGCCTCAGAAAACTTACAGTCTTCACAGGGTGAAGACATCTCTTCACAGGGTGCCAGAAGAGAAAATGAGTATGAGGGATGGCGGGGGAAGCCCCTTATAAAACCATTAGATCTCGTGAGAACTCACTGACTATCACAAGAACAGTATAGGGAATATCACCCTTTGATTCAATTATCTCTACCTGGTCCCACACTTGACACGTGGAGATTATTACAATTTAAGGTGAGATTTGAGTGGGGACCTAGAGCCAAACCACATCACTTACTTTCTCAATATTGAATAATGCCCAAAGGATTTGATTGATGAACTATCTCCTCTACCTCCCAATTTAATTCTCACAAAGCATGACTTTAGAATTTAGTAATTAAATTTCAATCATGACTGTCTCTGCTCTTCAAGCCCATTTGGAGGTGATTTCAACCCAAGAGAGTTACTTTAAAGTTTAGAGAGGGCTTGTTGTCAAACATGTTATGAAGAAAAACAAATCTCCCTCAAATGGGTTTATAATACAGCTACTACCATGTTCAAACACAAAAATGGAACAAGGAAGGAAATTAATTTTATTCTCCCAATTGCATTCAGGAGATCACAGATCTGAAGTTGAGAGCATCTCGATGGGTTGTTTCACCTCAGACTTGTGGGGAAGAGTAAACAAGTTGTAGATGAAGTAATTTTACAGTGGGAATTTCTATCCATCATACACAGGCAACATCTAGCTAATTTCAGCAGGAAAAATAGTTAATCATTTTTCAGACAAAGGGAGATTTGGAGGATCCATATCTGGACTTGTCATGGGTAAACAGAGGTATCATCCTCGAGTCTTACCTAAATTACATAGAGAAGAGTGATTCTTTATAGTCACCTGTGTCATAACACAAAAAAGGAAGGGGATTTTTTAACTGCCAGTTTCCCAGGAGCACAAGGCTCTGGGGAAGCTCTCCACGGTAGCCCCTGGGTAGAAAGTGTGCCCGCTGGCACACCTACTGCTGTCCCCTCCACATTCCTTAGAGCAGTACTGTGCTCACCATCCCCTGCTCAATGCCCCTCATCACTGTCACTGGCCTCTGCACTCTCTCTGCACTCATCTACCATTACAACAGACACATTCAGCCCAGGGCTTTTGCCCTCCTTGGTCCCTCTGCCTGGAGTGTTCCACTCCAGATATCCAAGAGCCACCTTCCTTCAGATATTTCACTCAAATGCTCCCTTTTCTGTGAGACTGTCCCTGCTGCATTGCTAAGCTCCCTGCTGTGCTTTATTTTTCTCCTCAGTACTTCTCACTGGGAAACACACTACATGTGTTACTTCTTACCCAGTTCAGTAGGTCTCTTCCCATTAGAATATAACCTCTGTGAGGACAGGGAGTTTTCACCACCATATCCCCAGCACCTGGAACACAATAGGCATGCAAAAAAATGTTTCTAAATAAGTATGTTAGAACATTTATTAATAGTATATGTGGGGCCGGGCATGGTGGCTCACGCCTGTAATCCCAGCACTTTGGGAGGCTGAGGCGGGCGGATCACGAGGTCAAGAGATGGAGACCATCCTAGCTACATGGTGAAACCTCTTCTCTACTAAAAATACAAAAATTAGCTGGGTGTGGGGGCGCATGCCTGTAAACCCAGCTACTCAGGAGGCTGAGGCAGGAGAATTGCTTGAAGCCGGGAGGTTGAGGTTACAGTGAGCCGAGATCATGCCACTGCACTCCAGACTGCAACAGAGTGAGACCTTGTCTCAAAATATATATATATATATATATATATATATATGCTTTGCCTCCTCAACTATGGTAAAGTTATTTATTATAATAGTTAATATTCTTTGGGGTTTTACACAAAATAGCATGAATAGCATGATCTGTGTGGCTTAGTATGCCTGGTTATTTTTTGAATGTTTAGTCTAAAAATATAAATTTTTAAACTTTTATTTTCTATCAATATGACTGAAAATCCTACAGCCGGTATATTGCTACATATGCTTCAAATATCAACTTTTGGAAACTTGGCTTTGTAATTTACTTATCTTTGATTTATCTGAAAGAAGGCAGCAGAATATTGTGTATATCAAGAACTGGCTACTGACTGGCTCCTCTGTGAACTACGGGTGACATGTTTTAATCATATGCCATACTTGGTCTTGGTATGTGGCTGTTAATCTCTCTGCAGCAAGTGAGGGATATGCAATGTATTCAGAGAGTTCTTTGGTGGGAAGGGATAAGAGGTGGTAGTGAGTGAGCACAGCAGCAATTTCCAGAACTTATTATCCTGCGGAAGATTTGGATTCCCAGAAGAGGAGAAATGGGAAGAAAAAAAAAAAAAGACTAACGGAAAAGAAGGCAGAATTAAATTCTCAAGCAACGTTCCTTTATTTTTACTTTTGATTGTAAAACTAACATCATCACAAGTAATAGAATTCTTTAAAGTCTTTGCTGAGACTATGACCCTAATCAAGATTTGTTTTCATTATTATATATGTCCCTCCAGTTCCTGCTCACATGCATTTGTAATTTTTCATATCATTGCAATCATAGCATGGATAAAAGTTTTGTATCCTTAGGGTTTGTTCCCTGAATAATTATATTCTATAAACATTACCCATATTACCTTAGCATTTTCAAAATTATATTTTTGTGCCTGAATAATAGTCCATGGAGTCACTGATGTACTACAGAGTTTACTTGTTCAAAAGCAGTTTCCCCTTTTCCTGGGCTATTTCCCTGATCTTTTCTTTTCATTGGACCTCTTATCAGTTGGACTTTGACCAAAATCTTCCAATGTAGATTAACTTGTGTTAACTCAATGTTAACTTAGGTTAACTCAACTAACTTGGATTAACCCAATGTTACCCAAACCACATTCCACAGACCTTCCCATGAGATACTAACAGGTGCTATGTGATATGTACAGGAGGGATGATACAGGAGAATCCCTGTCCTCAAATGTATTTGGGGAGTATTTCATGCACACATCTTACTTATCTTTTATTACTTATCCTTTCTGAGATTTAATATCCTCATCTTCCCCCCAAATGAGATAACATATTTAGAAGGTCTAACATATAGTAAGCACTCAATAAATATTAGTTTCTCCCTTTTCCCTTTTTCTTTCCTATGTTAAGTAAATATCAAGTGTCTAAAGGAGACAACTGTTAAGGCTCAATAATTGCTGCCAGAAAAGCCAACTGAGCATAAAATAATTTGAGAAAAGGACTCAGCTTCAACAAAGTAGCATGGGAAGGTGGCTGGTACACCCACTCAAAGTTTGGCTGCTTTATTATATCATACCTATTTACATATTGGGCACAGTGATATCAGTGAACTATAAATTTCGAAAAAACTTGAATGAGTAGATGATAAGTCCAAAATGGGAAATGATTGAGGTGCCTGCTAAATCTTTGAAAACTCTAAATCTAGAGGGAGACTGTGTACTTCTCCTAGAAGTCTCCTGAGCACATTATTACAGAAAAATTGCTGGAATCGACAGACTATCTGGTGACCAAAGTACACAAGATGAAGTGTAGAATCTGAGCTTGGCCCTGCTTGATCTACGTCCCTTGGCAGCTGGGGTTATTTCTACCAACATATAGAAATAACAAAATTTTATTTGGGCTCAAATTTCACAACTGACATTCAAACCATTGTTTCATTTGTATATTCCACTGATGCCTTCAATGTAATGTAGTGTTGAATTAAGTAGTTTTTCCTTATTCCTTATAAACTTTTAACAGTGACCTTGATAAGGAGGATAAAAGTGAGAAATATTCAGCTATAAGAGTATTTCTCTAAGTTTGATCTTCAGACCACTTACATCAGAATTATTAGGGATTGTGTTAAAAATTCAGATTCCTAAGCCCCATCTCAAACCTATTGACTCAGAATTTCTGGGAGCAGGATTTAGGAATCTGCATTTTGTTTTATTTTATTTTGTTTTTGAGACGGAGTCTCACTCTGTTGCCCAGGCTGGAGTGCAACCGCCACCTCCCAGGTTCAAGCAATTCTCCTGCCTCAGCACCTCTGAGTAGCTGGGATTATAGGCGCGCACCACCAGGCCCGGCTAATTTTTGTATTTTTTAGTAGAGATGGGATTTCACCATGTTGGCCAGGCTGGCGTCAAACTCCTGACCTCAAGTAATCTGCCCACCTCGACCTCCCAAAGTGCTGGGATAAAAGCCTGAGCCACTGCGCCTGGCCCAGGAATCTGAATTTTAAATGTGCTATCTAGATATTTCACATGAGCACTAAAGTTCAGATCCTTAGCTGGTGTTCTTGCTCCATTGTGTTTTTTCCAATCGTTTTTGTAATATTCTTTCTCAGGTTCTAGATTTTTCATGCCATTCTTTCAGTGAGAACCTGGTATGGCTCCTTTGGATCACCTCATTCTGTTTAGACCTATCCCTTCATGGTGAAAGGCCTTCCCTCTGTCTTTCCAGTGCCATCTCGCTATCTCACTAGGCCTGTTCCCAACTCATCAGTTGTCCACTTGGGTCAACATAAGATGCCCTCAAAGTGTACTCAGCAGAGCTTTGGAGTTTCCATAGAGGACCATCAGGGCTGCTACTGTGGGAGACAGGGTGGGAAATGGAGTTTTTAGGACCCTCTATTTCCATTCCAACCAGAGCTCCACTTGTGCTTCCACACAAAGTTTATTTGAAGATAAGACTCTGGTGTATCGAACAATCTTCTACAAAGCATCATCCTAGATTAAATTTACTATGCCCCTTTCCTGTCTGCAAAGACTTTATTTCCTTTGTGTAAAACTTCTCTCCTTCTGTATTAATCATGGTTTTAATTTTCTGTATCTTAAAGATGTTTTGATATGTTAAAAATCTTGCTGGCCAGGGAGAGACTGCCTCTCCCAGGTCTGTGAAGCTCTTAGAGATAATAAAGGGCTCTGCTGGGCTTTGAGGACACCTTGTATATATAAAACCAACCAATCTGAGTCTACACCCCCAAACCTACACCTCTTAATCTAACTGTCACTGATCGAGCCAATATTTCTCTTGCTCTAAAGCAGCCCAGCAGCCAGGTAGCAGACTAGAAACCACCCCTATATCCCAGGTCTCACTGATGTTATTCAAACTAGCCAGTCCTAAACTGTTCACTCCACCCTGACTTCTGTTCACTCTGCCCTGCCTTGCCTTTCCTTCAAAACCCCTAATAAGGGCTCTGGCTTATGCTTTCTCCTTACTCCTTGCTGTCTCCTGACAACATTGGTGTTTTCTCACTGCGGCCAGGTGTCATGTGTTTGCCCCCTTCTCTTGGGAAATGTGAATAACACATTCTTCTTTCAATGGCATCAGACTTTCCATGTTACAGTCAGTCATACCTCTATAAATTAAGTCTCAGGTAGATTTAAAAAAATCCTTGGCCGGGCTCATTGGCTCACACCTGTAATCCCAGCACTTTGGGAGGCACAGGCGGATGGATCACGAGGTCAAGAGATCGAGACCATTCTGGCCAACATGGTGAAACCCCATCGCTACTAAAATTAGCCAGGTGCGGTGGCGTGCAACTGTAATCCCAGCTACTCAGGAGGTTGAGGCAGGAGAATTGCTTGAACCCGGGAGGCGGAGGTTGCAGTGAGCAGAGATTGTGCCACTGTACTCTGGCCTGAGCGGCAAAGCGAGACTCCATTGCAAAAAAAAAAAAAAAAAAAAAAAAAAAAAATCCTCTCTCACATTTAAGGCTTCCTTGTCAACAATCAATAATTGCCAGTCAAACTTCAAAACCTTCCTCGAGATGCAGCTGGATGCTGCTTCACCTGCCAGCCTCCAGGTTGTCTTTAACATCCTGAGCTCAGGTGACCTCACTGCAAGCTCAGCCCTAAATTCTTAAATTACACTTGTCTCAGTTATTTATTTCATTTATTCAACAAATATTTATTGACCCACCACTATGTACCAGAACCTGCATTTGGCCCCAGAAACACGGTCTTGAACAAAATAGACAAAAATCCCTGCCCCTCAAGGAACTTATATCTTTGTGTGCATGACTTCCCCAAAGAGATTGTAAATTCCACAATAGGAAGTTGTTCCCCTACTTGTTTTGCATTTTCCCATAGGACTTATTAAAGTAATTAATTACATTCATTACAGAAAGCATAACATACATTTATGACAAAGCCATTTCATGTCTGATTGTCAAAACTCAGAGTACAAGGTTTTTATTTTCTGGCTATTTAAAAAACAATTATAAATAACGCTTTCTGCCACTGCTTCCTGCCCATATCTGAGATTCTGTTTAGAATCAAAGACCCAAAATTTAGAGAGACAGAATAAACAACAATTATTTACTGTTTAATTCTGTAATCAAAATGATGTAATTACATTTTTCTCATATTTTCTTCTTAAGTATCTCTACTACCCTTATAAGAAGAGTGTGCCTAAATTCCCAAATTTACCCAACAATTCATTTTACTTGCAAAAAGCACAGAGAGCTTTAAAAGGGGGAAATGTGACTCTCTCAGTTTCCCTCTTCCTCCTCTCAAGTTCAGAACACTTTTTTTTCTTACCTCACTGTCAATGTACTAAACATGAATTTTACCCACATATAACTCAGATATGACTTCTGATGTCCAGCAATGATGAGCTAACTTATTCAGACCAATTCTCTCACTGAAAATTAATAAAAATACTGAATAAAATACGTTTTAGTCTTTATTTAAAACATCAATATGCTAAAACATAAGTAAGGCACTATCAGGCCAAAACCAAGAATAAATGAGAGCATAGAAAAGTAGTCCAACCACTAGAAGCTGTTTCTATTCCAAAGGCATTTGCCTATTTGGACTCTGAAACTGAGCTATGGCTACAATGGATTCCTGGGGTGAGGCAGATGGAAATCACATCCCAAGGCCCACCAAAAGTGGAGAATATGACAGGACAATCCCATATTAAACTGGAACACAAAAGGCCACACCAGAGGTAAACCCATTCCCTCCCTTCATGCTCAGACAACTACAGAAAGAATTGTTTTAGCTCAGCACAAAGCAGGGCAGAAGAAAAAGAAAAAGGAAATCCAGCCCTGAGGGGCTATAACCATAGGAATATTTGAAGCCCAGATATGCAGCCTCAAATTTGTACTACTGCCAAAAATCTAGTTTAGAGTACCAGAATGACATTATACCTAATTCTCTAAAAGAAGAAAATACAAACCTCTTCCAGAGGAAGATATCTTCCTATTAGTAGGTCTTTGAGAATCCTCAGAAATACATTTTCGAGTGCTACAAGTGACACAGAATCAAAGATAGCCAAGCACACAAAGAAACAAGGCACCATGAGCAAGAACCAGCAGACAACAAAATCAGACATCTGCAGACTTCAGATATTGGAATTACCACACACAGATAATTAAAGAAAAATTTTTATTATATTGAAAGGAATTTTTAAAGCTTGAAGATACAGAAAGGCACAAGAATCTATAAAAATTGTCAAAACAATTCTTAAAAAGAGGCAAATAGCTCTAGAAACTAAAAACATAATAATCCATATGATACATTTTTTTTCTATAATTGAACTTAGCTCCTGAGTCCTTATATCTGCTGATAATGGAAATGACAAATGTGTTCATGATTAAAGGTAACTCAGTCACCTCCAGATTAAATTCTGTCTCTTTTGGGTAAATGATAACTTAGTAGGTAGTAACTTAGAACTAATCTAAGTTCCAGGGTCTAGCACATCCTTGGAGGGCAGTTTGGTTTGGGAGGTCTTCTGTTCTCCACACTGTACAAACCCTGCTTTCTTTCATTCTTAGGCATTTATTGGCCTCTTTCCTCACTGCACCCACTACAGAAGTGTCCACGCTCCCTTGATAACTCCTGTCAATCTCAACTATAAGACTTCTTTATGGCCTCTGATTATAAAGCCCTATCTAGGAAGCTATATTTTCTCAGACAGAAAGTGGGAGAAAAATTCTGTCTATAATCAGTTCCACAAACTTATCTGTGTGTTTTTTCTTTCACAATCCCACTCCTCTCCCCACCGAGACTCAACCAAAATAGGAAAAAAGAGCTCTTTTTCTTCTCTTTTCTCTCTCTGTCAAATTTCTTACCCATCTCCGAAATGATTCTGTCCCGTCTCTGAATGGCAAGAAAATATTATATGTTTATTGAATAATTCTTTCTGTTTTATGTTTATTGTATAAACTCTATGCTCGAAGACCTGCAGGCTTTGTTTTGATATTCAAGATTTTGGAACAAAAAACAAACAAATAATAACCTCCCCACCCCCACAAAAAAAATTTCTCTCATTCAGAACTTTGCTCTCAGACTTGAAAGATCTTACTTTGAAAACCCTCTCTTTTTTGTCTATTTTTTATATACTTTAAGTTCTGGGATACATGTGCAGAACATGCAGGTTTGTTACACAGGTATACAGGTGCCATTGTGGCTTGCTGCACCCATCAACCCATCAGTTACATTAGATATGTCTCCTAGTGCTATCCCTCCCCTTGCCCCTCACTCCCCGACAGGCTCCGGTATGTTATGTTCCCCTCCCTGTGCCCACATGTTCTCATTGTTCAACTTCCACTTATGAGTGAGAACATGCAGTGTTTGGTTTTCTGTTTCTGTGTTAGTTTGCTGAGAATGACAGTTTCCAGCTTCATCCATGTCCCTGCAAGGACATGAACTCATTCTTTTTTTTAATGGCTGCATAGTATTCCACGGTGTATATGTGCCACATTTTCTTTATTCAGTCTAACATTGGTGGGCATTTTGATTGGTTCCAAGTCTTTGCTGTTGTGAATAGTGCTGCAGTAAATGTACGTGTGCATGTGTCTTTATAGTAGAATGATTTATAATCCTCTGGGTATAATCCCAGTAATGGGACTGCTGGGTCAAATGGTATTTCTAGTTCCTTGAGGAATTGCCACACTGTCAATCACAATGGTTGAACTAACTTATACTCCCACCAACAGTGTAAAAGCATTCCTATTTCTCCACATCCTCTCCAGCATCAGTTGTTTCCTGACTTTTTAATGATCACTATTCTAACTGGCATGAGTTGGTATCTCATTGTGGTTTTGATTTGCATTTCTCTAATGAGCAGTGATGACGAGCTTTTTTTTCATAGGTTTGTTGGCCACATAAATGTCTTCTTTTGAAAAGTGTCTGTTCATATCCTTTGCCGACTTTTTGATGGTTTTTTTTCTTGTAAATTTCTTTAAGTTCCTTGTAGATTCCGGATATTAGCCCTTTGTCAGATGGATAGATTGCAAAAATTGTCTCCCATTCTGTAGGTTGCCTGTTCACTCTGATGACAGTTTCTTTTGCTATGTGGAAGTTCTTTTGTTTAATTAGATCCCATTTGTCAATTTTGGCTTTTGTCGCCATTGCTTTTGGTGTTTTAGACATGAAGTCTTTGCCTATGCCTATGTCCTGAATGGTATTGTCTAGGTTTTCTTCCAGGATTTTTATGGTTTTAGGTCTTACATTAAAATCTTTAATCCATCTTGAGTTAATTTTTGTATAAGATGTAAGGAAGGGATCCAGTTCAGTTTTTTTGCATATGGCTAGCCCGTTTTCCCAACACCATTTATTAAATAGGGAATCCTTTCTTCATTGTTTGTATTTGTCAGGTTTGTCAAAGATCAGAAGTTGTAGATGTGTGGTGTTATTTCCGAGACCTCCATTCTGTTCCATTGGTCTATATATCTGTTTTGGTACCAGTACTATGCTGTTTTGGTTGCTGTAGCCTTGTAGTATAGTTTGAAGGCAGGTAATGTGGTGCCTCCAGCTTTGTTCTTTCTGCTTAGGATTTTCTTGGCTGTATGGGCTCTTTTTTGGTTCCAAATGAAATTTAAAGTAGTATTTTCTAATTCTGTGAAGAAAGTCAGTGGAAGCTTGCTGGGAATGCCATTGAATCTACAAATTACTTTGGGCAGTATGGCCATTTTCACAATATTGATTCTTCCTAATCATGAGCATGGAATGTTTTTCCATTTGTTTGTGTCCTCTCTTATTTCCCTGAACAGTGGTTTGTAGTTCTCTTTGAAGAGGTGTTCACATCCCTTGTAAGTTGTATTCCTATGTAGTTTATTCTCTTTGTAGCTATTGTGAATGTGTGTTTTCTCATGATTTGGCTCTCCATTTGTCTATTATTGGTGTATAGGAATGCTTGTGATTTTTGCACATTGATTTTGTATCCTGAGACTTTGCTGAAGTTGCTTATCGGCTTAAGGAGTTTTGGGGCTGAGATGATGGGGTTTTCTAAATATACAATCATGTCATCTGCAAACAGAGATAATTTGACATCCTTTCTTCCTATCTGAATACCCTTTATTTCTTCCTCTTGCCTGATTGCCCTGGCCAGAACTTCCAATACTATGTTCAATAGGAGTGGTGAGAGAGGGCATCCTTGTCTTGTGCCAGTTTTCAAAGAGAATGCTTCCAACTTTTGCCCATTCAGTATGATATTGGCTGTGAATTTGTCATAAATACCTCTTATTATTTTGAGCTATGTTCCATCAATACCTAGTTTATTTAGTGTTTTTAGCATGAAGGGGTGTTGAATTTTACTGAAGGCCTTTTCTGCGTCTATTGAGATAATCATGTGGTTTCTGTCATTGGTTCTGTTTATGTGATGGATTACGTTTATTAATTTGCATATGTTTAACCAGCCTTGCATCCCAGGAATGAAACTGACTTGATCGTGGTGGATAAGCTTTTTGATGTGCTGCTGGATTTGGTTTGCCAGTATTTTGAGGATTTTCACATCAATGTTCATCAGGGATATTGGCATGAAATTTTCTTTTTTGTTGTGTCTCTGCCAGGTTTTGGTATCAGGATGATGCTGGCCTCAAACAATGAGTTAGGGGAGAAACCTTCTTTTTCTATTGTTTGGAATATTTTCAGAAGAAATGGTACCAGCTCCTTTTTGTACCTCTGGTAGAATTCGGCTGTGAATCTGTATGGTCCTGGACTTTTTTTGGTTGGTAGGCTATTAATTACTGCCTCAATTTCAGAACTTGTTATTGATCTGTTCAGGGATTCGACATCTTCCTGGTTCAGTCTTGGGAGGGCATATGTGTCCAGGAATCTATCCATTTCTTCTAGATTTTCTAGTTTATTTACACAGAGGTGTTTATAGTATTCTCTGATGGTAGTTTGTATTTCTGTGGGATCAGTGGTGATCTCCCCTTTATCATTTTTTATTGTCTATTTGATTCTTCTCTCTTTTCTTCTTTATTAGTCTGGCTAGTGGCCTATTTTGTTAATCTTTTCAAAAAACCAACTCCTGGATTCATTTATTTTTTGAAGGGTTTTTAGTATCTCTACATCCTTCAGTTCTGCTCTGATTTTAGTTATTTCTTGTCTTCTACTAGGTTTTGAATTTGTTTGCTCTTGCATCTCTAATTCATTTAATTGTGATGTTAGTGTGTCAGTTTTAGATCTCTCCCACTTTCTCGTGTGGGCGTTTAGTGCTGTAAATTTCCCTCTAAGCACTGCTGTAGCTGTGTCCCAGAGATTCTGGTACGCTGTGTCTTTGTTCTCATTGGCTTCAAAGAACTTATTTATTTCTGCCTTAATTTCATTATTTACCCAGTAGTCATTCAGGAGCAGGTTGTTCAGTTTCCATTTAGTTGTGCAGTTTTGTGTGAGTTTCTTAATCCTGAGTTCTAATTTGATTGCACTGTAGTCTGAGAGACTGTTATGATTTACATTCTTTTGCATTTGCTGAGGAGTGTTTTACTTCCAATTACGTGGTTGATTTTAGAATAAGCACTATGTGGTGCCAAGAAGAATGTATATTCTGTTGATTTCAGGTGAAGAGTTCTGTAGATGTCTATTAGGTCTGCTTGGTCTAGAGCTGAGTTCAAATCCTGAATATCGTTGTAAATTTTCTGTCTTATTGGTCTAATATTGACAGTGGAGTGTTAAAGTCTCCCATTATTATTGTGTGGGAGTCTAAGTCTTTTTGTAGTTTTCTAAGAACTTGCTTTATAAATCTGGATGCTCCTGTAATTGGTGCATATATATTTGGGATAGTAAGCTCTTCTTGTTGCATCAATCCCTTTACTGTTATGTAATGCCCTTCTTTGTCTTTTTTGATCTTTGTTGGTTTAAAGTCTGTTTCATCAGAGACTAGGATTGCAACCCCTGCTTTTTTTTTTTTTTTTTCTCTCCATTTGCTTGGTAAATATTCCTCCATCCCTTTATTTTGAGCCTATGTGTATCTTTGCACGTGACATGGGTCTCCTGAAAACAGCACACTGATAGGTCTTAACTCTTTTCAATTCACGAGCCCATGTCATGTAATTGGGTAGTTTAGCCCATTTACATTTAATAGTAATATTGTTATGTGTGAATTTGATCCTGTCATTATGATTCTAGCTGGTTATTTTGCCCATTAGTTGCTGCAGTTTCTTCATAGTGTCAATGGTCTTTACATTTTGGGTTGTTTTTGCAGTGACTGGTACCAGTTTTTCCTTTCCATGTTTAGTGCTTCCTTCAGGAGCTCTTGTAAGGCAGGCCTGGTGGTGACAAAATCCCTCAGCATTTGCTTGTCTATAAAGAATTTTATCTCTCCTTCATTTACGAAGCTTAGTTTAGCTGGATTTGAAATTCTGGGTTGAAAATTCTTTTCTTTAAGAATGTTGAATATTGGCCCCCACTCTATTCTGGCTTGTAGGGTTTCTGCAGAGAGATCTGCTGTTAGTCTGATAGGCTTCCCTTTGTGTGTAACCCGACCTTTCTCTCTGGCTGCCCTTAACATTTTTTCCTTCATTTCAACCTTGGTGAATCTGATGATTATGTGTCTTGGGGTTGCTCTTCTTGAGGAGTATGTTTGTGGTGTTCCCTGTATTTCCTGAATTTGAATGTTGGCCTATCTTGCTAGGTTGGGGAAGTTCTGCTGGATAATATCCAGAAGTGTGTTTCCAACTTGGTTCCATTCTCCCTATCACTTTCAGGTACACCAATCAAACGTAGATTTGGTCTTTTCACATAGTCCCATATTTCTTGGAGGCTTTGTTCATTCCTTCTCATTATTTTTTCTCTAATCTTGTCTTCACACTTTATTTCATTAAGTTAATCTTCAATCTCTGATATCCTTTATTCTGCTTGCTCAGTTTGGCTATTGATACTTGTGTATGTTTCATGAACTTCTCATGCTGTGTTTTTCAGCTACATCAGGTCATTTATGTTCTTCTCTTAACTGCTTATTCTAGTTAGCAATTCCTCTAACCTTTTATCAAGTTCTTAGCTTCCTTGTATTGGAAAGCCTTTTTAAACTCAAAGGTAAGAGTCTGACTGTTCTCACTGTTCTGTTTGTATTTCTCTCAGGCTGATGGCAAAGGGAGACTACTAAGAAGGAAAAATACGTCCAACAATATTTCAAAATATTTTTCTGCTGCATGAACAACTTTTTATCTAGTTCCTACAAAAAGAAAACATGTTTAACACAAATATTTGTTGTAACAAAATCATCCTGGGACCAAAAAAAATATGAGACCCATAGAGTTTTGTTATGTAAGGATTTCATCAGTTCATGGGTTTCAAGAGCAGGACTCTGGTAAACTAAATTAATTTACCATGCACTTCTCACAGGTCAGAAATAGTGTTATTGCAATAACTGTAGATTTTGAATAAAGACATATTTACCTTGACTAGTAGCTATAAAGATAGAATGAAACCTTTTCAAGTCTCAAAATTAAGAGTACTCTACTGACACCAGCAAGAGTGATTGTATCACACCCGAATATCAGTAGGAAGGGGCTGTTTTTAATGAGAATTGATGCTATAAATCGACAATTCAAAAATGACTCAGCATCTAAAAATAGTACAATATCTAATATTATTAAGAATAGTTTTAGTTTCATTGATGCAGAAACTGTTTTCACACAAAAGAATGGAAATTCTAAGATCTCTCTTTTTTTCAAGGATAAAATACATACATATATGTATATATGCAAGGAGAGTAAATGAAATCTGCCGACTTTATATTTGGAAGGAAATTCAGAGACGATTTTCCTGCCAGCAGTCTTGGGTGTAGACCAAGCAGATAAAGTTATCAGAAAGGATTAATTGGATCCTGATCCATATGTAATTGAGCTGCCACTTTGGTACACTGGCTATTAATGTTTTAAATGGGAGACAATAGTGTCTCTTTCAGCTAGAATTGAAATGTCTATAAGACAAACTGGAGAAAGCATTAAGAAAACACCAAAACATCCATGGTTTTATTTGCACATTCCTGATTGTGACTGTAGGTAGAGTTCACATCAGTTCTATGAAATCAGCATTTATTTTGTACACCTAGGTGGGAAGCAAACAACAATGAAAATCCTCCAATTTCCAGGATTTAAGTATGTAGAAAAATTCACCTAGAGCTGAAATTTACAAAAGCAAAACTATAGAGTCTTCTTATTTTCTAAGATTTCAGTTAATAAGTTTTAGAAATTGTTTCAAAAAGTAAATATCCATTATTAAGTCATTTATAGAATGGTAGAGCTGAGAGTACGTGTGTTGTGAAGATCAGTGCTGTGGTTTCCACAGCAACTACAGCTCTGCTCTGTCTGCTTGAATCCTTGCTTTGTACTTTATTCAGCCTGTGCTAGTAAATTTAGGCCCATGGTGAACACCTGTAGGTGAATATAAGTGTGCACTCACCTATCTGTGATAGGGTATTTCTCATAAGAACTAAGGTTTCCTTCTTATCATGTCAAGATCTACTTAACATTTAAGCTTGGAATAAACACAGCCTTAACAGGGCTTTCAAATCCCATGAGGTACTAAAATATTTTTGTAATAGAGATTGTAGGCCAGGTGCGGTGGCTCATGCCTGTAATCCCAGCACTTTGGGAGGCCGAGGCGGGCAGATCACCTGAGGTCAGGAGTTCAAGACCAGCCTGGCCAACATGATTTCTACCAAAAATACAAAAATTAAGAGGGCATGGTGGCGGGTTCCTGTAATCCCAGCCACTCGGGAGACCAAGGCAGGAGAGTCACTTGAACCAGGAAGCAGAGGTTGCAGTGAGCCGAGATTGTGCCACTATACTTCAGCCTGGCCGACAAGAGCAAAACTATGCCAAAAAAAAAAAAAAAAAAGAAATTATGACCAATGGCATATTTTAAAAAATTAAAGGATTGCATATTGGAATAATCCAAATCCCCTAAGTTTACAACTGAGCAGCAACTCTATCACTGATTTAAGAAAAGTCTTCTCTTGGGCCCATTAATTCCAGAAACTGGGCTAATAGAATAAGGAAATATTTCAGTTCAATTTGCCTTAAAACTACATATCTGGGGTTCCTGAAGCAGCACTTCAGTCCCTTCCAACTGAGTGTCTCAATTACCTTATGATTCTCAATAAATTGGTTGATTGGGCTCATTGTATCTATCTGTCATACGAGGTCCCAATGCTTGACTGATTGCTGAGTAGTGCAATTAACAGGCTGAGTTATTTAGAAGACTTGTCCCCACCATGGAAGACAAGCTCCACCCCAACTACTCTAGAGCTTCTTGCTCCACTGTTTTCTATGGCAAGATTTTCTTCTAAATGAAATCATCATCTGCATGTTTGGTGTTCATTTGTTAATAGATCCAACGAATATTTACAGAGTGCCTACCATGTGCAGGGGACTGTGCTGTCACTAGAGGTCCTATGCTGACCTTGTAACTAAACACCTTGAATGACTTCTAATAAGGACTCATAGCCTAGTGAACAGTGTTAGAGAAGATTTTCAATCAGGCCATTCTCAGTGACCAAAACCCTTAAAATGGCTATCAAATGCCTACCGCCAGCTTTTCCTCTTCCATTACAGGCTTCCTCACATGGTCCTGCCCTACGATTGACCCTTCCTCCTGTGTGTTCCCTACTCTCTTCTCGCATTGCTGTTAGCATATAAATTGCCACTTGATCCCCACTCTCACTCTGATCCTCCGTTCTTCCTTCTGACTCCTAGAACCACTTAGCTGCTCCATCTCATGTCTAGTTACTTTTTTCTCCACCTTCATCTCTCTTCTCACTGACGATTTTGAGGAGATCAAGACTCAGGGAGAATCAAGGCACCATATGGCTTTTGTCTTTGAACAGTTCAGGGCTTAATAGGGTACAATAAATTAATTTGGGACTTGGATTTGCACCTTGGCTACATACTGGTTAAAAAAGCTTTGTAGTACTGCTGTTAGGATCTAGTCACTATTTGTCCCATTGCTTCTAGTGGTAAATGTTTCCATGTTCCTTACAGACCATTTACTTTCTTCATTTTCCCCCTAAGCCAGCCTGAATTGTCAGTGAAGAGATCACTATCCATATAATCACCTGAACCAGAAACCTAGAGTTGATCCAAGGCCCTGCCTGCTCACTAACCTTCTTCATCCACTCCTTCACCAAGCCGTATGGGTCTGTCCTCACTATCACTGCCTTATGTAGGTTCTTATCACTTCTGGCCTGACTTATTGCCCTACCCCATCCCCTGCCACCTCGTTGAGTAGTCAAACCTACCAACACCCATCACCAAACATCACATTGCTGCTGCCACTGGTACCCATCAAATTCATCTCTCCCTATACAACTTGTCACATATTTTTTCCAAAACAAACATCACTTCATGTTCTGAATCCCCTTAGCTTTCAGAATAATGTTCAAACTCCTTGGTTTATAACAAATGGTTTACAGTCAGGTCCTACCCACATTTGTGGCTTCCTTTTCCACCACCCTACCATCCATCCATGCAATCTCTATGTCACCCATATAGAACAGTGTGTAGCTCCTGTAACCCCTGCTGCTGATACACACCTCCATTATTTCCCATACACTGACTGTTTTCTCTACTTGGAATGCCCTTCTTTCTGTGAATAGTGAAGTTAACTCTTACTGCTCTTATTAGTCCCTCAAACTCAGTTTGCCATGTGTCACGCACTGTGCTGAGATCAGTACATGTATTCCTTGAATTCCAACTCCAACTTAGGTGCCCTTCATTTGGGTTCCATAGCTCTCTAAATACCTCTACTAGAGCATCTGCCATAAATCACATATTTATTTTGTCAGTTTCATTTATTCATTCAACAAATATTTATTACTATGTGTCCTACAATAGTGGGCAACTTAGATAGTTTTTCTACTTTCTGGTTCTTACAGGCTAGCAGGGAGAAAGACAACTGAGAAGTAACAATAATGGATCATAGGTGGTAAAGTAGAAGATTCTGTGGGTGTCAGGGTTCTTAATACAATCCAGGAGGTCAGGAAAGGCTTCCTAAGGGAGCCATCCTTCAGTTGAGCCTGACGTATGTACCAGGAAAAGAGATCAGCCCATTAAAGGCCTGGAAATGAGAGAGCACATGCATGGGGCCTCTCTTCAGGTAACTGAAATAAGTTCATTATGAATGGAGAAAGGCAGGGCACCGGCAAGATGGCAAGATGGAGCAGTCACAGCAGTGCTGGCTAGTGGAAGGCTGTAAAAGCCTTGTCTAAGGAGTCAGATTTGTTTATCCCTGAAACAATGGAAAGGCCATTGAAGGATTTTAAGAAGGGTAGTGACATGGTCAGACTTGCCTTTTAGAGTGGCCACTGTGGCTGCCTGTTGGAGATGCAGGGAGGCTAATTGGGACACTGTTACTAATCCAAGTGAGAGATGCTAGTGGGCTGGACTAGATAGCACCAGTAGGAAAGAAGAAATGTAGACAAACTTTAGAGCTGCCTACAAGGTAGAATTAACAGGGTTTGTTGACTTACCAGGGAAAATAGACAGGAGGGAGAAGAAAGACTAAAGGATAATCCAGAATATTTAGATTTAGGTAGTTTTGGGTGCCATTCCTGTAACTGGGAATTTTTGGATGGAGAGGGGGCAGTTTTGAGAGAAAGATGATAAGCTCGGTTTAGGACATATTGATTCTGAAGTGCCTTTTAAAACAAGTAGAGTTAGTTGTCCAGTAGGTATCTGAATATGCATGGATCTAGGGCCAAAGGACACAGTAGACACAGGTCTGGAAATTTGAAACTCTTTATCATATAGATTTTAATTAAGTGGATGGATATAATCCCATTAAACTATAGGTCTAGTGAGGCAAGGACCATACATTATTTACCTCTGCATCTCCAGGGTCTAATACTATTTCTGGAACAGAGTAGGTGCTTTGGTAATTTTATTGACTTTAATAAATATTAACTAATTAACAGTGTGAAATACAATCACATTTAATTTGAAAATCTTCCTTAATATAAAATATTGGAATACAAAAATTGTGCGGTATTGATATGCATCAACAATTGAGAAGTAACAATAATGGATGATAGGTAGTTTTCAGAAAAGTGATATTGAACTGGATAATCTAAAAAAAATGTTGGGCAGAATAATAACTACTTTGAAGACAAATGAAATGCATTTCACTTGTACAAATTAAAGCATAGTTACAGACCAAAAGTTACCAAAGCAGATTGCAAGTGCTATTTTATCATCATTTGTACAGTGTGATTGAGCAATTAAAATGTGATATATGTATTTGTCTGTGCATAATAATTAGCAAGAGATAAAGAGATTAGAAGGATAGTTAAAGAAAAAACAAAAATGAGCAACCTTTCAGCCATGCATTTGGCACCACACACATCTGCTTTCAGCAACAGCCTATCATGGTGACTTGCTTTTCATTTTCCACTAGTTCCCCTCACAGAGCTTATATGTGGGGATGAAACAAAACTCTTCTTGTGTATTATTATGGTAATTTTATAATTATATTGAAAGGAAATTCTTTGAATCTTTTTATTCTTTTATTGGAAATAACATTTAAATGCGGGAATACATTCCCTGAGACCAAACAGTGTCTGCCAGCAATGGTAATAAATATCAGTTCCACTCTTCAAAGAAAGGATATGTTCCCCAGTACTTTTCAAGCATGTCTTTTTTCCCCTCTCTTGAATAAATTTTTGTTGATTCTTTCATTTCATCAAAATACCTAGAAGGTACAAGTACCACTCAGAAATTGTTCTTTTGAATTTTGGCATGTAATCCATCATTTGTGCATGGCCGAAAGATAAATTTCAAGTGAGTCATTACTACCAGTGCATTGTGGCAGAAAACATCCTGGCCAAAGGCAGACATGGGTTCGCATTGCAATGCACTTGCTTCATACGTACAGAAGATCCCTCAACCTCTCTAGGTCTTATTGGTCTCAACTGTAAAATGAGGAATTGAATTTAGTTACTTTTTATTTTTATTTTTTTCCCTGAGGCAGAGTCTTGCTCAGTCACCTAGGCTGGAGTGCAGTGGCATGGTCTTGGCTCACTGCATCCTCCACCTCCTGAGTTCAAGCAATTCTCATGCTTCAGTCTCCCGAGTAGCTGGGATTACAAGCTACAGGCATGCACCACCATGCCTGGCTAATTTTCGTGGTTTTGGTAGAGACGGGGTTTCTCCATGTTGGCCAGGCTGGTCTCAAACTTCTGGCCTCAAGTGATCTGCCTGCCTCGGCTTTCCAAAATACTGGGATTTAGTTACTTCTAAGACCACTTCTAGCTCTATGATCTTATTCTATCCTCGAAAACATTTTATTACTTTATGTAGACTTTATTAAATTTGACTTTGCTTTATTATTTTATGTTCTCTATTAATTACCAAGATTTATGTACTGTGTCTGTGCCCAGTGGAAGCTAAAGATCTAGGAACACAACATGAGAATATGCTAACACTCATAATAATGTTTCTATTCTTTGGGCATTTACTACACGTCAGTCATTGACCTAGGCATTTGCTCTATCATATTTAATCTTCACAACAACCTTATATAATAAATATTTATATCCCCATTTTACAAACTATGAAATTGGGACTCGTGTATGTTGGCAGAACTTGACAGAAAGTGTTCTTGGTGAATTTCAACCCTAGATTTGCCAGCTCCAGAGCCTGTGCTTTTAACCATTATGTTATATCTGGATTTCTGGCTGGAACTCTCTCCGAGGGTTGGAGCGAACCCAGTAGACACAGATAACATCCAGGAAGGAGTGTTGAGTGAAGTCATCCAGGATGTTTATCCACAAAATACAGATCTGAGAGGTGATCAAGGAAGGGAGAACCAAGATTATGCTGGAGAGCTGCACGAACTGTGGTTGTAAGGCTGCGGGAAGTATCACATCCACACAGGGAGAGGCAAGGATAGACATGGGAAGATGAGCAGTGACATTGGTAGCCTGGAGAATCTTAGCTTCTTAGTACTGGATCTTAGCAGAATTCTCTCCAAGTCTTCATCACTAAGGTGAGGTATGACAGGATTACGTGAAAATTCTCCTTCAAACATTATCTAGTAATGGCATAAGAAAATACAGTGAGAGTATCTTTAAGATACCCTTTAAGAAACAGGTAGCAAGTAGTTTGTGCTAGAGCTTCTCCCAGTGACTCATGCAAGGCACAATAGAAAGGCTTTCCAAGTTAGGCAAAGAAGGAAAGGAGAGATGGAGAAGGTATATTAGGAAGAAACCTCATGTGCCTGAAAATTATAACTAGGAAGATACAATGGGTGCAACTGGTGCTAATGTTCTATAATACCAGGCCATCTCATTTCACAGGGTGCAGACCTCAGCGGTAACCATACCCACCATTTAGAAAGTTTTCTACCTTAATAAAATGGGATGTTGTCACATCAGAAGTATATGAATTGCTTTCACCAGACACAATCAGCTCTTATAAAGTCTTCTTGCTTA
Source organism: Papio anubis (assembly GCF_008728515.1). Lineage (NCBI taxonomy): Eukaryota > Metazoa > Chordata > Mammalia > Primates > Cercopithecidae > Papio > Papio anubis. Next base: position 132,124,222 of record NC_044977.1, on the reverse strand, counting down.
AAAGATTGAATCTAAACCTAATCTAACCTCCACATAATGATCAGTTTACAGTATACACAGGCGATAGAGAAACAAGCTAAATGACACGCAAATGAAGCACTTGGGCAAATCCTATATTCTATAGGACAAGTGATGCAGTTTCTCCAAAAATAAACTACCCAGTTTCTCCAGCAAATTAATGGCATGAAATAAGGGGAGATAGATTATAGAATGAAATACACTTAATAGATATTAATGTAAAAATCAATAGTTGGTGTAATAATAAAACTTCTAGTAATTTCTCCTAAGTAAACAATTAGAGAAGCAAGTACAGATGTATGTAGGTGAGTGTTCACTGCTTTATTGTTTGTAGTGGTAGAAAAAGATGCAGTTTGGGCTGGGTGTGGTGGCTCGTGCCTGTAATCCCAGAACTTTGGGAGGCTGAAGCTGGTGGATCACCCAAGGTCAGGGGTTCGAGACCAGCCTGACCAATATGATGAAACCCCGTCTTTACTGAAAATATGAAAATTAGCTAGGCATGGTGGTATGTGTCTGTAGTCCCAGCTACTTGGGCAACTAAGACAGGAGAATTGCTTGAACCCAGGAGGCAGAGGTTGCAGTGAGCCAAGATCGTGCCACTGCACTCCAGCCTGGAGTGACAGAGTGAGACTTCATCTCAAAAAAAAGAAAAAAAGAGAGAGAGATGCAGTTCTGAGACAGAAAAATAAATTAAGGTTGAGGGAACACAAGTTACAGGCAGTAGGTATGGTATGTCATGTCATGGCATGGTGTGATGTGATATGGTGTGGTAATCAGAAAACCTAGATTTTAACATGCTTGGGCAAATTAACCTCTCTAAGACTCAGTTTCCTCATCTTAAAATGAGGATGATTAAAGTTCCTATCTGATAGGGACGTTATGAGATTAAATAGGATAATATTAAGCACAAGGCCTGGCAGAATGAACATTCAATATATCCTTCCAGAATATACACCAGACTCTCGAGAATGATCATCTCTATCTACAGAAGGAACTATGGTGAACTTTTTTACCCTTTCTGTTTTAAATTGCCTTTCATTGTCATTCAATTCTAACATTTTTGTCATTTTCATTATGAGTGTATGTGCATCCTTTTTTATAGTTAATAAACTTTATTTTTTAGAGCAGTTTTCTGTTCATAGCAAAACTGAGCACAAAGTACAGAGTTCCTATATACCCCCTACCCACTACAGGCACAACCTTCCCTACTATCAACAGTGTATCCTTTTTAAACCTTGAGTTTTTAGGTGTGATTTTAAATTTTCAAAGAAATAGGTACTTTTAACTGCTAATTTGATATGTAATTGCAAAGTCATCAAAGAAAATGGTTTGTATGATCTTGATGCTTTAAGAACTAATATTCAAACTTTTCTTTTCCTTTATAATGTAATACATGGTAAATATGTAAAAAGACAGTATATTTTCTATATACTGGGTCCTACATATTTTCTGTGTGATCTATTGTTTTTTATATATACTTTTAAATATTGGATCACGATCATGTATTTGTCCATTTTTCTTCTGATTTGTCTTATCATTTTCTTAGATTGTCAAGGCTATGTAGTGGCCCTCTTAATCCTCAGTGACCTTTTTCTTCTTTTCCTTATATTCTATTTTCTCATGCAAATAGTTTACATGAGAGAAAAAGGCACCATGAGGGAAAGAGTAACAGGAGCGATTGGGCAGACTTCAAGCAATATGAGTCAGAATAGTGTAGTGGTTACTAGCATGTTCTTTGAATGAAGACTGATCTGGATTGAAGTCCAAGCTCCAAAGCTTGCTCTCAATTTACTCATCTGTAAAATGTAGCTGATGATCATTGTACCTACCCCAAAACAAATCTATACTTTCGAGGTACCCTGGGGTATAGGTTAGGGTATTGCAGGATCTTGACAAATTTCCTGAAAGTTCTAACAGGGAAATAAATCCATTTTGACAATGAAAAATACACGAGCTTGAGAGAGTTTACTTACCTGTAGTAATGAAAAGGGAATTATTTTTATTTTTTTATTTTTTTATTATACTTTATGTTCTAGGGTATATGTGCACAACATGCAGATTTGTTACGTATGTATACATGTGCCATGTTCTTGTGCTGCACCCATTAACTCGTCATTTACATTAGGTATATCTCCTAATGCTATCCCTCCCCTCTTCCCCCACCCCACAACAGGCCCCGGTGTGTGATGTTCCCCTTCCTGTGTCCAAGTGTTCTCATTGTTCAATTCCCACCTATGAGTGAGAACATGCGGTGTTTGGTTCTTGCAATAGTTTGCTGATAATGATGGTTTCCAGCTGCATCCATGTCCCTACAAAGGACATGAACTCATCCTTCTTTATGGCTGCATAGTATTCCATGGTGTATATGTGCCACATTTTCTTAATCCAGTCTGTCATTGATGGACATTTGGGTTTGTTCCAAGTCTTTGCTATTGTGAATAGTGCCGCCACAATAAACATATGTGTGCATGTGTCTTTATAGCAGCATGATTTATAATCCCTTGGGTATATACCCAGTAATGGGATGGCTGAGTAAAATGGTATTTCTAGTTCTAGATCCTTGAGGAATTGTCACACTGCCTTCCACAATGGTTGAACTAGTTTACAGTCCCACCAACAGTGTAAAAGTGTTCCTATTTCTCCACATCCTCTCCAGCACCTATTGTTTCCTGACTTTTTAATGATCGTCATTCTAACTGGTGTGAGATGGTATCTCATTGTGGTTTTGATTTGCATTTCTCTGATGGCAAGTGATGATGAGCATTTTTTCATGTGTCTGTTGACTGCATAAATGTCTTCTTTTGAGAAGTGTCTGTTCATATCCTTTGCCCACTTTTTGATAGGGTTGTTTGTTTTTTTCTTGTAAGTTTGTTTGAGTTCTTTGTAGGTTCTGGATATTAGCCCTTTGTCAGATGAGTAGATTGCAAAAATTTTCTCCCATTCTGTAGGTTGCCTGTTCACGCTGATGGTAGTTTCCTTTGCTGTGCAGAAGCTCTTTAGTTTAATTAGATCCCATTTATCAAGTTTGGCTTTTGTGGCCATTGCTTTTGGTGTTTTAGACATGAAGTCCTTGCCCATGCCTATGTCCTGAATGGTATTACCTAGGTTTTCTTCTAGAGTTTTTATGGTTTTAGGTCTAACATTTAAGTCTCTAATCCATCTTGAATTAATTTTCATAGAAGGAGTATGGAAAGGATCCAGTTTCAGTTTTCTACTTATGGCTAGCCAATTTTCCCAGCACCATTTATTAAATAGGGAATCCTTTCTCTATTTCTTGTGTTTGTCAGGTTTTTCAAAGATCAGACGGTTGTAGATGTGTGGTATTATTTCTGAGGGCTCTGTTCTTTTCCATTGGTCTATATCTCTGTTTTGGTACCAGGACCATGCTGTTTTGGTTACTGTAGCCTTATAGTATAGTTTGAAGTGAGGTAGTGTGATATCTCCAGCTTTGTTCTTTTGGCTTAGGATTGTCTTGGCAATGCGGGGTTTTTTCTGGTTCCATATGAACTTTAAAGTAGTTTTTTCCAATTTTGTGAAGAAAGTCATTGGTAGTTTAATGGGGATGGCATTGAATCTATAAATTACCTTGGGCAGTATGGCCATTTTCACAATATTGACTCTTCCTATCCATGAGCATGGTATGTTCTTCCATTTGTTTGTGTCCTCTTTTATTTCATTGAGCAGTGGTTTGTAGTTTTCCTGGAAGAGGTCCTTCACTTCCCTTGTAAGCTGGATTCCTAGGTATTTTATTCTATTTGAAGCAATTGTGAATGGGAGTTCACCCATGATTTGGCTCTCTGTTTGTCTGTTATTGGTGTATAAGAATGCTTATGATTTTTGCACATTGATTTTGTATCCTGATACTTTGCTGAAGTTGCTTATCAGCTTAAGGAGATTTTGGGCTGAGACGACGGAGTTTTCTAAATATACAATCATGTCATCTGCAAACAGGGACAATTTGACTTCCTCTTTTCCTTATTGAATACCTTTATTTCTTTCTCTTGCCTGATTGCCCTGGCCAGAACGTCCAACACTCTGTTGAATAGGAGTGGTGAGAAAGGGCATCCCTGTCTTGTGCCAGTTTTCAAAGGGAATGCTTCCAGTTTTTGCCCATTCAGTATGATATTGGCTATGGGTTTGTCATAAATAGCTCTTATTATTTTGAGATATGTTCCATCAATACCGAATTTATTGAGAGTTTTTAGCATGAAGGGCTGTTGAATTTTGTCAAAGGCCTTCTCTGCATCTATTGAGATAATCATGTGGTTTTTATCATTGGTTCTGTTTATATGGAGGATTGCATTTATTGACCACATAGTGGAAGAAAGCACTCCTCAGCAAATGTAAAAGAATGGAAATTATAACAAACTGTCTCTCAGACCACAGTGCAATCAAACTAGAACTCAGGATTAAGAAACTCACTCAAAATCGCACAACTACATGGAAACTGAACAACCCGCTCCTGAATGACTACTGGGTACATAATGAAATGAAGGCAGAAATAAAGATGTTCTTTGAAACCAATGAGAATAAAGATACAACATACCAGAATCTCTGGGACACATTTAAAGCACTGTGTAGAGGGAAATTTATAGCACTAAATGCCCACAAGGGAATTATTTTTAAAACTTTTCTAGCTAGAATAAAATCTCCAGTTGGCATAGTGTAATTGGTCATTGTTCCTGAATCACTACTTCATCACCCCAGTTTTCAGAGGCACTAAATGAGATGTAGATAAAGAAGAAATCCCCCAAATTCTTCATTTCATTACATGTTTCAGAGGCAGAAGGAAATCTCTCCTCAGTTATCATTTTGTGAGTAAATTTTGACTAAACCAAAGTAATCTATTAAGTCACTCATAATATTCCTAATATCCCAAGAAACTATTAATTTTCAAAATGATAACAGAATTTTACTCAATGCCTGTTCCTTTCACTTTCGTATGTAAATTAAGACCCTCTGGCCATCTCTTTTTCCATGACAGTTCATAAAGCCAAGCCTAATCTTCTCCTGACAAAATACATGTGAAGAAGTGAGCTTCAAAGTCTAAGCTAAGAGCAAGAAGCTAAGATGAATTCTGAAAAGAAAAAAATGCGCTCTGAAAATAACTTGTCCAGATTCCTCCTAGCAGGTTAATTTAGGATCTGATATTAGTTTCTCATTGAAATTTTCAGAAAATGAGTGAAGCATTTGAAACAGAAAGTGCAATTGTACTCATGCGTTTAATTTTCCGAGGTTCAACTATACCAACTTTATTATACAAGGTTTGCACATTTCAAAACTTTAAACCATTTTTTCCAGTCCAATAAAAGGGCTATTTTCAAGACCAAGATATAGCAAAAGTTTGTGATGACCTTTGAAACAAGTAGACCTATCAGTTAAAAGGTCAATGATAGCCTTTTACTTGCATTTCCATTTATAAAATTGGCAATTCTTCCTTAAACAATTGTGAGCATAATTGACATAATACATACATTGGTTCTTTATCTACTTGTCATCCTCTGAGTGCTGAGGTGTAAAGGAGGAGGCTGTTATTAGGGATCTTGAGCTGAATTCATAGCATTGATCTTAATTCAGCCAAGTGATTAGAATCCAATGTGGTACCTTTCTGTTTAGACTGAAGCAGGTAAGAAGGGTCAGTCACAAAGAATCAAATGATTTAGGAACTTCATTTGCAGTACTAAGGAGTATCTCAGGGCACTTATAGATTGAATAAATAAAAACTCCATCAACCATTTACATTGAAGAAAATTGTGTTTCCAAACTGTCTTCCATAAATATTCACCTTTCAAAAGCATTTTCCTCTTATTAACCTGAGAAAACGTGGTAGAGGAAAAGTTGAAGTCATGCTTGACAGTAAGTGACGTCTACCAAAGCCTGGTATGGATTTTTCCCAGGATTTGTAGCTGATATACCCTAGAGATATGGGTAAATTGTGTCACAAAAAAACTGCAGAATTGAACTAGAGGTCCCACAGCAGGACATACCATAATATTTTAGGACAAAAAAAAAAACAAAAAAAAAACCCCAAAAAAACAGATTCCCAAGCAATCTTACTTTTGGAGCCAACCCCGACACTTCTCTGCTTTCTCGTGCACTGAAGCATCCTGAGGCACCAGTGTCTCTCAGCATGATACAGTTCATTCATACCAGCAAGCATGTGGATGGCTTCCACTTAGGCTGTCAAGTTTTTATTCTTGTTAAGAAAGAAGAAACACAGGAGGCCGGGCGCGGTGGCTCACTGCCTGTAATCCCAGCACTTTGCGAGGCCGAGACGGGGGGATCACGAGGTCAGGAGATCGAGACCATGCTGGCTAACACAGTGAAACCCTGTCTCTACTGAAATGCAAAAAAAAAATTAGCCGAGAGAGGTGGCGGGCGCCTGTAGTCCCAGCTACTCGAGAGGCTGAGGCAGGAGAATGGCATGAACCCGGGAGGTGGAGCTTGCTGTAAGCCGAGATAGCACCACTGCACTCCAGCCTGGGCAACAGAGTGAGACTCCATCTCAAAAGAAAAAACAACAACAACAACAACAACAAACAAGAAACACAGGGATTCAGAGAAGTTCTTACATTAAGTTCTTTCTTACATGATGAACTATATTTGGACAAAAGTCATTCTGCTTGGTCTACAGGTTGTCATTCTCCAGACATACTCTTCTTTCTCTTGCCTCTGTGTTTTGCAAGTTCTGAAGCCTCTATCTCATATTTCCTCACTTGGTGAGCTTCCTCTCATCCCCTCAATTAAAGTCCAAGGCTCACATCCTCTGAGAAGTCCTCCCTGACTCAAGGACCTTCCTTGTCTGCATCAAATAACCTTAAAGACTCTTTAAAGTAATTATTGTCTTATTTATCTATTTTATCCACTACAGTTGAGTACAGGTGCCATGTCTTTCCTACACTGAGTGCTAAAGGTTAATCTGGGACTCAGAAAACATGTTGAATGAATACATGAATATATCCATACTAAAATTGCACTAGGCCAGGCACAGTGGCTCACGCCTGTAATCCTAGCACTTTGGGAGGCAAAGGCAGATGAATTGTCTGAGCTCAGGAGTTCGAGACCAGCCTGGGAAACATGATGAAATCCTGTCTCTACTAAAATACAAAAAATTAGATGGGTGTGGTGGTGTGCACCTGTAGTCCCAGCTGCTCGGGAGGCTGAGACAGGAGAATTGTTTGAACCTGGGAAGCAGGGGTTGTAGTGAGCTGAGATCGCATCATTGCACTCCAGAAATTTTCTCTTAAAAAAAAAAAAAAAATTATACTAGAAGTTTAGCCCATTAGAACAAAGACTAGCTTGTTCATTATCAGAGTGTATCAATTCTGATAATTCCCAGGCATATGCTCTTTAAATAAGGAAAGTAGAAAAGCAAACATCCTTGCATTTAGTAGTCACTTAATAAATGGTTCTTGAATAAATGAGCATTTTTAATGAAAGAATATCTTATATTAGGCAATTCCATTGAAAATTAAAATGGGAATTTCCTTTAGACAAAATAATCTCGTCAACACCAAAAAACCTCCATTCAAAAGTGTTCAGATCATGTTATTGAAGCCAAAAGAATTCATGGCACAAATACAAATATAGCTTAGCAGCAACACGATTGTAACAATACAATATTTTCTTCCTTCCTTTCTTTCTTTCCTTCTTTCTTCCTTCCTTCCTTCCTTCCTTCCTTCCTTCCTTCCTTTCTCTCTCTCTCTCTCTCTTTCTTCTTTCTTTCTCTTTTTTTTTGAGAAGGAGTCTCCCTCTTATTGCCCAGGCTGGAGTGCAATGGCACAATCTCAGCTCACTGCAACCTCTGCCTCCCGGGTTCAAGCAATTCTCCTGCCTCAGCCTCCTCAGTAGCTGGGATTACAGGCATGCACCACCACGCCCGGCTAATTTTTGTATTTTTAGTAAAGACAGTTTCACTTTGTTGGCCAGGCTGGTCTTGAACTCCTGACCTCAGGTGATCCACCTGCCTCAGCCTACCAAAGTGCTGAGATTACAGGCATGAGCCACCATGCCCGGCCAACAGTACAATATTTTCAAAAATTAATTTTGGGTTTTTCTTTCCCAGCTTCCTTTTATGTGACCACATTGTCTCAAGGAAAGTAGAATGGTTACATTGAGAATAAAAGGGAATAAATAGTTCATGTTTGGCTTTGTGACTCTGAAGCATGCTTTTGAGAACCAAAGCACCATCTTGAGGGACTCCAGAGATCATGACATAGAAACAGAAAGAGATTAGATGAAGGACCAAGACCTCAGCCTCCCCTCAAGGAGAGCTGGCAGATATAGAGACAGAACAGCACCTGGAGTCAGGGATAAGGGAGAGGAGAACCTGACTTAGAGTCACTCAGGGAAGAGGTTTGGTGGAGGTGAAGATGGTCAACATCAGAAGACCATGCAGAACCGTTGGAATTCGGTAGCAGGATGGATATGAGAATGCCTCTCTAAGGACATGACTCTTGATCAGGGATCCAAAGGATGTGTAGGAGCTAGGTAGGAGCTTTCACAGGAAGCTGAGATAACTAATTATAGCTTGAAAGAGCACTACACACAGCATGAGGGGAGGGGCTATTTTGCTATCCCTTCTATTAATGGGTGTTCTCATGCCACCTGTGGTTTTTTTAGCCTAAGAACATTCACCTGTGTCCCAAGACTTTTTTGAACTCCATCTATACTGCCCCATATGAATATCCCCACATTTCTCAATTGTCCAGGATACCCTTAAGCCTCTTGCCAGTCCATTAAATATGGTGAATGAGAATTCCTGGCTTCTAGTGTGTCAAGGGGAACAGGGTGGTGTGGAAGAGAGAGGCACAGCACAGGTACTTAGGAAACACTGGACAGTGATCAAACTACCTCCATTACACATATTTTAAATGGAAGTTGAAATTGCAAACTCTGTGTAAACTAGTGGTGAGATTAAATTAGCAGAATGTCGGTTCAGAATCTAATAAATCTGGTCAGACCATATCCAATGTTGAGATATTTTCCTTGAATACCAAACATGAGGAGCACACATTCAGAAGAATACAGACAGGATGATCATAGGAGAGTAGTCTAAAGCACTGGGCACACACAGTCTAAAGAAGACAAAACTTGGGTGAAGTCTTTCATGAGCTGTAGGGTAAGGGAGAGCACTGGAGCTCATTACTATACTTCCCTGAACTGTGACTGCCACTAGCAGTCAGACCGATCCAAAACTGGAGTGTTCAAGATCAGTTAGTTGACCAGTTTGTTAGAATGGTGCCAAAGGACCTCTAAAGGGTGAGTGGGATAGTGAGCAGCTCGGATTACTTCTGACTCCAATTTTAATTCTATGAAATAAAGACAAAGCATTAATTTAATCAATTAACAAACATTTATTGAGCACTCGTTATGTGTCAGGCACTGTGTTAAGTGCTGGAGATGTAACGGAACAAAACGAGACATGGCCTCTCTCATGCGGCTTACAGTCTAGAGGAGAGAAGGCAGACAAAATCACACAAGCAAATAAAATTTCGATGGTGGTAAGTGTTACAAAGGAGGAATGCACAGTGCTATCATAACTTTTATTTGGGGTATACCTGGACAGGAACGTGAGGATAGCTCTTTAAGTATATGACTCTTGATCAGGGATGCAAAGGATGTGTAGGAGCTACCTCCCTCCCCTGCAGGGAAGAGCAGTCAAGACCATTGAATAAAATATGCCTCATCAAAACGCAATATGGCATAGTCATTAAAAGATAAAGCTGAATTCCGTACCTTCCACACATGAGTTGTGTGTCCTTAGGAAAGTTATTTAAGCTCTCAGCACTTAAGAGTTCTTATCTGCAAAATTAGGAAAATATATATTTCACAGGGTTAAGATAAATGAAATAAGGGATGCAAAATGATTAGACCAAGCCAATGTGTAGTGTTTATTAAACTTTGGTGATAATCCATAAATTGACATGAAATGACAATGACAAATTATTTATTGAAGATAGAGCAAGAACCTTTTAAACTACAAAACAGTCCATTCTCGGATCCTGAAAATCTCAGCATTAAGGCTGGAATCATCACATCATTAAGTAGGTAGTGTGAACCATAGTCCACAAATCTGTTGTGAACAATATCCCATAATTCTTCATTTTTCTTCAAACCTAATTAAATATTACTCTTGCCTAGATCAGGAAACTTTTTTCGTAGATCAAAGAATTGTTCTAGATCGAGGAATGCAATCTCAATTATTATTGGATTCCTTTGTCCCTCCTAATTTTCAGTTCATCAAGGTGGTGCCTAATAAATTCATTTTCCAAGATAGCTTCACTCCTTGACAGCAGGCAACTCACTTGATCAAGATTTCTGTCCCTTTTCTCATCTGAAGCAATCTCTCCTCTCTAGTATTTCTTCTCCTCTTCCTCCTTAACTCTCTCCCTCCTACTTCTTTCTCTCCTTCTATTCTTCTTCCCTCTTTTCAAAATATCTCTGTCTCTCCCTATCTTCCAGAGCATGAAACAAGTGTCTTTGATAGCGTAGGCTAGAGCAGTGTCTGACACAAGCCTGCTTTTATTCCCTTATCTGGCCCCACCCACATCCTACTGATTGGGCCATTTTACAGAGAGCTGATTGGTCTGTTTTACAGAGAGCTGATTGGTCCGTCTTGACAGAGTGCTGATTGGTGCATTTACAATCCCTGAGCTAGACACAGAGTGCTGATTGGTGCATTTACAATCCTTTAGCTAGACCTAAAAGTTCCCCAAGTCCCCACTAGGTTAGGTAGATACAGAGGACTGATTGGTGTATTTACAAACCTTCAGCTAGACACAGAGTGCTGATTGGTGCATTTACAATCCTTAGCTAGACATAAAGGTTCTCCAAGTCCCTATTAGACTCAGGAGCTCATCAGGCTTCACCTAGTATATCCCACAGCTGGGCTGCAGGCCAAGCTGCCCGCCAGTCCCCTGCCATGTGCTCACACTCCTCAACCCCTGGGCGGTTGATGGTCCCGATCACCGTGGAGCAGGGGGTGGTGCTAGTTGGGGAGGCTCCGGCGGCGGGGGAGCCCACTGGTGGGAGGCGGGGGTTCGGGCATGGCACGCTGCAGGTCCCGAGCCCTGCCCCGTGGGGAGGCAACTGAGGCCCAGCTAGAACTCGAGCCACCCCGCCCTCTGGCAGGCCGACACTGCTGGGGTACCCGGCGCACCCACCGCAGCTGCTGGCCCGGGTGCTAAGCCACTCTCTGCCCCCGGCAGGCGGCACCAGCCGGCTGCTCCGAGTGCGGGGCCCCCGGAGCCCGCGCCCGCACCTGCCAGAACTCGCCCTGGCCTGTGAGCCCCGCCCGCAGCCTGGTTCCGTTAGCCCCTCTCCCTCCACACCTCCCCGCAAGCAGAGGGAGCGGCCTCTGGCCTCAACCAGCCCAGAGAGGGGCTCCCACAGTGCCCTGGTGGGCTGAAGGGCTCCTCAAGCGCCACCAGAGTGGACGCCAAGGCAGAAGAGGCACCGAGAGCTAGGGCTGCTAGCATGTTGTCACCTCTCAACATGTGAGGTACTGCCGGAACTAGCAAGAGTGGAGAGCTGTCACTCTTAGGCCTAAAAGGCAATGAACCAAGTTACAGGAATCTACAGAGAACCTCAAGCCATGGAAGTAGGACCACCTAACTGGAGATGCAATCTTCCAGCACAGCTAATATAGCCAGTGCCCTAATCATGATAAGGAATTGGAGTGGAGAGATGCACAGAGGGATGAATACTCTTAATCTGTCTTCTCCCACTCCCTCTATTTTCTGCAAGTTCCTCCAACAGCTGAACCCAATTGGAAACCAGAGAACAGGGAGCCTGGGTCATGTGATCCTCAAAGGTCAGCCTTCTTAGGCATACAGTAGGTTAGAGAAAAGCAAATAATGGATCAACGTGAGGGAAGGGTGCTGGTAAGTGTAGTGTATTTACTAATGAAGAACATTTAGGCCAGCCACAGAGATTGGCTCATTCTTGAAATTTAAAAAGTATACACATGAAGGAAATATTAGTGGTTGCCAGGGAGTGAAGAGGGGGTGGGGTTGGTGGGGAAGGGGATATAGCTATAAAAGAGCAACATGAAGGATTCTTGTGACGATGAACATATTCTGTGTCTTGACTGTATCTTTGTAAATATCTTAGCTGTGATGTTGTTCTAGTTTTGTAAGATATTTCCTTAGGGGAAACTGGGTAAAAGGTATACAAGAGGTCTTATATTATTCTTACAATAGCACGTGAAATATAAATATCTCAAAATAAAATATTTAATTTAAAAAAAGGAAAAAACAAGTTACTTGGGATCAGATGTTGGATATTTCTCAGTCTTATGTCATCAAAAGAAGTATAATTATTTGCTTCCTCAAAAAACTGAGTCCTCCATTTGATTTACACAGAAATCTGTAGCTCCTGCAATTCTTAAGCAATAATCACTGAACAAATTGATTTTTGCTAAAAGTTTCTCATTGTTTGACTTGACCATATCTTTAGAATATTTGTTAGATTGCAAAACCCCAAACACACCCATGAATAGCCTTGGTCTGTTAAGACACTGGAGGAAATGCATACTTGAGCACAGAGAGAACTAAGGAACAGATGTGTATTAGAAATAATCAAAGGAGTAGAGCAGGGGAAGTGAAGGCAGTTCATTAAAATATTCATTCTCCATCTTGTTACAAGAAGATTTAATAGGGATATTAAACATAGTATAATAAAAACTGCACACCTGGTAGAGTGGCTATTATCAAAAAGATGAGATATAAGTATTGGCAAAGATGTGGAGAAAAGGGAACCCTTGCACACTATTGGTGGGGATGTAAATTAGTAGTACAGTCATTTTGGAAAACAATATGGAGATTCCTCCAAAAACTAAAAATAGTATTACCATATGATCCAGCAGTCTCACTTCTGGGTATACATCCAAAAGAACAAATCTGTATGTTGAAGAGATATTCGTACTTCCATGTTCATTGCAGTTCTACTCACAACAGCCAAGATATGGAACCAACGTAAGTGACCATCCTCAGATGAATTGCTTTTTTAAAAATATGCTATATATATACCCAATGAAATAACATGCAGCCTTAAAAAAAGAACAAAAATTTGTCATTTGAGACAACATAGCGGAATCCAGAGAACATTCTGCTAAGCAAAATAAGCCAGGCGCAGAAAGACAAACACCGCATGATCTCTTTGGAACCAGAGGCTGCTGGGGGAGGGGAAGGCAGCAGGCAGAGCAAGGGGAAATGTTAGTCAAAGGGTACAAAGTTTCAGTTAGATGGAGGGATGAGTTCTGATGATCTATTGCACAAGGTGACTATAGTTAAAATAATGTATTGTATATTTCAAAATTCCTAAAAGTGGATTTAAAATGTTCTTACCACAAAGAAATGATAAGTATGTGAGGGGACAGATATGTTAATTCGTCTAATTTGTTTATTCCACAATGTATATGTGTACTAAGACATCATATTTTCCCCCATAAATATGTAATTATTTGTCAATAAGAAATAAAAATTAAATTTAAATAAATCAACTCAAAATGGGCTAAAGTCTTAAATGTAAGATCTGAAACTATAAAACTAAAAGAAAAAAGCACAATCGAATGTTTTTAAAAATATGAATAAATCTGCTAAAGAGAAAAACAGGGTAGTAACCATGAGACTCAGTCAGGAGTAGGGCTAGTACACAGCATAAAAGCCTAACTAAAGCCATGTACAGTGTGAGAAGTCAACCCTTCAAGTAGCCTCTGGCCCTACCTTTCTAACAGCCAATGCAAAAAACAAACGTGACCTATTACATGATTATAAGATAAAACTTGACTTGAAAGAAATCTGTTTGTTGTGTCCCTGTAGAGGTGACATTACAGTTTCCTCAATAACACACCTAGGATTAATAACGCTAGTTTCATTGTTCAGTAAAAACAGTTCTAACTGGGACCTAAATAATGCAGTTCAGGTGTCCAGTTTTCTGGCTTTAATTAGGGGACATTTTGGAGTATGTTCAAAATGAAAGAATTACATTCTTTAAGAAATTTTTTAAAAAAATGTTTTCCACCAAGCTTTGGGTAGGTATTAGTAAGTTTTCAAACTCAAATCCCTACACAGTGCAAGAAGGTAAAACAATGAAGAGAAATGGATGTCTGTTAAAAACAAACACTAAAAAATACAATGATAAAATAGCATTTGACAAGTGATCCATTTGGGGGTTACAATAAGGTGTGGTAGGGAATATGCAACCTAGAGCCGACTGCTCATAACCAGCTTATTGTTATCAGAACTGAAATAGGGGCCAGATGTTGCTAGGTCTCTTATTTTTCCTGTGTATCAGAGTTCTATTACAGAAAACAGAAACCACTCTAGCTATTTTAAGCATAAAGGGCAAAGGGCTTCAACACAGGGAATTAGGTGCTTAGAACGTGTTAAGGCCAGGCCTCCAGGACTTGCTGATAGGGAACAACGAAAAATTGCCCCTAAAGGAAGCTGCTAACCCTGCCTGAGTCAGAGGACCGGAAATCAGTAAGCTTCCCCCTGAACGGTTTGCTCCGGGAACAACATAGGAATTGGGAAGATATTGCTGCTGCTGCTGCTGCTGGTTCCAGAGCCATGCTTCACCCGTCCAGGGCCACACTAACAACAAGAATAACAACAGCGTAAAGATGCTGCTGACACCATCCACCTTTTGACCCTTACAAAGCTTGTAGCAGGAACGCTGCTACAAAAAAACCCCAAAGCGGGCTTGAACTGATCATGCCAACCACCAGGAGCAGCCAGGATGGCTGCCTTTTAAATCTTACTTGAATGCATCTCGTTGGTCAAAGTTTAAGTTAAATCACATCTGACTGCCCAGCTTAGAAATGTCCCTTTCAGTTGCCCAGCCTCTGGGGGCGGGGAGTGACAATATGTAGAATGTATGCAAACTAAAAATCCATTTTATTCACCATATTGTATTTTTATGCAAAGATCACCTGAGCTTTTTAATGCTGGCAATTCAATTTTTTTAAAATTAATGGATGGGCAGGCCAGTAACATAGATGTCAAGAAAAGGCATCTGTGATCCAGTCTGGTGGCTCATGCCTGTAATCCCAACAGTTTGGGAGGCTGAGGCAGGAGGATCGCTTGAGACCAGGAGTTCAAGACCAGCCTGAATAACATAGAGAGACACTTGTCACTACAATAATAATAACAATAATAATAATAATAATTAGCAGGCCATGGTGGCACACCTGTGGTCCCAGCTATTTGGGAGGCTGAGGTGGGAGGACCACTTGAGCCCAGGAGCTGAAGACTGCATTAAACTATGATCATGCCACCACTTTCTAGCTTGAGTGATGGAAAAAGAAAAAGGAAAGGAAGGGAAGGGGAGGGGAGGGGAGGGAGGGGAGGGGGAGGGACGGAGAGGGAGTGGAAGGAAGGAAGAAAGAAGAAAAGAAGAGAGAGAGAAGAAAGAAAAACAAAGAAAGAAAGAAAAAGAAAGAGTGAGAAAGAGAAATAAAGAAGGAAAGAAGGAAAGAAGGGAAGGAAGGAAGGGAAGGAAGAAAGAAGGGAAGGAAGGAAGGAAGGAAGGGGGAAGGGAAGGAAAGAAAAGAAGAAAGTGGAAATGTATCTAGGAATAGATCCAGTGGATAACTGGAGGGAAGCAGCCTTAATGGAAGTGGAGGGAAGATGGAAGCCTTAATGAAAGTAGTGAATACAGGGTGCATAGTGGAGGAGGATATAAACAAAATCACATAAATGCATATAGTAAAATTTAGTTTATCTTCTTTTACTGCCCACTGCCCACATGTAACCTGGAATAACATGAAATAAGTCAGACTTCTCTGTGTTGGGAGCTGAATCTGCTAGAAGCATCCTTTGATTCAGGGGGTCTATACAGAGAAAGCTAGAGCCAAGGTGTTGGACTATTAAGAGAACCTAGCCAGTACGTATGGTGGGGGTTTAATTTGGCTGGAGAGTTTAGTGACTGAGGAATAGGTGGCCTCTCCAAAATGGATAGCTCATATTCAGCTGAGAACAAAGGGAATTTCTTATAACATATTCTACACATAGTGAAGCAAACAAATACAATGTTCTGTATCAGAGATGTTTTACCAGCTTTGTGGTAATCTCAGATTTTGTGGTTAATGGTCACATTTATTGTTAATATTTGAATAACTGGGTGGGCACAGTGGCTCATGCCTGTAATCCCAACACTTTGGGAGGCTGAGGCGGGTGGATCACTTGAAGTCAGGAGTTTGAGGCCAGCTTGGCCAACGTAGCGAAACCTCGTCTCTACTAAAAATACAAAAAGTAGCCGAGCATGGTGGGAGGTTCCTATAGTCCCAGCTACTTGGGAGGCTGAAGCGGGAGAATCGCTTGAACCCAGGAGGCAGAGATTGCAGTGAGCTGAGATTGCGCCATTGCACTCTAGTCTGGGTGACAGAGCAAGATCCTGTCTCAAAAAAAAAAAAAATTGAGTAACTTAGAGAACATGTTGCCTTTCTCAGTAAACGTTAGAAGAAAGGGGTTATAATTTATTATATTCTAAACACTACAATAAAATATTTCAATTTAAATAAGACCTTTGTTCCCCTAGCTTATCTTTCAGCAATGTTTCCTGTTTATTTTGCTCTTGTTTTCTTTTTTTTCTTTTTTCTCTTTTTGAGGCAGAGTCTTACCCTGCTGCCCAGGCTGGAGTGCAGTGGCACCATCTCGGCTCACTGCAACCTCTGCCTCCTGGGTTCAAGCGATCCTCCCGCCTGAGTCTCCCAAGTAGCTAGGTTTACAGGCACCAGCCAGCCGGCCCAGCTAATTTTTGTATTTTTAGTAGAGATGGGGTTTTGGCATGTTGGCCAGACTGGTTGTGAACTCCTGACCTCAGGTGATCTGCCTGCCTCGGCCTCCCAAAATGCTGGGATTACAGGTGTGAGCCACCACACCTGGCCTATTTAGCTCCTGTTTTCAGAAGAAAGTAAACAGTCTTTATCTTTTTTTTTTTT
Organism: Papio anubis; assembly: GCF_008728515.1. Taxonomy (NCBI): domain Eukaryota; kingdom Metazoa; phylum Chordata; class Mammalia; order Primates; family Cercopithecidae; genus Papio; species Papio anubis. The sequence continues at coordinate 132,107,259 of NC_044977.1, read as the reverse complement.
TCCTTTTAATTACATTTATTTTAATGCTGAATTTACTCCTGTGCCATACGTTTTTGTTTCTTCAGTTTCTTCTGGGATATCTTTTTCTTCTGGGCAACCTCCTCTTCTGGTTTAGGAACAATCTGTTCCTTTTCAGTAAGGATCATCTCAATGTAGCAGGGAGAGCTCATGTATGGGTTAATCCGACCATGAGCTCTGTAGGTTCGTCGGAGCATCTTAGGTGCTTTGTTCACTTGGATATGCTCGATGACCAGAGAATCTACATCTAAACCCTTAAGTTCAGCATTACTCTCTGCGTTTTTAAGCATGTGCAGCAAAAATTCAGCACTCTTTTTGGGCCACCGACCTTGTGTCCAGCCCCACTGCTTGGCCTGGGCACACCTGCCAACTCCACCATTGTAACGTCAGAATGGTACGCACTGTTTCTGTAAAGTGACATCTTTCAGATACTTTGTGGCTTTTCGAATATGCATACCCTTGATGGCCTGGACAGTTTCATGAGTGTTCTTAAAGTGAACACGAAGATTGGAACCTCTTGATTTGCATGATTTCGTGGGGTTCTCCGGGTCAAGTGAATAGCGAACCATTTTCACAGATTACCACTGGACACTGGATCTCCCGAGTCCACACGCACCACAGGCAGCCCCACCAGTGGAGGAGCCGGGTTGTCCCATTCCCGCCCATCACGTCCCTCTGTGGACCTCAAAGACCGACCGGCCCGGCTCCCAAAGTTGGGCCCTCCGCCACATCCCCCCGCATAAGAAACCACCGCCTCCAGCGAGGATTTAGTAGCTCTGGGAGTTCTCCTCCCGGGGACCTGGAGGCCGACGCCCCCGAGGCCAGGATGGCGGCGATGGCAGGAGGATTATCTTTCATTTTTAAAATTCATTTTGTATTTAATAATTAAATTCTGAAAGTGATAAAAATATATATAGTTTTGCCTTTTCTTTCTTAATAAAAAACTTTGTAAAAGTTAGACTATACCAGTATTCCTCTGATATTCTAGTATTTTTCTGCTGTCAGCTAGACCCACTCTAAACAATGAAGGATGGATTTCTGAACCCATTTCAAATATGTGAAAGTAGAAGACAAGATTGCATATATAATGATAAAAGCACAGTCTAAAGGGTATTATTAATAGCATACCATGGACACATAGTTGCTTCCTCCTGACCAAGAACAAATGTTAAGAGAAAGCCAATACCTTTGCAAACAAGATTTAGTGCCCACAAGAATAGAGTTTGCTTTTAAATAGGAAATCTATGCATTGCTTTATTTCAAAAAGTTACGAATTTAGTGCTTGAAAAGTCCAGCAGGTAAGCAGCAGGAGTAAGAAAGTCTATTTTTGGAACTGTTTAATGGCAAATGAGCATGGTTCTATCCAGGAAGCATTTTTCAGTGAAAGGGATGGAGGGAGAAAGAACTGGTATTTACATTCCATTCTACACATCTCAGTACCGCCTGTTCATCTTGAACTTCTCATAGTGATAGTCATCAGGGGCCTTCTCATTAACAGGATGCTTGCCATTGGGAAAGGACCACTCAGGCTCTGGCTTCTCCCTGTCATCTGCTTTCAAGGCTCTTTGTTTCTGTGTATGAGGCTGTTGAGCTCCTCATGATAAAAATTGGTTGTTCAGCACATACTCACAGCCATGTTGGTAGGCACAAAGGATGTCTCACTGTCTTTCTTCTTGTTCTGCTGCTCTTTCCCAGATGGGCCTTGGCATCCTCCATGGAAATGATATTATTTTTTATTTTAGCATTGATGCTGAGGTCCACCTTGGGGATGCCACTCAGCATCTGGCTAGAAAGCATCTCTTCTGTCTTCTTTGCTGAGGAAACACAAATGTTTTCTTGACGTTCATAAAGACAGTCCTCTGTGTTCTTCAGTTTGACTTTCTATTCCTTGTCTTCCATAATCTCTTTCCTCTTCTTCAGCTCTGTCTCAACGTACTTTATTATGTCTACATTCTCATCCCTTCAGTTGGTTTCTGCAGAAAACAGTGTCCCCAGGGTTTTCCTCTTCACTGATTTTATCTTTGTGCCTTTTGTTTAGTTTCTTTAGGAAACTGTGGTGGATACCATACCACCTGTTTTCATCTGAAAGGGATCATCCACTAGAGTGGTCTCTTCTTGTACCTTCTCTTCCACCAGCAGGGCCACAGCACTCAGCCTGTTGGGCCTGTTGCTCAAGTTCTGCACCCTCTTGTCTCTTCCAGTTTGAATCAAACTTCCTCTGAATCCTGCTTATTCTCTTCTGACTCTGAGTTGGCCTGGCACCAACAGAAAGTCTTTCTTTCTATCTTATAGAGAGAATAATAATCAGCACTTCTCAAAGTATTCGCGTCAACAAGACATTTTCTTCTCGAGGCATCTCATCGAATCCACAGGATCTATAATTTCATTTACGTTTAGCCAAGGTCTAATCAAGGATTTAGGTTTCTAATTTGTATTTCCCCAGTTGTTTAATGTATACATTTGAGATACAGTATTTTTGTGTGTGTGCATGTGTGTGTATGTGTATTTGTGTGTATAGAGAGAGTGTGTGTGTGAGAGAAGCATGTATGTATGCTTATATGCATATCATTTTTTCAAGTACTTTCACATATTGTCTCGTTAAAGTGTTGAAACAACCATATGAATAAACAGGTTGCCTATTATTTTCTCCATTTTACTGTGGCTCAAAGAGGTTTAGTGGCTTAATGATGATTAACTAGTAAAGTATCAGAACAGATTTGAACCCTCTGTTTCTGAGTCCAATTTTCTTTGCCCTAAACTACATGTCTTCATATAGAAATCATAAAATATAGCTGAAGGGCTTTAGAATTCCTGGAGGAAAGTGGGGAGCAGGAAGAACAGATGTGGGGACTCCTCTCCATGGCATCTCTTCCTCCCCTGGCTATAGCAATTGGAACCTGCTGTTGCTGCTGAGCAGAGCCCATGTATGCTCAGCGCTTCCAGGAGCTGGATAGGTGTTTTGCAGCCTGTTGTCTGAATCCCCAAGAAGAACCTAATTATTAATAGTTCATCCAAAATTTGAGATTCACGTTGTTTCTTTTTAGTCCTCTTGGAGATTGAAGAATTCTTGCTGAATCGTAATGTTGTTTTTCTTATCAAAATACTTATACATGTTAACTGTAATTAATTTAGAAAATAATGATTTCATAAAGAAAAGAAATTAATAATAGCTGGTAGTCCCACCATCCACATATTTCTATTACTACAGTTTTGCTGCATATTGTTTCTTTACAAATATAAGAATTTTAAGATGAAATTACACTCTTTTTTGCAGTGTTTCTATGTTTTCTCTAAAAATAGAAAAGTATCACAAGTCTAGTCCCATGTTATTAAGTAGTCTTCTATAAGAACATTTTTAGTGACTATCTCATTGCATGATGTCAGTGTTCTTCCATAAGAACATTTTTAATAACTATCTCATTGCATGATGTCAGAGTTTGCTTCACATACTAGGTCAGAATTTTAAATTAGTTCTGTTCTTCATCATTTTAGATATGCTATGTTTATTTCATTTCCTGTTTGATATGAAGAACCCAACTCTAACCCCATATAGTACCTGGAAGAAGCAACACTATACATCATGACACCTCTTCTCCCAAACAGCTGCTAGGATGAGGCTAATCTATTGGCACTCAGCAAGTAATCAGACTAAATCAACCAAGAATTTTAACTAAGAGACCCAGCAAAAACAGTAGAGGAGAGGCATTTCAAATGAAAGATACTTTGCAACCTAATACTTACAACCAAAAGAACCTTGACCAAAACACTGTGATAAAACTTGAGGCTGAATCTTCATTTTCCATATTCATAATATGTTAGAATAATTCTTAGAATTGGGATTGCTAGCTCAATTTTATACGTTTTAAGACTTTTGATGCACATTGCCAAATTGCTACCTGGAAGAGTTGAACCAGTTTATTTTCCTCCTAACCACCACTAGAGGTTCATGTATTCTTTCCAATTTGATTTCCAAAATGGTATTTCATTATCTTAAGTTGCATATCTATGATTTCTGAGTGAGTTTTAAGATTTTCTATAGGGATTAACCATTTGTATTTCTTCTCTTGTTGACTGTCTTTTCATATCATTTGCTCATCTTTTTTGTTAGAGTAATCATACTTTTCTCATTGATTTAAAATAACTCCTTATGTGTTACAGATTTTAATCCTGATCAGGATCTTTTTTACTGGGAGCTAATGTGAGTTAGGAGGAAGCTCAGGGAAAGATGGACCAAGGGTTGGGTGAAGGTCTGCAGCCAAAGGAGGATTAGGTCAGGAGACACTGCAGCTCCTGACTCCTCTCCCTCTTCCCTAACCAGCGTCTTTTTCCCCAGGGCATTCATAGAGACTTTCAAAGAGTATATTGATATAGATAGTTTTTAGGGAATTAATTTACGGATTTTCAAATTGCATATAACTTGTTCATAAAATTGACTGTCTGAGAAATCTTTACCCACCTCCCTTTTCCAGTAGTTTTCTCCCATTTCACAAAATCTTGCTATGGTGATTTGTAATGGGATACAAAGTACTCTGGAGCTCCAAAAAAATGGTAATTTGAAATATTGGGGAGGATGTCAAGAAAATGAGTGACTCGAATCCCTGGGTAAAAAAAAATTCCTTTGCAAGTCAAGCGGTTGCTAAATTGACAGATTATTAAAAATTTTTTCTTATAGATCACCTTGTGCATATAACTCAATGGGAATTGAGAGACATTGCCACGGCTGTCTTCATTCCCATCTACACAAACAAGATTTCTCAATGTTTTCATTGAGATGCATTTTAAGAGTTTGATTTTCTAATCTTAATAATTACCTGTCTAAAGTTATAATATATTCATGTTGTTTTCATCAGTTATACCCCATAACCATCAGGACAGTATAAACTCCCTAACTGTAATAAGTAAACCTAAAACTTCAATGGTTTAACACAACAAACTTGATTGCTCATTCATCGCACAGTTTGATGCAGATGAGGAGCCCTTCTTGGGGACTCTCTTCCAAGGGTGACCCAGATAGCTCTGCTTCCATCTTGTATCTCTGCCACCAGAGTTTCTAGTTCCACTTGGGAAGATGAGAGAGAGAGAGAGACAGAGAAATTCAATTCACTCTTTCTTTCTTTCTCTCTTTCTCTCTTTCTTTCTCTCTTTCTTTCTTTCTTTCTTTCTTTCTTTCTTTCTTTCTTTCTTTCTTTCTTTCTTTCTTTCTTTCTTTCTCTTTCTTTTTCTTTCTTTTTCTTTCTTTTCTTTCTTTTCTTTCTTTCTTCTCTCTCTCTCTCTCTTTCTTTCTTTCTGAGACAGAATCTCCCTCTATTACCCAGGCTGGAGTGTAGTGGCACGATCTCAGCTCACTGCAACCTCTGCCTCCTGGGTTCAAGAAATTCTCCTGCCTCAGCCTCCACGTTGCTGGGACTACAGGCACACACCACTGCACCCAGCTAATTTTTGTATTTTTAGTAGAGACGGCGTTTCATCATCTTGGTCAGGTCTCGAACTCCTGGCCTCAAGGGATCCACCCGCCTCAGCCTCCCAAAATGCTGGGATTACAGGTGTGAGCCACCACACCTGGCCTCAATACACTTTTAACTGTCTAGGATAGGAAACAAGATTTCAGTTCTGCCCACTCTCCCAGTGGAAGACTACGAAATAAAAACTTCTTGGACTTTCAAGAAGAAAAAGGGTGTGGTGAGCACAGAGTACTGTCTCTGCCACAGATACTGCTGGCAATAATCGCAATGACAGCTCCATCCAGATGCATTGTCTTTTAACAGAGCCAAAGGTCACAGGAAAGAAACAAATTGTAATTTCACTTTATATTTATTATAGAAAACTAAGGTGTAATTATACTAAGGTAAAATTTAAATACTCCTAAGCACAGAAAGATCTTTTATTATAATAAAATTTTGTAAGAGAATGGAAATAAGAATTCAAAGGGAAAAAGAAATGATGTAAAATTCCTATCGCTTACTAAATGGATGATGGTGGGTGTCATGGTGCTATACTACTTATATTCCATTAGATATATTATAACAAGCTGAGTAATAGTATTACTTTTGAAAGCCAATATTTACAACAGACCATATATTACACCCTTTGCAACCATTTAAGTTTTGATGAAAACTTTTAGATTATAACATAAAACTGAAGGAAGGTATATAGATTTTCAAAATTCCTTTAGGAGATATTGAACAAAAATGTTGAAGCCCAGTGTCTTTAAGGAAATACTCAGTTTGATTTCATTCAACTGTTAGTAGGACGACTTCTGCTGTACTGGATTTGCAGCTCCATGGGTTGGAAACCACTGTCTTTTAGGACACTAATCTCTCAGGAAGTCTAGGGACAAAGAATTCCAGGTACAGAAATGTTGCATTTTTTGGCAGAGTTCATAAATGAAGGTAACAAGCAGAGCCACAGACTGACACACCCTGCTTAGCTTTGTGGTCAAGCTACCTTAGGGTTTAAGTCTTCTGTTCTGAAGTCTGTGAATTCTTATTGCCATGCTCATCAGCTGATCATATTGAACCACTCTCCCAGTGAAATAAAAATCCTACCACTTTCCAGAAGAATCTAAAGCAGGCTGTCTTTTTGACTGCTGAAGATGGCAGTTTTAGACAGGGGTCTAGCTCTCCTCCCTAAAAAGGCCCATTGACCTTTATTGCAAGTGAAATAGCCTATGGGAACAGTAAATGGCTAACCTTACTGTACTATAAAATAGGGCTCCCGCAGCCTCTCCTGTCTCTCAGCTCTACTGAGAGGCTTATAATAGCATTTCTCATAAAAGCCTCTGTGCCATTTCCCAGGTGCAAAGCTTTACAGAAGTACAACTAGGGAGTTTCCAAAATTGCTCGAAGAGAAGATTATCTAAGGATAATGCCAACTATTTAGCAGGTGTTTCTTGACCGGAATTTGAGATAACTTTATTTTTTGCATTTGCTTTTATGTAACCTGTATAAGCGGCAATTGGCAATATGACGGAAACATAGGAGAGGAAGCTTGCATTAAAAGCCCATTGAGGATACCACCTGATTTAGACATCAAAAAACAAATCCTCTATGAACTAATGTAGTTAAAGCCATGAAAAAGAAACTTTGGTCAGGCTCCAAACTAAATTTTTTAAACCATCCTATAATGCTTATTGAACACCAATCATTTGCAAGGTGAACTGGCTCGTAGATGCTGCAGAATCTTTTCTAAAAAGAAAGCTGTGAGCAGCTTCAAATTCAAGAATTCTGAGTTTTTTCCTAATCAACACCCAGTCAGCTTTTCATGTATCCTATTTTATCTTCATCACAGAATTTATTACTACCTGACATTTTTGTTTCTATTTATTTACTGGTCTGCCTCCCCACAAGAACAGAAGCTCCATGAGTATCATGATTTTGCCTATTTTTTTCCACTGCTGTATCCCCGGGGTTCTGAAGCGCCCGGCATGTTATAGACTTTTAACAAATCTTGTCAAATGACTGCACAAATTCCCACCATAAGAAGGTGCATAAACTTGCAAGGATTGGAAAATGAAGCCCCAAATATCAATAATATTTGTTAATATATTTATTTACTTTTTAAAAAAGTGCTTAAGCATAGCAATAAAGGGCTTGGAGGATTGAGGGATGTTATCTTATAGGATGAATCAAGTTTCCTAGAGGAAGTGATTAGGGTGAACTTTGATTTCCTCACCTAGTGTGGGTCTAGGGAGCAAAGTAAAATGTGGCCAACACACAGGGAATATATGTTTGGTTTCATGCCTATATTTTTATATGAAACAAAGGGCTGCTAGCAAAGCCTTCATGATAGTCAACAAATTAATAAGCCCCTGTTCAGTATACCTAGGCTGCCTCATGCACTGGTCAGTCCTTCCCCTAAATGGGTGTCCAGATGATTCCTGGTTCTGCTCTTTCAGGCTCCAAAAATCTTTTGTTGTTGTTGTTGTGTTTGTTTGTTTGTTTTTTGGTCACAGCCATGTCATCATCAAATTTAAAAATCCTGTCTTTAAAAAAAAGGCAATCTGTAATTTAAGAGTAACTTCAATAAATCTGGGCCCATTGTTAGCTCCCCAGGGCACATTTAAAATATGTAAGCTGCATGATGTCAGATTATGCTGTGATTGTCTTGCTAGTGCCTTAGGGACAGACCATATGCCAGTGGGTGGGTAATTGAGTACCTCTTAGAAGGAAATGGATCTTTTCACTATCATTCTGGGAGTTGATCACACCTAGGCAGGCGATAAAGACTAAAGAAGTCGGCCTTACATTTATATCGCGATTATCTTTCTCCTCTCTCTGGGTAGGTGACCAATATTGTCCAAGCTCCAAAAGGCAGAAATTCTCTCGACATCTGAAGGAGGATGGAGAATGAGGCAGCTAACCAGCTTCACAGGGGACCCTAAGGCCAGTCTAGAGTGTGCTATACTACTTCTTCCCCACTCACTGCCAACTTCCAGTAATGTCTTGTTAAATTGGTTCCTGGCATCAGCTGTCTTATGAGATAAAGGGAAGAATCTGTCTCACATTAGTTTGAAAAACAAAAGGAAAAGGAGCTGCCCTTTCCCTCTCTCTCCCAGTGAGGCTGGGATGGGTTAGCTGCAGTGGTCACCAGCAGAGCAATGCTAGGCTCAGAAGCATCTTGTGAAAGTCACTTGCAGTAGTAACAGCAGAGTAGAGAGAACAAACATGCCTTGGGAAAGCTCAGGTGAACTCTGAGAGGCCCTGGATCACTGGAGAAATAGTGGGGGACAGTTAGAAGCAGAATTATTCCTGTCTGTCAGGCCAGGGGATTTTGGAGCTATCAAGTTCAGTCATTAAAAATAGATGTGTTCTGGCCAGGCGCAGTGGCTCTTGCCTGTAATACCACCACTTTGGGAGGCCAAGGCAGGCAGATCACCTGAGGTCAGGAGGTGAAGACCAGCCTGGCCAACATAGTGAAACCCCATCTCTACTAAAAGTATAAAATCATCTGGGCATGGTGGTGCACCCCTGTAGTCCCAGCTACCTGGGAGGCTGAGGCAGGAGAATCACTTGCGCCTGGGAGGCAGAGGTTGAAGTGAGCTGAGATCATACCACTGCACTCCAGCTTAGGAGACAGGTGAGACTCCATCTAAAAAAAAGAAAAAAGAAAAGAAAATAGATGTGTTCCAGGTAACACTTTCTTTATAATATTGTGGCAGTGGTAAAAAAATTACCTATTTTTTCCAAGGCAGCATGTTGTTTAATGATGAAATACAAAAAGCCTTCCCAATAATGTGAGGAAATGGTGACATTGTTTAACGTATTTAATTAATATTGTTTAAGTACTACCCAATTAAATAAGAGGAAATAAATGTATAAAACAATGAAAAGGATGAGCCAAAGTGATAATTATTTACAGATGATATAATTGCATAGCTAAAAGAGAGTCACATAGAAAATTATTGGAAACAATAAGATAATTCAGTACAAAAGCTGGTTATTAAATGCAATAATCAATAACTTTTCTGTACAAAAACAAGTTAGGAAACATAATGAAAAAGCTCCCATTTAAAATAGCTTCTAGAATAATAAAATACATTAGAATAAAAATAACAATAAACATGCAGAATATATGTAACTGAATCTTGATAAAATGAAATGACATTCCCCATGTTTAGATAAAAAGACTAAATATCATAAAGAAGTCAACTTTCCCAAAATCAAATTATTAATTGAATGTAATATCAATAAAAATAAGATTTTTTTGGCTATTGTTGAAATCACATATGGCAAATGAAGATATTCATTACACAATTACTTTAGCTGCAATAGACTAGAAACAGTCTGAACGTACATCAATAGGACATTGGTTAAATTACGGTATATTCCCAGAAGACAGCCTTGTATTCTGCCATTTAAAAAGTAAAGGAGATCTGTAGGCCTGGATATGGAATAATATCCGAGATATGTTGTTAAATAAAAGGGTCACAATTTATATCTACACTATATCTATCTATATAAAATAAATGGCATCATAATATACCTATAAATATGTATGTCCATATAAATTAGGATGTTTCCTCATTTGTACATAGTTTTCATAATTGTTATATTTAATGATTATATGAAGTGGAGTCCTTTCTTTTTCATAAATCTGTCTGTTCCTAGTGCCTATTATAATGTTCAGGAAGTCCTAATGAGAGCAAAGAATGATGCTAAGACTATAAGTGCTGGTGCCAAAATACCTCAGTCCAAATGGGAATTGTTTAACCTCTGTGCCTTAGTCTTCCAGCCTGTAAAATGAGGATGATGACCATTTTTACCTCATAGGTTTGTCATGAGAATTGAGACAGATTAAGTGAGATTACAGATTAAGTGGGTTAATCTGCATAAAGCTTTTAGAGCAGTGCCTGATACATAATGAGCAATCAATCAGCATGAGCTATTATTATTGCTGTATGAAATAACCTTAGAGCCTTTAAGTAATTTCTCGTTATGGCTGTTATAGATAGTAATGCAATGAGTAGCTCTATTAATATAATGTTTTGCCTCTGTTTAATTATTTCATTAGATTGAATTCCTAGAAATCAGATTACTGGATCAAAGAGTAATCACAATAATTACCTTTTAAAGATATTCCTTTGACCTCTTCCCTTAAAGAAAATTTAATGACATGAAAATTACTAGTTGATATAAAAGAGAGAGTAAAGCAAAGAAACCATGTATTTATTTGACCACAGCAAAATGAAAACGAGCTCCCCTTTCCCTCTCTTTCCCAGTGAGGCTGGGGTGGGTTAGCCATTTACTAAACAATTATTTAGTAAACACCTACTTTATTCATAAAACTATCTAGACATCATACAAAAACCCAGGATTCTATTCAGTTGATTAAATCCAACAAGGGTTTCCCAGTCTACTACATGCTTATTCCATGCTGGGTGTTAATCAGAATATGGAGGAATATGGAGTGGTCTTTTTCCTTAAAACTCAAAATTTATGCAAGAAAGTAAGATGTGAAGATAGTATGAGACTCTATATCAAGTGCCAAATTCCGTTTTTAAAAGATTCCAAATCTGTGATTCAGACACTGGATATCAGGCATAGTAAGCTAAGCAAAAAAGAGTAGGTGCTGGCTGGAGCCACCTGGCAGACGTCAAAGCATTTTCAAAGACAACATCCAGTTGGCAGCAAAGAAAGAAGTATGTTACCACACAAGTGATGACCAAATTAGGCTCTACTGTCTTCTTAGAATCTAACATTTTATAATTACTTTTAATCCACCCCCAATCAACAGGACAGCTTTGCATTTGAATATTATCAGTAGCAAATGTTTGCTGTTGCTAAAGCACATCCTCTTCCCTGCCAGCTGGAAAGGTAAAAGGAACCCTCAAACTTCAGCTGTGGGCTTTAGCCAAGGGAGTCCAAGAGGTGTGCTCAGAAGTAGACAAGGCTGGTAGAGAGCCTCCATTGAGGACTGTGCGTGTTTATCGGTTTCGGAAGGGCTCTCTACCCGCTGAAAGAGCAAAATCATCTCCACTTCGCTGTTTTCAGCATGCAGTGCTACGATCCGAATCTCACAGCACAGGCTTTACCACTCTTCAGTCGTCTCTCTTTTGTCTCCGAGTCAGGAGGAAGGGGGCAAACTGCCGCTCCTCTCTGAGGTGAGCAAGATTATTTGTTTCAAGGAAGCCAAACCTGAAATAGAAGCAGAAGCCCTTTCATATAATTGAGGAAGACTTCACAGTTGCCAGAAACCCATTTTGTAAGAGAATAAGACCCACATAAAGGGTTTTCTGGCCTTTAAAAATAGCCCACCAAATATCTTTCTTGTGCCTTATCTAGGATTTTTTTCTTTTTTTTTTTTCTGCTGCCCTGGCTGGAGTGCAATGGCACGATCTTGGCTCATTGCAACCTCTGCCTCTGGGTTCAAGCATTCTCCTGCCTCAGCCTCCTGAGTAGCTGGAAGGCCGCCAACACACCTGGTTAATTTTTGTATTTTTAGTAGAGACTGGGTACTGGGTTTCACATGTTGGCCAGGCTGGTCTCGAACTCCTGAGCTCAGGTGATCCACCTGCCTCGGCCTTCCAAAGTGCTGGAATTACAGGCAAGAGCCACCACGCCTGGTCCCTTATTTAGGAATTATTAAATTGCCTACTATGTGCAGATCCTTGTGAATTGTCAGGCTCCAAATTTCCTCAAAAGGCTGAAGCCTGGCAGGCAATGTCAAGAGAAGGAGCTGCTTTGCCCAAACAGGTTCCAAAGCAGTCAAGTGAAATTGTCTTCCTTATATGGTGAAAAGCGCCCTGTCCCTTTAAGGCCAAGAGACTTGGCTGCAGACAGTCCCTGGGAAGTTTGCGGGCAGCCCCATCCTGTGTCTGATCCTTGCTGCTGTGCAGGTGAGTTCCCAAACCTTCTCTCCCCAGTTTGCCCTCTATAATCGTTCTCATGGCGGGTTAGAAATATTGGTATGAAAGAGCTAGAGAATTTCAGGGTCAGCAGAGATGGTGCTGTTTGGGGAAGTTTGAGTCGAAGGAAAAAACAAGGTTACAAGGGAAATGTGCAGTAATGCAGCTAGTGAGGATGCATCTAACTTCCTGTGGGGAGAAGGCAGCAAGGTTACAGAAGGCCGTGAGGCATTCCCAGGGCAGGGCGGGGGAAACAAATTCAGCACGGGAAGAGGGACAAATTCTAGATAAGACCGTGGAGGGATAAGTTTAGACTCTTGAGCTATATAATCTGGTGAACTGCAAGTTAAAACCAAACATAGCTGGTAGGAAATACTGCTTCTGCAAGTGCTGAAGGCTTTCCAGGAGCTCAAGCTACAGGACTGACTGCAGAGGAGAAAGTTACATGCCAATGTTTGGAATGTCTATACGCCTGGAAGGCTGCAGCCTTAACCCTTTATGCAGCCTGGCTTTTTAGCCATTAGGGTTTGGCTGCCACAGAGCAGAAAGTGGGGGTGCATGTGTGAAGTACTGCAGTAGGAGACTAAATAAATAAACAAGACTATGACTGTGGAAATGCATCTCTGGCATCCTCATAGTACCACGTGCAGAGAAGGATTTTCTAAGCTCAGATTTTCTGTGTCATCCACAGAAAAACTTCAGATTTTCTGTGTCATCTTTCTTCCAGCAAAGGGCTGGAAGAAATCTCATTTAAGCTAATTACTGCTCTGTCATTTACTAATTCAGCTTCTTGATTTTTTTTCTTCCATGGTCTGGAGCCTTGTACAATATTAATTTGAAATTAGGTAATAAAACTTTTTAATAGCTAAAGATTTGCTAGCAGAAGTGTGTTTCTCTCTAAGATTGAGATGTATATACAGCTGGGGTTGGGATTTTATTGAGAGCTTGAAAAGAGATGGGTGTGGTATAGAAGGAGAAACACTTGATGGTCATTTTACATAATATCCAAAGCCGTTTAACTGAGCCTACAGCCAAAAAAGGCGTCCACCCGGGAATTTAAAAGGAGAGATGCTAAATTACAGGGCTTGGGGTCCTCTTCCCTCCTAATTGAGTCTAGGTCCATTCATCATTCAGTGGCAGTGGTTTCTCTACAGTTGTTGTGTGGGGGAGTGAACAAGAAGGCTGGATTAAAATTCCTTACATACTGCATGCCTTTTAAGAATATTCATTCATCTGAGTATTCACTGAAGAATTCTTATTATTAACTAACAAGTGTTCTATCCACTTGTTAGTGCTTTCTAAAGACAGAATGTTCATGAAAAAAGATTTTATCAAGAGGGATTTGTTAGTGTAAGGGTTCCTCTCTTCTCCTCTGACTTCTGATGGATGGGCAAAGTGGTGATTATTGGTTACTGAAAAGAAAGATCTGTTCTTGACTTTAAAATCACAAAGGGCTTTACTTTGGACCTTTCTCATTCAGAAACATTGGTGTCCCAAGCAAAAAGTTAACTTCTGCATTCACAATGTGGAAGAGAGCAGAGTGCATGGGTATAGTTTTGCTTCATTTTGTACGAAGCTAAATCCAGAAAGCAGTGTCAAATACATTGCTTTCAAATATAGATGCCACTGAGAAAAACAAAATTCTGTCCTTAAAGCTGAAAAATCTCTAAAAGTCCCATACTGTTATTATTATTATTATTATTAACTTTTTTTTGTTTGTTTGTTTTTTTTTTTTTTTTTTTTTGTGAGAGGGAGTCTTGCTCTGTCGCCCAGGCTGGAGTGCAGTGGCACGATCTCGGCTCACTTCAACCTCCGCCTCCCAAGTTCAAGCGATTCTCCTGCCTCAGCCTCCCGAATAGCTGGGATTACAGGCGTGCGCCACCACATCAGCTAATTTTTGTATTTTTAGTGGAGACAGGGTTTTACCATGTTGGTCAGACTGGTCTCGAATTCCTGATCTGCCGCCTTGGCCTCCCACAGTGCTGTGATTACAGGCGTGAGCCACCATGCCCAGCCCATACTGTTATCTCTGATAAGATAAATCAAGGCATTTCAAAGGCAAAAAATGATGTGTCTTCCCAAACATTTCACACAATGACTCTCGCGGCCCTCAGTCACATATGGATCTTACAACTTCATACAGGCCGCTTACTTTATCTGTGCCTTAGTTTCTGACCTAGAATTGAGCAGATCTGAGTTATATTTCTAGTTTCTTCATTTATGTCCATAACCATAGGCAAATTACTCAGCCAGTCTAAACTTTAGCTTTCTTATTTGTAAAGAGAATGAATGTTAATTAGGATCAGAAGACCCCAGAACTCAGCATAGGCTCCATAAATGCTATTTCTCCTTTTTTTTTTTTTTTTTTTTCTTTTTCTTTTTCTATTACCTGGGAAACTATACTGTTCCTTGGCAGAGGAAATAAGTTTTGAAAATGGAAACCAGCTCTGTAGCTCAGCTTTAGAACTACAGTTATTTCATCCCCTGTGTCCATTCCCTTCATAAAAGGATGCCCAACTCACTGGGAAACCCATTCCTAATCATCAGCCACCTCACTGTTTGGAAGCTCTTCTTAAGCAAACTCACTTCCACTTATTTTGTGTTCAGAGACGTGAAGAATTGTTGATTGTTTTCTTTTAATATAAAATTACTCCATATTCTTAAAGAACAATAGTAAGTTATCTTAGCATCTCTATAAAGGTGGTCTATTCCAATAATAAGCTAAAAAAGTATTTTAAAAGGAACTTTTTTGATTCTTATAAGGCACCTCTTAGAAGTATTTCAAAAATTGCTACTTTTTTTTTTTTTTTTTTTTAGCAGAGTCTTGCTGTCACCCAGGCTGGAGTGCAGTGATGTGATCTCAGCTCACTGCAACCTCTGCCTCCCGGGTTCAAGTGATTCTCCTGCCTCAGCCTCCCAAGTAGCTGGCACCCACCATCATGCCTGGCTAATTTTTATATTTTTGTAGAGATGGGAATTTTACCATGTTGGCCAGGCTGGTCTTGAACTCCTGACCTCAGGTGATCTGCCCACCTCAGCCTCCCAAAGTTCTGGGATTACAGACGTGAGCCACCACGCCTGGCCCCAATTGCTACTTTTCTATAAAAACTCCTAGCCTATTCACACAGGGGTCTTTAAGAACATGATTATCCTTACTTCAGCATTTTCATTGTTTAGGTCACTTTAAGAGTAGGTCTGCCTTACTTGCAATGAGTCTGTGTATGACCCAAACAAATTCTCTCACCAGTTTAGGAAGGTGGTGACAAATTTCAGTAGCAGAAACATTCCACTGGAAGTGCACATCCCAGCATGTACATAAGCTGGGAACTGAGTATGCCATTTTTAACTAAACTAAGAACAGGTCACACACACAGCCTATCTTCTAGTCATGGATTAACACCGCCTCTGTCAGGAGACTGGTGTTGAGAGTCCACACTTGTCCACTTAAAGTAGCTTTGAAACTCTGGGCTAGTTCCTACATGTGTCTGAGCCTCGATCTATGGCCTGCATAATGAGAATGATAATAATACCTATGCACGTGGTTCAGGGAACGCATGAAATGTGCCAGGACAGGTGCTCAGTAATTATGTTGGATCTGAATGCCTAATAGTCTCTAACAAAGTCTTGTACCTTAATAATAAGGTAATGGCCCCAGATCTTATCTACACGCTTTAGACAATCTGCAAGTATGGATATGTTTCTAAGGATGTGGAAATTCAATTTTTAATAAAAATGTAAGTTATGTTTCTAATTAGGTGGATCAAAAAGAAGTAGATGCTGAGGCAACCATCAAGCTGCTACAGGGGTTAACTGTGGAAACAGCCTACAAATGCAGATGTGGCTTAAAAGCTGCTGGGTCTCAAAGAGTTTTGGATTGGCTGTGCTCCTTAAAAATATTTTTTAACTTTTTACCCCAAGGCAAGTATTTCTGTGTCTGGTACACTGGCAGGAGTTAGAATGGGGGAAAGCATTAAACAGATGGAAATGAGAGATCCTAGTGAAGTTGAATCTCTTGATACATCTTTGACTCCCTTCTTCCCCAACTCCCCAACTATTCTCCTTAAGCTTTTCAGATGTAATTCATTCATGAAACCACCAAGCTGGGGAAGCTTGAAGAAGTCTATGCCAGCTTCTTGCCTTCAGTCAAAGCTGCACTTGAAACAATCGGGAACCACGGCTGCCTACCCTTCCAAGGGAGAGAGACTGAAGTTCAGTCTATTGCATGCCTGCACCGGGGCTGCACTGGGGACATTCCCCTCACACCTACCCTTGTAATACAAGCCCATATTCGTTTTTTCTCTTTTTTTTTTTTTTGAGACGGAGTCTCCTTCTGTCGCCAAGGCTAGAGTGTAGTGGCGCCATCTCGGCTCACTGCAAGTGCCGCCTCCCAGGTTCACGTCATTCGCCTGCCTCAGCCTCCCAAGTAGCTGGGACTACAGGTGTCCGCCACCGCGTCTGGCTAATTTTTTGTATTTTTAGGGCCGGGCGCGGTGGCTCAAGCCTGTAATCCCAGCACTTTGGGAGGCCGAGACGGGCGGATCACGAGGTCAGGAGATCGAGACCATCCTGGCTAACACGGTGAAACCCCGTCTCTACTAAAAAATACAAAAAAAAAACTAGCCGGGCGAGGTGGCGGGCGCCTGTAGTCCCAGCTACTCGGGAGGCTGAGGCAGGAGAATGGCGGGAACCCGGGAGGCGGAGCTTGCAGTGAGCTGAGATCCGGCCACAGCACTCCAGCCTGGGCGACAGAGCAAGACTCCGTCTCAAAAAAAAAATAAAAAAAAAAAATTTTTTTGTATTTTTAGTAGAGACAGGGTTTCACCATGTTAGCCAGGATGGTCTCGATCTCCTGATCTCATAATCCGCGGGCCTCGGCCTCCCAAAGTGCTGGGATTACCACGCCCGGCTGAAGCCCATATTCTTTTAGTGTGCTCCGGTCTGTCCTTTGTGTTTACGGCAAATTGATATCCTGTCTATGGGAAATTTCCACTAAAGTGGGGAGTGCTGATATGGTCATAGCCTCTGTGAGGGGCAGCACTTCCTTGTTTTCGGCCTGATTAATCATCAGGTGAGTAGACATCCTTCTCCCCTGACTTCATCACTTCTATTCTCCACTCCTGCTTGCCCCTCTGGTGCAGTGTCTCCCAAACTAGAAAGCATACATCAGAATTACCTAGAAGATTTGTTAAAACACAGATTGCCAGGCTCTATCCCCAGAGTCTCTGATCTGTAGGTCTCGGCTGGGGCCTGAATGTTTGCAATTTCTAACAAGTTTACAGGTGATCTGGGGCTATACTTTGGGAACTGCTCCTCTAGTCCAATAGTAAATCTCACTCTAGTGTTCCCAGTAACTTGCACTTACTCTCGCCTTTCTATATAATACTTCTTCTATTTTTGGAGGTGAAGTACAGCCATCTCACCACAGTTATGTGTTACTATTATTGAATTCTAATTGTAACAGGCACTGTGCTAAAGACATATATTATTTCAAATACAAATTTGGTATCATTAAACAGAAAGAGGTTAAGTAACCAAGATCTCACAAGTGATAAAGAGAAGATATCATACTCAGACTGATGTGAACAGTGTTTGCTCTTTCCATGATTCCAGGGCTGGCAAATAGATTTTTAACTTATCTGTCAACTCCAATTGATTGGCAGCAGCTTCCTGGAGCACTGGATTGAGGAGTCCCAGGTGGGATGGGTGCTCGATAGGAGAGAGCTCTAGAACTGCTAAGCCAAACTGCATGGGAGTGGGAGTGGAGAGTGGCAGTGGGTATGTGTTGTGTTTGCCATCCCCACATGATGCTTTGCCTTGTTGATTGATCAATTTGATTAGGATCTAGAATCAGTTGAAAGACATGTATTTAAGTTTGTTCCAGAGGAAACAGTAAATTTATTTCCTTGTCTCTTCCTTTCTCTGAAAGGTGAAATTTTTGAGCCTATATTTGAGAAGGTGTAATAAACTATAAAGTGAAATGAAATATTCATGGTTTTTGTATTTGTGTCTAATGCACATTTTAACACAATTGACACAATGCATTGTGTAGCTAGTTTTCTGGAAAAGTCCATCTTTTCGGAATTGTTTTTCAGATCTTTAATAAATTTTTTCTTTAAATTTCAAAAAAAAAATGCAGCCGGTATATAGATAGTAACCAACATAAGCATGTTGTCATAAAGTGGCTGGGACAAGAGAGTTATGTTAATTATAGTCTTTGCATATTTATGTCTTTCAATGTGACCTATCTAATGGATTGCCTTATATTGAAATAATCCAGTGTGACTTAGTAGGAAGGTAATGACATTTCTAGTTTAGTTTCTCTCTCCATGTTCATATTCACTGTGGGACTTGTTATTTTTAGTGTCTCAGTGCTTTATATGAACAATGAATTAAATAATGTTTTTCTGTTGCATCCTAACATTTATTATAAATGTGATTAAATGGCATATAACGTAATGGCATCTATTTTATTTGATCAACAAATATTTACAAAAATGTATCCCCAGGCACTGGGGATATAACAACAAACAAAATATATTGTTCTCATGGAACTTACATTCTAGAGAGGCAAGAGAGAGACAATAAATGAGTAAACAAAGAAGGAAATTGTAAATAGTGATAAAGCGTGTTCAGTGAGAGAGAGAAACTCTGTGTGTATTTGTGTGCCCAAGTGTGCGTGTGTTTTGCTATTTTATAGGTGGTCAGGGAAGGCCTGATTGAGGAGGTAAGATCGAATATGGAAAAGAAGCCAAACATGGGTCGGTCTGGGAATGGAGCATTCTAGGCAGAGAAAATAGCCAATGCAAAGATCCTGACGTTAAAAGTTGGTAGGAGCCAGATTGCATAGGCTAGTAGGGGGTTTCAGCTGGAGGTGCTGCAACATCTCTATTTCCGCCTAGAGGATGTTTGAAGATGCGCAGGTGGCAATTTGCATATACAATGCTAGAGTTGAGGGCAGGACACTATTGGCTTCTAGTGGGCAAGGACCAGGTATGATAAACATCTTGCACTGCTCTTGATTCACACAAGATTTGTCTTGCTCATATTGTCCTGAAAAAAATGTCTCTATTGAGAAATCCTGAAGCGCCTTTAAAGCCAGGCTAAGAAGTTTGAATTTTATCCTAAGTACAGTGGGAAGCTATTGGAGAATTGCAAGCTTCAAAAGACAATCTTTCAAAGATCACTTTGGGTACTGAGTGGAGAGTGAATTGTAAGGGACAAAGGTGAAAGAGGGACATTCACTAGGCAGCTCTTTCAGTGTCCACAACAGAGATGACGGTGGCCTGGACAAGAGGAGTATTGGTGAAGGTTTTGAGAAGTGTTTTTCTTTCAAGAGGAAGGTTGCTAAATACATATAAAATGCTGTTTCCCATGACACCTGTATGTTATCTTTTTCTTTTTCCTTGAGATATTTTTTTCAGTTTCAGAATCCCTTGGTTTCCTCTACATTCATTTAAGAGAATTTTGTGGTACCAAATTACAGAAGACCTTGCTCTTTCAAATGCAAGTCCTTATCCTCTTGCTCTTTAACCTTGCATATCTATCTGCATTTCAAGTTGTTCATTGCTCAGAAAGGTAATCTATTTGATTTGGGCTTGTAAAAAGAGATAAAATTACTTGTGCTTCTTGAATAACAATAGGTGATTTTTTTTCTCTGAGGGTCAATATGAATTAGCCTACATATATCATTTTACTAAACCGGTGCCTTATTACATGAATAACTGGGACCAAGTCTACATTTATTCTGTTGAAAGAGTAACATTCAACATCAGAATCTCTTGCAGAGATTCAGGCATTTCAGTACTAATTTTACTTAGGCATTAAAGCCTCACAAATAGTTTCCAGGTGCATTGGCTCCTCCCTGACAAAGGCAACTCAGCTTCCAAGACTTCAGAACATTCTTACTGTTGTCCTCTTGTCTCTCCTCATAGCCAACTCTTCTTTCTGCACCTCCACAGCAAGTGGCCCCCATACTGACCTCAGTGTGTCTCTGCAAATGCAGAGATTCACAAAGCAGCAATGTGGAAACTTGTCAGTTCACTTGGAGAACAACTCAATTCTCATTTGAGGGGAGGAGCATCCTGTCCCCAGGCTGAGCTGAAGTGGGTGGCAAGAAAAGAGAGGGGAGAAGCTGGCTGCAGGCCATCCCCACACTGGTGAATGGTTCTACTGAGTGGTAGGTGCCTCTGCAGTCAGGATGAGGGTCTTTCCCAAAAGATTGTTGTGTCCTGAGAGGAGAGTCACCTCAGGAACACTGGAGAATGGGTGCTGGGCAGGTGGAACAACAGACCACAGCTTACAACTAAACTGAGGGAAGCAGGTGCTTGCCAACCCATAGCCTGTCTTCTAGTTTCTGGATTAAACTGGAGAAGAGAGACAGAAAGAAGATAGGGTCATCCCCCTACCCCCCAAAAATCCAATGAAATCTTCTTTAAATCCATCATACAAGCTACGTAAGCCAAGATTCCAAGAATTTAAAAAGCAAGTGGTCTTACTTTACTATAAAGAGGAATCTCTGCCTTCATCTCTGGTCCGTAGGTATGCCCCTAAGAGAGACAGGCCACTTCGTTGTGTAGCCAAAAAAGGGAGGAAACCAGAATTGTATATTTGGGGGGGAAAAAAAAGACCAAATACTTTGCATTAAGATATCCTATCTTAGCTATTAATTAGGCACACACATTTGGACCAGGTCACCTTCTTGGACTTCAGAAATAAGGAGTTGAATCAAGTTTTTTCAGACCCTGACTTGCTCTGAGTGGATTTATAATTTGGCTCAAGATCTTCAACACTCCCCTAAAGCCTCTTGCAAACCAAACCAAGCCATCCACCTCACCCAACTCCCCCTTCCCAACACTGTATTTCCTTTTTTCTTTGAATATCCCTTTCCCTCCACTAGCTCTTCAACTCTGTGAAGAGAGGTATTGGTATCATGGCCTTTTCTTTGAATCTCCAGTGTCTGGAGAGTACCAGACACTCATTAGATGTTCAATAAATGTTTATTGTTGAATGAATGGATAGTGTGAACATAAAAATAGAGAAGAATGAGCCCAGGCTAATCCAAAGCTCAAGAGCAAGCTTTGCTTAAAACCATATATTCTGCCCATAAGATTCTGGACTTCTTAAAATTAAAAAAGGAGAGAGAGGAAAGAGGGATTTCAGATATTTTAGCAGTAATTTTCAGACATCACAGTTTCTAATACCCTGTGTCTCCACTGAGATGTACCAGTTTCACAGGATTTTAGAAATACTAGAGTTTTACCGAGCTTTTATGGAATGTCTTACAGTTATAAAGAGCTAGTATAAACTTGCTGAGCAGACGTTTCTAGATTCCTTACTCTCAAACTGCATGCCTATTTAAGCTCTTTCCAGAAAAAAAGAAAAAAAAAAAACATAACAAATTGAAAAGTTTAAAGCTGCCTTCATCTTTTCTTCATAAGCTTTGATCCTTTCATTTATTTAAAATATGTAACCATCAAGGCCTCATTAGAATTGCTAAAGGACATAGGAAAGGCCATATGGGATCAAACTTCTGGCCTGTCTAGCCAAGTTACCAAAAATGGCAAAGTCTTGCTGATGTGGTGCTGAGAACAAGGGAGGAAACCCAGAGGACAGGCAGAGGTGGCAACCCCAAACAAGGTCCAGTTCCAGGAGTATGGATTTGAGGGGACTGAGATAGGGTGCAGTATCAGAACTTTTGGGTAGTGGCCAGATGTTTGATCAGTCTTAGACTAACCAGGGAGCACCATGCATGAGGGATTCCAGCCTCAGAAAAAGAGTCAAAAAGAAAAAGGAGGCCAGGCACAGTGGCTCACACCTTAATCCCAGCACTTGGAGAGGCTGAGGCAGGTGGATCACTTGAGATCAGGAGTTTGAGACCAGCTTGGCCAACATGCTGAAACCCCGTCTCTACTAAACATACAAAAATTAGCTGGGCGTGGTGGCACATACCTGTAGTCCCAGCTACTGGGGAGGCTGAGGCAGGAGAATAGCTTGAACCCAGGAGGCGGAGGTTGCAGTGAGCCGAGATTGTGCCACTGCACTCCAACCTGGTGACAGAATGAGATTCTGTCTAAAAAAAAAAAAAAAAAAAAAAAAAAAGGAAAGAAAGAAAAGAAAAGCAATGCAGTTAATTGTGCCTCTTCCTGCGCTAGGGCTGAGCAGACGCTGCCATTGGGAGTTATTGCAGGACTGGGACAAGAAGACACTGCCCCCAAAAGTGTGGAATCTCCAGTGGTATCCCCTGGGGATTTCTTCAAAATATTGTCCATGAAGCAAGGAATAACAAATGCCTCTAACTTCATCATCATGATGTGCCATATAAGGCTAGTACATCCATTCTACTGAGCTCTGTTTGCAACTCAAGTAGCAAGTGTTAGGAACTCACTTATTTTTATTTTTTCTGCCCACTGTTTACAGAAGCAAGTCTTTTGAACTCTTCTTCATGCTGTCCTGGTAGTGAGGGAAGGGACCACCATGAGACCATGGTATAAGTATGGGGTTAGTGGCAATAATTAACCTTATTCTGATTCATTTTGGATACACTCTTTTGTTTGTTTGTTTGTTTGTTTGAGACAGCGTCTCGCTCTGTCACCCAGGCTGGAGTGCAATGGTCCGATCTTGGCTCACTGCAACCTCCGCCTCCCAGGGTCAAGCAATTCTCCTGCTTCAGCCTCCCAAGTAGCTGGGATTACAGGTGCCCGCCACCACACCTAGCTAATCTTTTTTTTTTTTTTTTTTTTTGTATTTTTAGTAGAGATGGGTTTTTGCCATGTTGGCCAGCCTGGTCTCAAACTCCTGACCTCAGGTGATCCACCCACCTCGGCCTCCCAAAGTGCTGGGATGACAGGAGTGAGGCAACGCGCCCGGCCTTGGATATACTCTGTAGAGGACTAGTGAATTCGAGTGTATTCCTCCTAAAACTGACTATCTTCTTTCTAACTGTTATAACTGTAAGAGATGAAGAACAAGCTAATATTCTTCCTTTAGGCTTCAATCAATCCCTTCTGAGCCTCTCTCAGAGGCTGAATGGATTCTTAATCTTTTCCTAAAGGGTAGTTGCTTTGGTCTTTGTCATTTTAGTTGGTTTTTCTGAATCTGGATTAGAAACAGAACATTAAGACATTAAAAATATCCATACACATTAAAAATATCTCTCTGTTTTAAAAAATAAAGAGCCTGCCAAAATCTGGAAACAACACAGATGTTCTTGAGTGGGTGAACAGTACAACAAACTGTGGTACATCCATACCATGGAATACTAGTCCGCAACAAAGAGGAATGAGCTATTGACACTTAAGAACAACCTGGATAAATCTCCAGAGAATGACAGAGTGAAGAAAATAATCCCAAAATGTTACATACTGTATGACTACCTTTATATAATATGCTTGAAATGGCAAAATTACAGAGTTAGAGAACAGATTAATGGTTACTTGAGTTCACACATTTTAAAATTGAATTTCCTTTTATTTCCTGCTCATATACTTGACCTCATTAGTTTGAATCAAGTTGTAAAGAGCTGGAGAACGGATTAGTAGTTAGAGAATGGGGACAGAAGAGAACTGGTGTGACGATGAATGGCAGCATAATGGGTCCTTGCTGTGAAGAGAATGTCTTATATCTTGACTGTGTCAGTGTCAGTACCCTGGTTTAATACTCTACTGTGTATAATGTCTTATATCTTGACTGTGTCAGTGTCAGTACCCTGGTTTGATACTCTACTGTGGTTTTGCAAGATGTTACCATTGGCAGGAAACTGGGTAAAGGGCACAAGGGATTTTTCTCTATATTATTTCTTAAAACTGCATATGAATGTACAATAATATCAAAATTAAGAGTTTAATTTAAAAAATAACTAGTTAAATGAATGAACATAGATGAACCCCTAACTCACAGTCTCAAAAGAAGAAGCACCCCCCAAATTTTTAAACAGTATATATACTGTACCGTATAGTAAAACTATAAGGAAAAGCAAGGAATTAAGGTGAATTTTAGGATAGTATTGAGCGGGAAGAGGTAGAAAAGGAAACGTCATCAAGGTGAGACACCCAGAGGGCCTCAAAGGTGCCAAACGAAATATTCTGACTTACAGTGGGAGGTGAGAAATGCAGGCATTCATTTAAGCATTATTCTTTAAACTGCACATACATGTTTTTATATTTTGCTTTGTATGTATGATATATTTAAAAATAAAAGGATAAATTTTAACTCTCCATAAAACATAAAGACCCAGTGTCTGAAAGAAACTGATCAAAGAACTTTAAAATGTTGCCAAAATCAAGTCAATAAGACCTTAGGCAAAAACTTTAAATATAACCCATTAGAACCAGTACAGACAGAATCAATCTCTTTCTTTCTCTCTCTCTCTGTCTGCCTTCACTGGTAAAAATTTTGCTGACTAGAAAAAATTCTGTAGGAGTGAGGAGCACTAGAACTTATCTATAAATTACATTTCAGAGAAATAGTTTTTCCTCTGCCCATCCTGCCTGCCAAAGCAGTACTGATTAAGCACATTTTCCTGTCCAAAGTTGAAAGGTTAAAAATGATGCCTACCTCTTTGAAAGCTGGCATTCTAACAGCTTGGTGTTCAAGGTAGCCATTGAACAGAAGCCTGTTGAACGTCAGAAAGTGTTCAATGGGGCCGGGCATGGTGGCTCACACCTGTATCCCAGCACTTTGGGAGGCCAAGGCGGGTGGATCACAAGGTCAGGAGATCCAGACCATCCTGGCTAACACAGTGAAACCCCATCTCTACTAAAAAATAATAATAATAATTAGCTGGACATGGTGGCAGGCGCCTGCAGTCCCAGCTGCTTGGGAGGCTAAGACAGGAGAATGGTGTGAATCCAGGAGGTGGATATTGCAGTGAGCCGAGATAGCACCACTGCACTCCAGTCTGGGCAACAGAGCGAGACTCTGTCTCAAAAAAAAAAAAAAAAAAAAAAAAGAAGGAGAAAGTGTTCAATGGGACTGCTGTGTAATCCTGTGCCAGGTGAGCAGTTTGTTCTGCCCTCGGCCTGCCTTTCCCTATGTGTATGTCTATCACACGGCTGTTCATTATGCTCTGTGCACCCGCTCCGTATTTCTTATTTGCTTCACTCTTTACATGCCTCAAATAGCTCATTTTTCCTGAGCTCTTGCTTAGCCAAGTTCCCTGCATTTGGTTCCTTTGATCTTTCTGCTAAAACCAATCTCTTCCTCTAATTATCTTCTGTTCCACTTCTTTGAACCTCTTCCACTTGCCTCCATTTCTTAAGGAGCCAGGTGTTTAATAAAGAATCTGGGTAAGAGTCAGGCCGAATCAGGTAAACGCCCCTGCGTGCTCCCAGGTAGAGTGTTGCCTCTTCTTTAAGCGGAAGAGATGGTTTACTAAAAATTCCAGAGCCCAGACAGTGTTCTACTATGGCAGATGCATAGTAATAATCACCAAATGGAGGAAGTAATTGGGATCTGTTTTAAATGGGTTAGGCCATGTTCTAACTTGCACTTCATTTGCTTTCCCATTCCACCCTCAGCCCTAGTCTCTTTCTGCTTTCAGGTTTTTCACTGCAATCTAGTAGTTTATTTCATAGCTTATTTCATTGATGCTTTAGTTTACACATTTTGAAACTGAATTTCCTTTAATTCCCTGCTCATATATTTAACCATATTAGTTTAATTCATGTTGTGGGATTTTGCTGGTAACCTTGTTTAGTAGATTACTATTATTTAGAAATTATTCTATTTTATCCTCTTCTCCAAGTGACTCATAGTCATGTTAATGTCTTAGTTTTTATTTCTCTTTATTAGAGAGTAGATTTTGCCTCCATATTTGTTAATTTTCGGTGTTTGTCTAATTAGTCACAGTGCAAGGTTTATCATATCCTCTGATTCTGATACAGGTTTGGGCTGAGAAGAATGAAGACCACTGTCTTCAAATGATATGATATCTGGGACTTGCTTCAGAATAATCTAGGGGGGGTAAGAGGAGCAAAGAGGTGAAATAAGATTGCCATGGGGTGATAATCTCTAGAGTGAGGTGATAGGGACATGGGGTTCATAGTACTATGCAATTATGTAAATGCTTGGAATGTTTCCATAATGAAAAATTATTTTTAAAAAAGCAAAAAATATAGAACTATAGATATAAAATTAGCCCTGTGAATTCTTCCCTTAGGATTTACAGAAGGGTAATTCCTTCATCCTTCTCTACCTCATCCTATCATTGTCTTATCATTTATCAGTGGTCCAGCCATTTCCTTACATTCATTGAGAAGTTTAGCACTTGCTTCTTCTCTTCCTTTCCGTCAAAACTCTAGTTCTCACGTGGGAGATTACATTGTCTTGATGTGTGGCTTATCCAGTGCTTTATGTCCACAACACTAATCATCTGCACTCTCACTCCCTTCCAGTCACCACTACTCCTTGATTAGACTCTAAATCATTTTATAAATGGTGCAGATCTATACTGCTGACTGTCTGGCACTCTGGCTAAGGCCTTTAGGTTATGTTTTGATATAAAATTTAGTTTTTCTCAACATCAGTCAACACACAAAATACTTATAATCCAGCCATTTCTGTCTTAAAATTCTTCAGATCTCTTTATCAATTTCAGGTTGAAAGTAAAGTTCAATATCCTTCACATCCACTCTTGCTTTTCCTACCATTTCCGGCCTCTTTCCCTATATCCTGCAATATTCATTCTCTTTCCAGCTATTCTATACCAAGCTGCCTTCATTTGTGGGAGACGGACCATGGTTTCTTACATCTCCAAGCTTTTGACCATACTGTTCCCCAAAATTGGAATATCCTTCTGTCTTTCAGCCTTTGGGGAACTTCAGCAACTTTTGTTTATACCTTAACACCCAATTCAAGCGTGATTCCTTTGGGAAGGCTTTTTTAAGCCGCCCACATTGAGTTAAACACCTCTCCAGTACCTTTTCCATAGCACTCTTTTTGTATGTCTACCCTAATACTTTGAAACCCAACTGTTAACCATGAGTATTCTTTGTTTCCTTTCTGAGCCACGAACTCTTCGAACTCTTTCAGCTTTCTCTCCCCAGACACCCAACCCAGTACCTGGCACATAGTAGATATTTGGATGAAAGAGTAACTGTGTCAACGGAGAAATGGATAAATGAATGCTATGTCATCTCCTTAAGGTAGCACCTCCTTGCCAACGGCCTTCTCTAGAAGTCTGGGCCAACAGTCTTGGACCTGAGAAGCTCCTGCAGTCTTTGCCTCTTAACTCCTCTCTTTAACCTACCTGATGCATCTGGCTCCAGCTATATAACCCAATCTGCCTTGTCTCTGTGAGTCCTTCCTATTTAATGCTTTATCTAGACAAATGTTTCCCAGAGTGTGGGAGAGGGTAATTTTTAAGTGATACTCAACTAAACGTCTTTTGGCAGTCTTGTATTTACATTCATTTACATCTGGGGGAAAACTTAGCACATAAGACCTGTGATTTCATGCAGAACATTGTTTAGGATGAGATAAACATAGGTAGGAACAAGTAATCAACCTTACCCTTAACTTAATAAAGCAGGGGCGAGGCATGATCACGGTTCAGTACTCATGGCCGTGAGAAGCAGAGACAGCCAAGACCACTAACAGGGCAAGACTCCCATACACTGAATTTCACAGGCATCTGTGTGTTTTATTCAGTGATATGCTGAAATGTCACTCCCTGAAGTTGCAGAGTACATACATGCATACTTAATTATAACACATAACAAAGGAACCACTGATGCACGTGTGGCCAGGGTCGCCCACTGCAGTTCTTGAGGCCGGAAGTGACCGATTTCTAAATCCGGCACCCCCGTTTTCTTTCCTTCTCTCCCAGGAAAAAATAAAATAAAATAATAATAATAACACATAAAATAGTCAAATATCTTTTGAGCTTTCCAACCACATCCCCATGCAAGTTCAGATTTTTAATGTAGGTTAATATAAAAATGGACAGATTTGTCTCATTAATGTGGATCCTCCACTTTGCCTGAAACTATAAAGTAGAATATCCAACTACTTTGATCAAAAAGTTCCATCCTTCTAATAAGAAATATCTTCAGCCATACATTTTGTAAGTCAGTTTTATTTATTCCATTTTTTTTTTACTATTTTTACCTTTTGTTTTTAAAAGTTTAATACATCATTTTTATAGTTTGTCTCATCAGATCTAATATACCATTTATGTGTAAAGCACATTATTTTATATGCCACTAAGAACGAGAGAAATGTTGCCAATTATAATTGCTAGATGCCATCGATTGTAAGTTACACCCCAATTTCAGAGATATCACAATTATTTTTTAAAGTGTGTCTCAAAATTGATGAAACACAGTATATGTGTTTACTGTGTAACATAACTCTTCTACGTTAGCAAGTGATACTTATATTTCATTGATAGTAGTAATATAAAGTTTCTGTTTTGAATAAATTTAATTTAAAAATGAGTTGATTCAAATAAAAGAATTATATAAGAAGAAGTAGAGATGGAGTATAATATGGCAAAATCATGGAGGTGGTACCAGCATGATAGTGACTTGGCCTAACTGCCTAGGTCCAGATATTGCCCTTTGGCCCCATGTGTCAGCTCATGCCAACCCCTGCCACCCTCCAGCACTGTGCCCAGCTCCTACCTGGACCACCAAGCATGGGAGCAGGGTTTGGGCAATTATACCGATGCTCAGAATGAAGAATGTGGCTATAACTCACCAAAGCCATTTTATGAGAGTCAAAAGGAATTCCTAGGTAATAGACTCGTTTCCAGTATTGGAATAATCTGGACTTGCCTCTATTTAAATAACAAGATACTCCGAGGTTTCTGTTTTGACCCTGTTCTTCAAGAAGTAAAGAAGGGAAAAAGAGCATTTTAGTTTCTGTTGCTGGATAATATATATACTAAAAATGGGTAACCAAACACTAAGCAGTTCAGTGATTATGAAACCAAAGAATGGTCTACTTTATTTTTTACCATGGAGTTACCATTGAAAATGATTAAGAATAACTTGAAACAAAATGTGTTTCACTGGGAAAGTACAAGAAGAAGCTGGGTACAGTGTCTCTCGCCTATAATCCCAGCACTTTGGGAGGCTGAGGTGGACAGATTGCTTGAACCCAGGAGTTCAAGACCAGCCTAAGCAACATGATAAAACCCCATCTCCATTAAAAAAAATACAAAAAATTAGCCAGGCATGGTGGTGCACTACTGTAGTCCCAACTACTTGGGGAGGGGAAATGTGTGCAACTGTAGTCCCAGCTACTGGTGGGGTGGGGGTGGGTGAGGGGACAAGGGCAGCTGAGGTGGGAGGATCACCTGAGTCTGAGAAGGTCAAGGCTGCAGTGAGCTGAGATTGTGCCACTGCACTCAGCCTGGGCAACAGAGTGAGCAAAGTGAGACCCCCATCTCGAAAGAGAATTAAAGAAAAAAAAAAAGAAGAAGGAGCAATAGCAACTAATTTCCTACTTCCAGAATAAGAAAAATGAAGACAGAACCATTTTAGGTGGAGTTGGGGAAAGCTGTCAAGTTTCCATTGGGAAAACACCATCTCCTTGGCCATTGCTGTGGATTTGTGTTCATCATGCTCCCAGCTCCCATCTTGCACTAGGTCGCACTTTCGATTGCTGGGCATTGTGTGCAACATTCCCGGAGAGCCATGCAGAACCCTTTGATTTACTCGGTGCTTATTCTTGAAGGTTATTGTGAATCATTAACCCAAATGCAACAGAGCAGAAGGTCACAAGTCATAGAGGCTCTGCAGTTTGCACATAGCCTGTTTTTGCAAACTTAATTTTGAAGGTTTTAATGTAGGTGTAATTGAAAAGATAAATTGAACACATATGCAAATCCTAATAAAGGTATTCTTTAGAGTCAGCAAATATTCACATCCTATTAAGCATCAATGAACGTATTATAGTATAATAAAGTGGAAAGGTCTTAGAAGATTATTTGTAGGCTGTTAGTTATTAGTGTAATTTTAAAACATAATCAGTAACAATTAGCAAAATTGATAATACTGGATATACAGTGGTTTCCACTCACTAGTACTAGTAATACTAGCAATAATTCTATATAGTAATATCAGTTGAAAACTAACCCTCTTCTAAGTTCTTTGCTTAGCCTTATGGGAGTTCTTGTTTATCAGATCATTGGGGCATCACTTCACTGAAACCATTTCCTTATATTCATAAAAAGTATTGATATCATATACTAAATTTAGAAGATTATTCATAGAGAAGAATAAAGTTATAAGATTACTTCAATACCCTTTGTCCAAGCAGAGGCACTGGTCAAAAAGCCAAACATATATATATACACACACACACGTGTGTGTATATATGTGTGTATATATGTGTGTACATATATATGTACACATACACACATATATACACACATATACACACATATATACATATATATGCATATATATAATTTATATCTTTACTTTTCAATTTTAATTTTTGTGGGTACACAGTAGGTGTATAGCCAAATATAATTAGAAGGTGGAATCATTAGGACTTAGTGTCTTATATCAGGTCCCCTAGAAGCAGACCCTGAGATAGGGATTTGGGTGCTGATGCTTTATTGAGCGAGAAACTTGTGAGAAAGTGAGAGAAGCAGGATAGACAGGGATAAAATGCCAGGTAGGATGTGGAATCAGATAGTCTATCCTTGGCCTGATGAAAGCAGAGGAATAAATTTCACCATAAAGGACAGCTGTGTGTCCTTCACAGCTAAACACTCACAGCAGCTAGGGGTAGGGTCGGGTGTACACAGCAGCCAGGAACAGGGATCTGCTTGGAACACTACCAGCATTAACCACATTTGGTGATGGGGCAGCGGGTGGAGGGTGACAAGGATGGCTCCCAAATTTGTGATATAAACAACTGAATAGCTTCTTGTATATAACAGCAACACTCCCCTCATAATACCAAAAACCTAAGATTTTAGAAGAAATACTAAAAGACTCTTCATTTTACAAAAAAAAAAAAAAAAAAAAAAAAAAAAAAAAAAAATCGCCTTTGCTTTTACTTTTCTAGGTTAAAAATAACAACTCTTTGACATAATTGCATGGGATCAATTTCCCATTAAAAACACATAAACTTTTTTTTTTAAATATTGCTTTTTTAGACTTTTTCCATTTAGTCTGCTTCCTGTTGAAAACAGATACAAACTGGTTCTAGTACTCTAATGATAGAAGATTCACCTACAATTCCAATATCATGTTAGCTTTTTATTTAAAAAGTACGTATGCATTATTGTGAATTCATCCTTTAGTCCAAGGGTCAGCATACTGTGGCCAGTGGGCCAAATCCATCCTGTCATCTATTCTTTATGGCCTGGGAGTTAAAAGTTTTTACATTTTTAAAAGATTGCTTTAAAAAAACGAAAAAGAATATGCAACAGAGACCATATGACTCACAAAGCCAAAAATATTTACTATTTAATCCTTTACGGAAAAAGTTTGCCAATCCGTCCTTCAGTCTTATGACCCCATAGTGTGCTGATGCAGTCTATATTTGGAAAGAAAATCTGATATTCAAAAACTTCAAATTAGTGGGTGATTTATATAACTATAAAATTATTGTTTTATAAAGCAATTCACCACAGAATTTATAGAAAGTAATTCCAGCTCTTCCAAACAATTATTTCTTTTATTTTTGAGACGAGGTCTTGCTCTGTCCCGCAGGCTGGAGTGCAGTGGCGTGATCTGGGCTCACTGCAAGCTCCACCTCCCAGGTTCACGCCATTCTCCTGCCTCAGCCTCCAGAGTAGCTGGGATTACAGGCGCCTGCCACCACGCCCAGCTAATTTTTTTGTATTTTTTAGTAGAGACGGGGTTTCACCGTGTTAGCCAGGATGGTCTCAATCTCCTAACCTCGTGATCTGCCTGCCTCGGCCTCCCAAAGTGCTGGGATTACAGGCGTGAGACACCATGCCTGGCCTCAAATCTCATGTTGAATTGTAATCCCCAGTGTTGGAGGTGAGGCCTAGTGGGAGGTGATTGAATCACAGAGGTGGATACTTCGTAGATACTTCATGCATGGTTTAGCATCATCCCCTCAGGGCTATTCTTGTGATGGTGAGTGAGCTGTCACAAGATCTGGTTATTCAAAAGTGTGTAGCACCCTCCCCAACCCACCCCCAACCCAGGCCCAGCTCTATTTCTTCCTCCTGCTTTGGCCATGTAAAATGTGCCTGTTTCCCCTTCACCTTCTGTTATGATTGTAAGTTTCCTGAGGCCTCCCCTTCTGTACAGCCTACAGAACTGTGAGCCAAATAAACCTCTTTTCTTTATAGTGGTGAAAGAATAGACTAAAACACCACCAATCTTGTGATTATTGCAAAGAAACTAAAAAATACAAATAGATACAAAGGTAAGAAATCATTTGCAATCTTACCATCCATAGTTAACTTCTGTTAACATTCTACTACCTTTTTTTTCTAGGCATATAACCATTTAATTTTTTTAATGTGATCATGTTGTATGTATAATTTATACCCTCTTTTATTCACTGTATTAGTCTGTTCTTGTATTGCTATAAAGAAATACCTGAGACTGCGTAATTTATAAGAAAAGAGGTTTAATTGGCTCACAGCATCTGCTTCTGGGGAGGCTTCAGGGAGCTTTTACTTATGACAGAAGGTAAAGTGGGAGCGATGTGTCTCACATGGTGGAAGCAGGAGCAAGAGAGAGCAGGCTGGAGGGAAGTGCTGCACACCTTTAAACAACCAGCTCTCTTGAGAATTCACTATTACGAGAACAGCACCAAGGGGATGGTGCTAACCCATTCCTGAGATATCCACCCCCATGATCCAACCAACTCCCAGCAGGCCCCACCTCCAAAGCTGGAGACTACAATTCAACATGAGGTTTGGTAGGGATGCAGATCCAAACCATATAATTTCAGTTAATGTTATAATTTTCAAAAGCATCTTATTTGACTGCATTTATTACCCAGAATTAATGTGTCACAATGTAGGTAAACATCTATTTTTTGACATTTGAAATTTTCACTACTGTAAATGCCACAATGAGCCTCTTCGTGCATAAATCTAGATCCTCATTTCTGTATCCCTAGGCTATATTATTAGAACAGTAACTATTGGCCCTTCCCCGTTTCTGCTCCCTGTCTTCCTTACAAATTCATGCTTCTTCTCCTAGTTCTATAAGTGCTAGAGTCCATTAGGACTAGAAACTTGGCCTTCTCTTCTCACTCCATATTTGTCTCAAGATCATGTCACCCAAACCCAAGCTTTCAAATACCATCCATATGCTATGATTCCCATCTTTATATCTTCAGCCCCAGATCTCTCTGCTAAGCTCCAAACTTACATAGCTAAATATCTACTTGTCATCTCCACTTGTATGTCTTATAACATCTTAGATATAGAACGTCCAAAAAGGATTCACTATCTTCCCTGTTTCTTCTCCCCTACCAAAACCTCCTCCTCCTATTACCCATTTCAGTAAAGTGACACCATCTTTCCACCAAGTTGCTTATGATACAAAATTGGAACCCATCAGTGACATTTCTCTCCCTCACCACCCCCATCTATTTAGTCACTAGATCCTGTTGATTCTACTTCCTAAATATCTTTAGTATTTCTATTTCTCTCTGTGTTCCCAATCCTCATTGAATCCACCATCATCTCCTTCCTGGACTGCTATACGTATTTCCTAATTAGTCTCTCTGCACCCAGCCTTGTTCTGACCTTTTCATTTCTCAGTTCTCCACCATGCAGAGAGTTTCAAAAATACCAATCTGCTTTCACAATCATTGAGTGGCTGTTAGGATGAAGATCTTAGTTGCAACCCCTCCTCACTCTTCACCATCAACTTGCCACTTTTCCCCTTCCTTTCTTACTCCAACCTAGTGGTTCCTTCCCATTACTCCAATGTGGTAAGCTTCTTCCATCCTCAAAACCTTTATTCAAGGCTTTATTCAAGACTTTATTCACCTTTCCCTCCGTCTTCAGCTGTTCAACCCATTTCCTGATACCTCCCCCAATGCATATACTAACCACATGCTCTCTTAGCATCATTTGAGTCTACTTTTTGGGTATTTATTGCAAATCGTAATTTAAATTGTTGTGTATTTTTTCCCTGGAATGTCTGCTCCTCCACTAGACTGAAATCCTAGTTGGAGAAAATAGCATCTGTCTCACTTACTACTTTATCCCTCAGTGCCTGACACATAGTAGGTGCTCAATAGTATTTGTTGAATTAATAACAGGTTATGGGACATAAACTTCATAAAGATGTTTAAAACATGTTATCAAATATCATTCCAGAAGGTTTGTATTAGCCAATTTATAAACCTATCAGCAGTATATGAGAGTTCCTTTGATCACCTATCCTACACTGGATATTAGAGTTTTAAATAATTTTTAAATACTCTGGCAGGCAAAATGTTACCTCACTTTTATTGAAATTTCTTTCTTGATTATTAGTGAATTTCAACATTTTTCACATATTGATAGCCTTTCCTATATTGTCTATGATTTTAAAATTCATTACATACTGCTTTTATTGAACCATTCTGTTGGGATATTTTGGAAGTTTATTTAATTATCTTTATACTTACAAAACAATGCCAAACCTACTTAGCTTCATCTGAAGGCTTGCACAAATTTGAATAAATGAACTTGCTCCCAAAAGTTTGTGTTAGGTCACTGCTGATTCCCCCTTACTTTGGATGGCTGTATGACTTCTCACGTAAACTAGGACACTTTTGAGAGTGAAGGAGGGTGCTATTGTAGTTATGCCAGGACAACAGGTTTAAAGCAGGACCATCCAGCCCAAGCCAAGATGTACAGTCTCCCTGACTCTTTCATGTTCATGTAGACTTGGAACTCTAGAAATCTGGAGCTAAGAGCAGAGGTCCAAGTGGTGATCTAGGGATGAGTTGAGGATGAAACCTGCTTTTCATTCCGAATTTTAATTTGGATGCTGTATTAGTCCATTTTCACGCTGCTGATAAAGACATACCAGACATGGGGCAATTTACAAAAGAAAGAGGTTTATTGGACTTACAGTTCCACATGGCTGGGGAGACCTCGCAATCATGGCAGCAGGGAAGGAGGAGCAAGTCACATCTTATGTGGATGACAGCAGGCAAAAAGAGAGCTTGTGCAGAGAAACTCCTGTTTTTGAAACCATCAGATCTTGTGAGACCCACTCACTATCATGAGAAAAGCAGGGGAAAGACCTGCCCCATGTTTCCATCATCTCCCACTGGGTCCTGCCTATAACACATGGAATTATGGGAGCTACAAGATGAGACTTGGGTGGGGACACAGAAACAAACAATATTATTCTGCCCCAGCCCCTCCCAAATCTTGTATCTTCACATTTCAAAATGAATCACGCCTTCCCAACAGTCTCCCAAAGTCTCAACTCATTTCAGCATTAACTCATAAGTCCATAGTCCAAAGTCTTGTCTGAGATAAGGCAAGTCCCTTCCACCTATGAGCCTGTAAAATCAAAAGCAAGTTAGTTACTTCCTAAATACAATGGGGGTACAGGCATTGGGTAAATACAGCCATTCCAAATGGGAGACATTGGTCAAAACAAAGGGGCTACAGGCCCCATTCAAGTCTGAAATCTGGCAGGGCAGTCAAATCTTAAAGCTCCAAAATGATTTCCTTTGAATCCATGTCTCACATTCAGGTCACTCCGATGCAAGAGGTGGGTTCCCATGGTCCTGGGCAACTCTGCTCCTGTGGCTTTGCAAGCTATAGCCTCCCTCCTGGCTGCTTTCACGGGCTGTTGCTGAGTGTCTGTGGCTTTTCCAGGTGCACAGTGAAAGCTGTTGGTGGATCTACCATTCTGGGGTCTGGAAGATGGTGGTCCTCTTCTCACAGGTCTACTAGATGGTACCTCAGTGGGGGCTCTGTGTGGGGGCTCTGACCCCACATTTTCCTACCACACTGCCATAGCAGAGATTCTCCATGAGGGCCCCACCCTTGCAGCAAACATCTGCCTGGGCATCCATGCATTTCCACATCTTTCAAAATCTAGGTGGAGGTTCCCAAACCCCAGTTCTTGACTTCTGTGTACTCACAGGCTCAACACCACATGGAAGCTGCCAAGGCTTGGGGCTTGTACCCTTTGAAGACACAGCCTGAGCTCTATGTTGGCCCTTTTCAGCCATGGCTGGCACTGCTGGAACATAGGGCACCAAGTATCTAGGCTGCACACAGCACAGGGACCCTGGGCCTGGCCCACGGCCCACAAAACCACTTTCACCCTGTAGGCTTCAGGGTCTGTGAGGAAAGGGGCTGCCATGAAGACCTATGACATGCCCTGGAGACATTTTTCCCCATTGTTTTCGGGATTAACATTCGGCTCATTGTTACTTATGCAAATTTCTGCAGCCAGCTTGAATTTCTTCTCAGAAAATGGGTTTTTCTTTTCTACTGCATTGTCAGGCTACATAGTTTCCAAACTTTTATGATCTGTTTCCCTTTTAAAATGTAATGCTTTTAACAGCACCTAAGTCACCTCTGGAATGCTTGGCTGCTTAACATTTCTTCTGCCAGATACCCTAGATAATCTCTCTCAAGTTCAAAGTTCCACAAATCTCTAGGGCAGGGGCAAAATGCCACCAGTCTCTTTGCTAAAACATAGTAAGAGTCACCTTTGCTCCAGTTCCCAACAAGTTCCTCATCTCCAACTGAGACCACTTCAGTCAGCCTGGACTTAATGTCCATATTGCTATCAGAATTTTGGGCAAAGCCATTCAACAAATCTCTAGGAAGTTCCAAGCTTTTCCACATTTTCCTGTTTTCTTCTGAGCCCTCCAAACAGTTCCAACCTCTGCCTGTTCCCTAGTTCCAAAGTCGCTTCCACATTTTCAGGTATCTTTTCAGCAGCGCCCCATTCTATTGGTACAAATTTACCGTATTAGTCCATTTTCATGCTGCTGATAAAGACATACCCAAGACTGGGCAATTTACAAAAGACAGAGATTTATTGGACCTATAGGTCCATATGGCTGGGGAGGCCTCACAATCACGGTGGAAGGCGAGAAGGAGCAAGTCACATATTGTGTGGATGCCAGCAGGCAAAAAGAGAGCTTGTGCAGAGAAACTCCCATTTTTAAAACCATCAGATCTCCTGAGACCTTGTCACTATCACCAGAACAGCACAGGAAAGACCTGCCCCCATGATGCAATCATCTCCCACCAGGTCCCTCCTACAACACATGGGAATTATGGGAGCTACAAGATGAGACTTGGGTGGGGACACAGCTAAACCATATCAGATACCTTTGTGCTGTGTGGTTCACTGACTTAATGACTCAGATCTGGAACTCCCTGTCACCCCTGGTGCCCCCTTCACTCATTTACCTCACCTGCCTGGCCCCTGGAGGCACCTAAGTTACAGCCCATGAAATTCTGGCAGTTTCTAAGCCTCAGACAATTTCATACAACTCTGCTTTCATGAGGAAGTCAGTGGCCCAGAAAGCTAGCTGCAGGGATGGTCTTGCCCATAAACACAGAGCTAGTCAGAGGCAGAGCCAAGTATCCTGAAGAGTTCTCCCTGTCCCACCAAGCTACCTCCATGCCTACTGCTGTGTTGCACTGACAATGTCAGTAGCTATTTTCTGACTTTATAAGGTTTCCAGAATTATGTCAAGGCATGACCAAAACAGGGTTTTTACTTCCTAGAGTATCTTGTGAAAATGTTCCTCTTTGATAAGCTAAACACTTTAAAGTAGAGGGCATGCAGTTTTGGAGACATTTCATCTTATATTACAGTCATGTATATATGGGCTTCCATGCCTATGACTTATACAATGCTTCCCTGACCCTTGCAGTTGTCTACAAACTTCCCCAGCTTTTCTTAAATGCCCTTTTGTTCGATTTATTCTCTTCAATGAAGCTCAAAAACTAAGTTCAGAGTTACTTACAGACTTGCATTGTTTTTTCTAGACAGAGTCTTGCTCTGTCACCCAGGCTGGAGTGCAGTGGCGCGATCTTGGCTCACTGCAACCTCTGCCTCCTGAGTTCAAGCGATTCTCCTGCCTCAGCCTCCTGAGTAGCTGGGATTCTAGGTGCCCACCACCATGCCTGGCTAATTTTTGTATTTTTAGTAGAGGCGGGGTTTCACCGTGTTGGCCAGGTTGGTCTCGAACTCCTGACCTCGTGATCCGCCCTCCTCAGCCTCCCAAAGTGCTAGGATTACAGACATGAGCCACCATGCCTGGCCCAGACTTGCATTTTTAAGAATTGCTAGGAACTTAAGGAAAGTAGAATATAGTGGCAGAAAACTTCTGGAAAAGGAAAAAACACAATAATTTATTTGAATTTTTGTCATTGCCATCCAATCTGAGGAATGGTTTTATTTAAAAAAGAACAGCAGGCTGCCTTTTCCAATCTTGTCAAGAGAGCACATTTCCTACCAATGGAATTATTGGAGAGATTCTGTGTACTGTTGTGCAGATTGTGCACTGCATAACTCCAGAGGGCACCATTCACATTGCCATCTATGTGAATGGTGCCAAATGGTCCCTCCTGGCAGAGACCTGTTGTATAGTTCACAATCCTGGCGCTATACAGGGCACAATCTGTGCAGCCACATGCTGAGGTCCTGACTGACACCCTCTGTGTGACTTTTCTCTGATAAAGACACCATCCCTCTGCCGCAGTTAGGTTTGCTTCATTTGCCAATGTCTACGGATGGTTCAGGATAATCTTCATTTCAAACATACATTCACCTACTTTCTGTAAGCACTATAGTGTTTGTCAAGCCATGTGTCCTGGTTTGAAGTTTGGAAAGTAGGTCGTTGGAGATATCTTTTAAGTGCGATTTTGCCTATATTTTGCCATTTCATTTTTTTTTTAATTGAGGAAAATGTAGAAAACAAATATAATCTCATGGTTTGCTAGAAAATGAAAACATTTAATATGTTAATTTTTTAAAGGAAATATTTTCATTAAAATATAGCTCTGTAAGTGAAAGTGAGAAGAAAATAATTTTAGATGTACATAGAATCATCTCCAAAGTATCTACACGTATAGACTAGTAAGTTAAGATTAACCCATTGGCTCTACAGAAATAAAAGAGAACTACTATGCATCCAAGAAGGCCAACCTGCCTAACAGAGATAGACCTTGATTTTTAATTAGTGGAAGAACCAAGTTTGTATCACCAACAAGAAAGGTGATGAAAAGATTCAGAGACATTTTTATACTATATTCCTCATTGTTTCTAGAATGCAATCCATAGTCTTCAAGCTGGAAGTAGCTTTTTAGTTCACTCATTATTTATTCATTTAATTAATTGTTACTATTTGCCAAACACTGTGATCATGTGTCTGGGCTCCTTCATGAGGAAACTGCGGTCATAAAGTTGGTTAGAGATAGGGCCAGAAACAAACCCCAGATGTTCTGTATCCAGGACACTTTACCCCACAGGGCTGTTAAATATCTCCATGTAGTTATATTCAGGTGATGAAATAGGAGAACATCTGTGTACTGCATGTGACCTGCATGTAATTCATGTAATAAAGATGAAATACAAACCCTTTGCCAGCCATTTCTTTATTACTCTAAATGCCACAACTTAAGGTTCAGCATCAGGGCTAATAATATAAGGATTAGTCTGGAAATTCTTCAAATAAATATTTTCCTGTCTATTCATACTCTTTGATTCAAATATTTCAATCATGTCCTTTCTCAAATGTTGCCTTTACAGATTAAAATCCTATAAATAGCACTGACCCCTGAGGAACACAATCTTCTTACCCCTATCTTTGAGTATTAATCTAGACAGTTTCCTATTGATATACCCCAAAATAAGTACCCCAATCTCATGGTGGCTTTCTTTTTAAAGGATTTGTTTTGGGGGGGTGGGGAGACATACAGCACATAGTTCATAACAATGTCAAATTGCATTTCTGGAAGTATCTATACTCTTCCTTTACACAATTAAATCTCCCTACTTGCTAAATATTGCTGGACTTGGTGGTTAAGGAGGTTGAGCACATGTGAGCAAAGGGGAACAGCTGTTCTTGCCAGATGCCTTCTTCACTGCACAGACATAAATACTGCCCAAGGAGCCTCTGCAAGGCAGACTGAGATCTAGTTTGAAGTTGCTGCAAGGAGACCCTTTCTGACATTTTTGCTTGGTAAATTCATTGATATGCACCTTGACCAGAGGATACTGAGCTGAGTGACTAGGACGAGAATTCTGAATGCAAACTACTCAGGTTCAAATCCTGACTCTGCCATCTACCTTACCAGCTTTTTGACACTGGGCAAGTTACTTAATCTCACTGTCTTCAGCCTCCTCATCTGTAAGTAGGGATAATAGTAGTTTCTTCATAGGATCTTTGAGGATGATATGAATTAGATATCATCATTAATAATTCCAGCAACAAATACCTATTAAGCTCCTATTCCATTCCAATTACTGTGAATGAGAGAAATTGTCCCCCACTTCATGGAATTTAGAGTATTTTTTTCACATTAGAAGCCCTGACCCATCTAAGGGTTGGGAAGTCAATGCAGTAAGGTGTGACCAGATTTAGTTTTACATGAATTTGATATGATTTTACAAAATAAGAGTTTTATGAAACTTTCTTTCCCTTGCATATACTTTTATATGAATGTGTGGCCTGTGTCTTGATATAAAATGTATTTCCTATCATGAGTCTAGTAGAGAAGATTAGCAATTAAACAGCAACCTCAATATGCAGTGAGTGTCATGGGCACATGCGAATGTCACCTGACCCAGTAAGGGCAGGTGTAGAGAATCAGGCAAGCTTTCCCTGAGGAAGTAACATTTAAGCTGAGACTTGAAGGATGAGTAAAAATTTACCAAAAGAAGTGGGGTGGAGGAGGAGAAATAGTTCCTTTAAGAGCAGTGAGTAGACCCGGGTGGGTAGGGGAGTAGTTAATGAAGCAAGGGAGAAACTTGTTCAGATTTGCATTTTAGTAAGGCCACTCTGGCTGCATGAAGAGAATGGGCAGGAATCAGTTGGGAAACTATTTAGTAATTTCAGGACACAGCAGCCCATAGGGTGGGGGCAGTGGGTATTTGAGAGGGACCTTGTACTTAGGTGGATTGACAGGACTTGTTGATTGATGGGGAAAGGTGCTGGAGCCAGAGCATGAAGGTGCTCATCCCACACCTCTGATGTCTAATTTACAAAGGTTTCAGGAGACAAATCTAAGTCTGAAAGCTCCAAGCCCCTAACTTGAAAAAATGTTCCTGTAAACAGGAAGACAGAATCTTTCAATCACTTTGCAAATCATCTCCCTATCCTGCTGGACATATCTGCAGGCTGTTGCTGGGCCTAGGAGTTGGCAGAGCTTCCTGTTCCAAAGTGGGAGGGTTCCTGGCAGGAGATGGAAGGCTGGAAACAGAAAGGAAACTGGGCTAGCCAGGCACCTTGCATGAAGAGAAAAGAAGGGAAACCTGGTACTTTCCCATCTGATCCAGAAATATCTGGTCGGAAAATAATTTAAAAGTACAGGTAATTCAAAGATGTTTATATTTGGCTTTGAAATGCCATGCATTTTTGGCAGTAGACTTTCTTTGCCAAACATTTTTCTTAGGCCTTATTTTGCATTCCCTGAACATGGACCATCTGAGCAACAGGGGGATGAGCCCAGAGCTCAGAGGGAGTCTGGGTGGGTGGCTGAGGAGGTCCTAATGTTCAAAACCTGGAGTGAAACCACAGCTCTCTCTCATCACCCCAGGTGATGATCACACCCCAGGTGATCAGTACTTATCTGTCTATCTGTGTCCTGCCACAAAGCAGGGAGCTTTTTGTGATCTAAGCCATGCCAGGT
The DNA here is from genome assembly GCF_008728515.1 of Papio anubis. Classification (NCBI taxonomy): domain Eukaryota; kingdom Metazoa; phylum Chordata; class Mammalia; order Primates; family Cercopithecidae; genus Papio; species Papio anubis. The sequence goes on along the minus strand of NC_044977.1, from coordinate 132,065,110 downwards.
CATAGGGTGAACTGAAAAACAGCTATCTAATTCCCAGCACATCAAATGTTTCCTACTCACATCTTCCTACTCACAGGGCCACCTCCACCCGCTGGAGTGGCAGGCAGGGCTCCAGAGCAATCTCAAAATCAAACCATATTTGGAGCACAAGACAGGCTGTTTACAGATGTTACCATAAAAGACAATTTAAATAATCATCAGTACCGTTTTACAAAAGAACTGGCCAGACCAGAAGTCCCCTTTTCCAGTTATTCCTAAGATTGCTGCTTCCAGAGGAGTTGAAAGGTTAGATGATCTTCCCTGGCTCAGGTCTACCTAGGACAGGAGAGTCGTGCCTCACAGAAATCACTTCAAAAAGGGTCTCAGCACCACATTCCACTAGGGCTTAGAAGAATCCTCAGGGTGGCAGCCACTCCCTACTTAGGAATCCCATGCATTCCCCTGTTCTTCCATCTGGACTGTGCCATGCCAGGGAAGTCATTTGGTCCAGGCTAGAATTCACTGGGAATAATTAGCAACAGGCCCAAATCTGGAAGTTCAGAGAAATTGGTTCTCTCCAATTTGTTATAAAATTAAGTAATATTTTTCACAATCACCACAGAGAAAACAGCATTTCCTAGTTTCCCAGTTCTTACAGGTCAGAATGGTTGGTTCACAGGAAATTCTTAGTAGGTGCTCTGTGACGCATCTATGTTTTTCCAAGTGTTGGTATTTTTCATTTCACAGAACCTTCTTCCAAAGGAGATTAGCTGCCAGACTCAGGCAGCCCGTACATTTTTGAAAACGCCAGCATAGGTTTCTTTGACTCAGGTACCTGAAATATCTAAGGAAGCAAAGGCAGCGGATGTGCCAGGGGCACCCTCACTTGATATCTACCTCTTCCCCTCCTTTAAGGTCCCCTTGATTGGAGGTGGCGGAAAGAGTCTCTGGTGGCTTGCCCAACCCTTTAGAACATTCGCCCCCACCCGCTTCCTCCGTCTCCTTGCCAGACAGGAGTCCTTTCTCGCACTTACCCTCCATTCCCCATACACACACCTCGCTGAGGTCATCCTCAGCGTGCAGCCCGGAGGGGAAAGGAAACGTGAGCTAAAGCAACAGGTTCCACCCACAGCCTGAACTTGGAAGGGGATGCGGCGGCGGCAGGGCGGCTGGAGCTGTGCAGTGGAGGGAGAGGAAGCGGCGAGGAGGAAGGTGGAAGGGAAATGATGGTGCATGACCACCGAGCACACGTCACTCGGGCTCCCACATGGGCTTGTGTATATGCGTGTGTGAGGGGAGGGAGGTCCTTCACAGGGTCACTCGGGCATTTCCGCGTGGAATAGGAGGTGCCAGGCTCGTGTTCTGGGGTGCTGGGTGGCCTCGGCGGGGTAACGAGTCACGCAGAGACGGCTTGAGGCACGCCAAGAAAATACGCGTGTCGGCGAAAAAATACACCACTTTCCCCAGCGCGCCGCCCTTGCTAACTGGCTAGATCTGCGCCCCTAACGCCCAGTGCCCCCTTCTTTTGGGCCTACCCTGGGCCCCTCCAACCCCATCCCAGCCTGCCTCCCGCTCCCGCCGCTGCCGCGGAAACCCGGACTGCGGACTGCGCCGCGCCCGGCAGCCTCTGGGCATGCTCGGTGGCGGGACCGGCTCCGCCGCCAGGAGGGCGCGTCCTCCCTCCCCTAGGGCGGTGGCGGCGCCTGCAGCGACTTGCAGCCGCGCCCCGGCCAGGAACACCTTTTAGGGAGGCGGGGGACCACCCTGCCCGGCGCGGGCCGAGGGCGCTCCCCACCCCGAACGTTCCGGTGGGTGGGAGGAGGGGCCGGCCAGAGATGCGCGGAGGCGGGAGTGAGACCTCCGACTGCCAGCGGTTCCTTAGAAAGTAAAGCTCAGCTCCCGCGCGGACCGGGGCTCCCAGCCGCGGGCGGGAAAGGGGCGGGGAGGGGCGGGGCCAGGCGGGGGGTGGTCTCAGCGCCTAGAGCGAGGTGCGAAATTAGTAGCCGCCCACCCTCTTCGCAGTTCCCGCCCCCAGGGAATTATAATTTCCTGGGAAAGTGTCTGGTTCTCGGAGAATCCTTGGGGCGGGGTAAAGGGGCGCGCCCGGCGCAAAATGGTTAATACAAAGTCTGCACGCGCCGCGGGGCCCCTCGTATGAAAAGTGTACGCGCTGGTGGCTGGGCACCCCTTTGCTAATTTGAGGGTTAGTTACCGGCAGGAAGTCTGGCTGTGCGAGAGGAAAGGCGGTCAGGAGGGAAGCCTCAGGCTGGTGCTGGCTCCCGCCCCCAAGCCTCCTTGGGGGACGCACCTCGGACCCAGCGGGCGCAGGGTGCGGGGCACTGGGCCGAGGCGTTCGCGGCGGGCGGCGGGAGGCTGGAGCAGGCTCGGCCCAGCGGTTCACTCTCTCTACCTCCTCCCCGCAGGATTACCGAGAGGATGGGATGGATCTAGGCAGTGACGCCGGCAGCAGCAGCAGCAGCAGCCGCGCCAGTTCACAGTCCAACTCCACCAAAGTGACCCCTTGCTCCGAGTGCAAATCTTCATCGTCGCCGGGGGGCAGCCTGGACTTGGTGTCTGCCCTGGAGGACTATGAGGAGCCCTTCCCAGTCTACCAGAAGAAGGTGATTGATGAGTGGGCGCCGGAGGAGGACGGCGAGGAGGAGGAAGAGGAGGACGAGCGCGACCAGCGAGGGTACCGGGATGACCGCTGTCCGGCCCGGGAGCCGGGGGACGTAAGCGCCAGGACCCGCAGCGGCGGCGGCGGGGGCGGGGGCAGGAGCGCCACCACCGCCATGCCGCCCCCGGTGCCCAACGGCAACCTCCACCAGCACGACCCCCAGGACCTTAGGCACAATGGCAACGTGGTGGTGGCTGGCCGGCCGAGCAGTTCCCGGGGCCCCCGCCGGGCGATCCAAAAGCCCCAGCCGGCTGGGGGCCGGCGCAGTGGCCTCGGCCCGGCGGCTGGGGGGCTCTGCCTTCAGCCCCCAGACGGCGGGACGTGCGTCCCCGAAGAGCCCCCGGTGCCACCTATGGATTGGGAGGCGCTGGAGAAGCATCTGGCTGGGCTGCAGTTCCGGGAGCAGGAGGTACGGAACCAGGGCCAGGCGAGGACCAACTCCACCTCCGTAAGTTGGCCGGGGTGCGTGCCCACGCGCGCACACACGCGTACACACCCCGCGCACAGCCCGCACGCCCCCTCCCTGCGCTCCCGCCCGCCCGCGGCCCCATTCATTCTTCCTTGAGGGTGGGGGCCAGGCCGGAGAGCCTGCCGTCTGCTCCCCTGGGGATAAGGTTTCTCGGTCTGTGAGCTGTCTGGGTTTGCAGGATGGGCGGAGAGGAAGGAGGAGCAGCCAGAGGGCAGCGGAAAGTCGGGTTAGTGGAACCGGCGACTCATTTTAATGGAATTACTTATGGAGACCAGGTTGTGAGTCACTTGCCTGAAAATAAATCTGGGGAGATTCTGGCACCAAAAGTCAGTGCCTGCGGGGGTATTTCAAAACGTAATAGTTGTGGCTTTGTCAATGGTGGTGGCTCTCCTCTCGTTGCCACTAATGTCTCATCCGTATATACGCTTGTCCCTATGCACGCGCACACATTCTCCTGCCCACACCACCGGTCTGGCAGCGGGGTTCGTTCCGTCTTGCGTTAAGCAGATGCTCCTGTATTTGGATAGGTTGATTTTCCTCCTCTAAGACTTTCTTCCTTTATGAAACCCGAATTATTGTTGACCTGGGGGAACGGGGTAAATGGATCTGTCAGGATAAGGGAGGGGTTCTTCCCTCGGTCGCCTGACTCACTCCCTTTGCTGTGAATCCCTCCTTGTTTTGATAACGGAGCCACTTACAGTTTCTTACCGGAGGCTACTGCCTCAATTCAGGAAAGCCAGACCGGGAGGGGTGCTGGAGTGGAAAAGAGGGAGGGAGGAGAGGAGGGCTGCATCTATAATAAGAAGCTCTGGCAGGTTCACACTTGTCTCAACATCTTTTTTGCCCCTGAGAGACGAGCAGATAAATGACTTAAAAGAAAACCATCATGAATGTAGCTCCCCTGTTTAGCACTGTTTTGAGATAAAGCAACAGTTGTAATTTGAAATCATTAGTGATGATCTTAATTAGGGCTGAAGGGCATAGTTGAAAGGAGCTGCTTTCTGTGTGTGGCAGCTGTGTGGCAGGTGGGAAAATGCTTGCCTTGCAGGTGTAATTTTTGCGACACTAGGACCCCGGGGCTCCTTAAAATTGGGTGCATGCACTTCTGACTTCAGGGGTGAGGATGGTAACTGTTTCACAGAGAAATTTCCGTGGTTCTATCAGAGAGAACCCTTGGCTGACAGCCTGCTGGTTAGTTTCCCTTGGGAAACTACTTATGAAATTAACATACTTATTTTAATCCCAGCTGTTTAGGAGTTTACCATAGCCACTAACAGAGGTGGAATCTTTCCATTACAGCCAATACTGTCTCTTGTACCTTGCAATAGAAAATATCCTTTTCCCACTTTGTGCTTGAGAAAAATACCTCATTAATACCCGGGCTTGAACAATGACTGGGAAATAAACAAGAGGTTAGTTTACTATTGCATGACATTTATACATTCCAGGAACATTTAATAATTGGGCATACGTGCAAAGTTAGGGTTTGATGGTGACAGTGAGCTCCATTATTCTAAAGTTGTGAAACAAATTGTTTTCGAGCTCCCATGTATGTGCTGTGTGCCAGGGATGGTTCTGAGTGCTGTGGTTACACATCAGTCCACATGGGGCTGAAATTCTGGTGAGCGAAGGTAGGGATACAGACTGCCTTCCCTCCAGGAACTTAAAATTTGATGGCTTACCTAGCACCACCTCATACCCCCACCCCCAACACATACACACCTCTTCTGGTTATTGTGAAGACTATGAATCTTTTCTTCTTGGGCAGTCTTTGAAACCAATGGTGTATCCTCACCTAGTGAACAGTTTGCATATTTGCATATTTGGGTTTCTTTCCTTCACTTCCATCTTTCCTGGAAATGCCTCTTCTGGTCATTTCCTCTACAAGTTACACAGAGAAATTTAGATTTCATTGTGTCAAAGCAAGGATGTGTACAGAAAAAAGGGAGGAGGTGGCATTGGAGGTTAATGCTGTATTTTTTCATGTTTTGGTGTGTGTTTGAACAAAATTACTAGTCAATGTTGGTTTAGAATAGTGTTTTACAAACAGTAAGTTACCCATGAAATCACCTTAGCATTTTAAGAAAATGAAATAAAATAGAATGTTTGATAGTGTATTGCAGGGAGTCATAGTAAAGTTGGTGATTTTTAAAACTTTTGTTTAGTTTTATATGTATGCTGGGTTGCAACATAACGTTTACTTCTCACTATGGGTCGCTGTTATAAAAGACTGAAAAGCACTGATTTAAATCCTGTTTAGTGCTGCCTGGAGTAAGGGAATTTATGACCATGAGGACAGACACCTGAGAACAACAAAGGAGCCGTGTGGAAGAGAAGGCCTGCCTTGAGGGAACTGTTCAAATCCAATGATATTTTACTCCTCTTTAAAGTGTCTTGTATGAATATATTTAAGTGGCATTAATACACACCGCTAGGAGTGGGGTATACAATGAAAAGGGGATAGCTTCTCTTCACCAAGTAAGCCTATTCCTACTTCTGGGCTTTTGCCCTTCTGTTACCTCTGCTTGGAGGCAAGTGTCTGGTTCCTTCTCATCATTCCAGACTCAGCTCAAGTCTCACCAGTTCAGAGAAGCTGTCCCCCACCACCCTTCCTAAAGTAAAGTAACAACACTCCACCCCAACTCAAGCACTCCTGGTGTATTGTTTTCTTAGTGCTTGTCACTGTCTGACATTATCTTATTTAGTTCTCTACTTTTGGTTCCTCTGAAATGTAGGTGGGAGTGCAAGGTTCTTGTCTGTTTTTTTAACTCTATAACCTATTGCCTGGGACATTCCTGGGATGGAATAGGTTCTCAAATATTGAATGAGTGAATGAATGAATGAATGAATGAATGAATGAATGTTTATAACAGCAACACAGCCCACACCTAATCCAACTCCCATTTTACAGTTGAGAAAATTGAGGCCCAGAGAGGTTAAGTGATTTGCCTCAGGCCCAGTGAGAAACTCATGAACAGGGTTTTGTTCTTTCTTCTGACACCAGTCTAGTTTTTCCCCGCTCTTTTTAATGCTTAAAATAATTTGAAATAAAAGGAAAGGAAGCAGCTCCCATCTCCCTGAAACTTAAAGGGTTTCCTATTGACAAGTCCCTTATTGCACTTCCTTAGAATTAAGGACATAAGTAAACTGGGAAATCATCAAAACTCCCTTACTTATGAGTCTCCTTTCACAGACAGGTTTTTGTATTGTTTTGTTTTAATGACATACTGTTGGGTTCTGCAGAACAGAATAGTGACAGAATTCAGGTCTCCTCACTCCATATCCATTGCTCTTTCCTTCCTCTCAGTTGCGGCGATGCACACAGAAGGATGACTGAAGTCTCAAAAATGGGATGACAATCAGCTGTCCCTAATTCAGGAAAGATTGAGAGGCAAATTTAAAAACACACAATGTTTAGGTGGGATTTAAAACCTAGCACTGACCTTCACTTTCTGATGGGTTTAAACAACTAATCTCTGTCTCTTGGTATCTGTGGAGGGTGATGAGCTTGGATGCTGTCAGGAACTGTCTTTGGTGTCAGAGCCTGCAGGGGCCTGAGGAGTCCTGATGGAAACACTCTGGTGACTGGATCCTTGCTCCGTCTCAGAGCTGGGGGCTCAAGACAGACCTCCAGCACCTGGCCAAGCCCTCCACTGTGATGTCAGCACCCGGGGCAGCCATATCCCCAGTAGTTTGCATTGTGCCTGGCACAAATAAATGCCTGACACATGCAGAGAGGGTGAGGGGCTCTACCCAAAAACCGGAACTACTCCCAGAAGTGCCCCTTCCATGGGCAGCCCCTACTCATCTGGTGTCAGTGTGCTTCTCACAGTCCTGCCCTGGGCTTGTATTCCCTCTTGTGGGTGAACCCTCTTATTAAATTCAAGGGCCATAGACACAGTAAAGAAAGGGTCTGGGGTTGGTGCCTTTGATTTCAGATTAGGAGTCCTGCTTGCGGAAGTTCATGTTTCTCTTAAATTCTTATCTTCTTGCCTACTGTGACTCTGGTGTGCAGGATTGAACAGTTTTCTTTCTTATGACAGCAGGCCACAAATAGTAGCTTTCTCTCTTCTGCTTCTCCAGGACCTTAGTGCATCACTGTAGCCCTCTTGCTCCTGTTCAAAAGACTCTGTGGACCTGTCGCCAAGTAGGGTGGGAGGGCCACTGCCTCAGTGTACTCTTCCTCCTAAATGGAATATAATTACACATTTTTTTCTCTGTGTTTTTCCCTGAGGCTTCCTCTCCTTCAGGGGACGTGTGTTCCTCCATGTCCTAGCCTGTTTTCTGTCTCTGAAGACTCAGCCCATTTTGACTTTTTTCTTTAAAAATAGCTTTATTGGCCAGGCATGGTGGCTCAGGCCTGTAATCCCAGCACTTTGGGAGGCCGAGGTGGGAGGATCACCTGAGGTCAGGTGCTCAAGACTGGCCTGGCCAACATGGTGAAACCCCGTCTCTACTAAAAACGCAAAAATTAGCCGGGTGTGGTGGTGGGTACCTGTAGTCCCAGCTACTCAAGAGGCTGAGGCAGGAGAATCGCTTGAACCTGGGAGGCAGAGGTTGTAGTGAGCTGAGATCGCACCATTGCACTCCAGCCTAGGTGACAAGAGTGAAAATTTGTCTCAAAAATAAAATAAAAAAAATAAATAAATAAAATAAAAATAGCTTTATTGCAGTATGATTGACATACATCAGCTGTACATAGTTAAAATGTACAATTTGATGAGTTTTGACATATGTATGGCATATGTATGTGTTTTGACACACCTGTGAAACCATCATGAAAATCAAGATAACGAACATATTTAGCATCCCCAAAAGTATCCTTGCACTCCTTTATAATATCACCATCTTATCCCTAGGCAACCAACTGATCTGATTTCTATGTTATAGGTTAGTTTATGTCTTCTAAAATTAACATACGAAAATGGAATCACACAATATGTGTGGATTTTTGTCTGGCTTCTTTCACTCAAAAAGTGATTATTTTGAGATTCATCCATGTTATTGTATATATCAGTAGTTCGTTCCAACACTTGCTGAGTAGTATTCCATTTTGTGGATATACCATTTTCATCTGTTGACAGACACGTGCATTGTTTCTAGGTTTTGGCTATTACAAATAAAATTGCTATGGACACTCATGTACAAGTTGTTTTACAGATATACACTTTATTTATTTATTTTTGGGACGAAGTTTCGCTCTTGTCACCCAGGCTGGAATGCAATGGTGCTATCTTAGCTCACTGCAACCTCTGCCTCCCGGGTTCAAGTGATTCTCCCACCTCATCCTCCTGAGTAGCTGGGATTACAGGCACCCACCATCATGCCTGGCTAATTTTTGTATTTTTGTAGAGATGAGGTTTCACCATGTTGGTCAAGCTGATCTCGAACTCCTGACCTCAGGTAATCCACCTGCCTCAGCCTCCCAAAGTGCTGGGATTACAGGTGTGAACCACTGTGCCTGGCCTGAGTATACACTTTCATTTTTCTTGGGTGAATAACTAGAAGTAAGAATGGCTTGATCATGTAGTAGGTGTATGTTTACCTGTATAAGAAGCTGCCTAACTGTCTTCCAAGGAAGTATTATTTTACTTTGCCATCACATGATGCTTAAAGCAATGAATGAGGTTTCCCCTCTTTCCCATTGCTCTCTTCCATCTGCATCCTGCTTTCCAGGACACCTCCCTTCAGGTGGCTGGGTGGCTGCTTCCTCCCTCTTAAGAGAAAACAAGAAGAGAGCAAGGAGATCACTTGTCACATCCAACCAGTCTTTACTCCCGTTGTTTAAAAAAGGAATCGTTTTTAAATTAGAGAAGAGCTCTAGTTGTAGACTCAACACATTTTAAGTGCAGTTTTATTATTTTTTAGTGCCTATGACAGGTGCATTTTCCTCATTTAATGAGAAGATAAGAACAATTTTAATTGACACATTAATTGAAAGCAAATTCTTCTGATGAAGTTATTTCCAAAGTACTTGAAAATAATTTGTCTTTTTATTTGTTTATACTATTAGCTAGTAGCACACTTTTTAAATTACCTACATTTTTTCCTAGAATGGTACTAATTATAGGTTATTTTCAATGTATTATTCTGTAAGAATTATAGCCCAGTTACTCCTTCCCCATCAATGACGCTACTAAAGTAGCTTAAATGGCTGAGTAGTTTATTTCCGTAGTTACTTAGGCTATGTTTAAATTACACAAGTTTCTGTTTTGTAGACTGAATTAAGATGTCTTTAGTATTCCTACAAAAATAGTAAAGTTTATAAGTTTAATAAGTTGTGTGATTCTGCAGCCTGGGGCACAGCATTGAAAGCATTCTGTGTGGAATGCAGCTGTCACTTATTCCTGTTACTTGGAGAGCATGACATGACAGTGTTAATTTTTTTTTTTTTTAACTATAACTGGAAATTACCAGGGTGAAATGTATTGTGCTTCAACCTTTTTCCTTGAAATATCTTGTACTATAATGAAAAGTTCTTTGCCTACTTTCCTATTTATGATAATTTTTGCTTAAGAGCTACAAAGGCTGCTCCGTCTACTGGCATGTACTCTAGACTTCAAAGAAATATGGTTAGGTTTTTGTCTTTTTTTAAAAAAAAATTAGGTTGCAGGTAAACCACAATTCTTAATTTAAACAATTCCTAATTTAAACAATTCTTAAAATTTTGAAAATATACCATTAGTTCTGGGGCTATGTGTGTGTACAATTATTATTGGATGGATCATTGTATTGTAGAACAGTCTTTGAAAATGTAGTTTGATTAAAAGAAATCTTTGCCTACCAATTAGTTTGCACTTAGTGGACCTTTAAGTCATCCTCCGGAAAATTTTCAGGATGCACATCTGAAAAACAGAGGCAGATATTCTTATCACACACTTGCAGAGCTTCATGAACACCTCACCTCCCTCCATCCCTTCCCGCTCCGCCTGCATTTCCAGTTCCAGACTCCTTGCTGGCATTCCTGACAGAAATCTCACACCTGACAAACATCAGGCCAGACTCATCAATTTCTGATTTTGATTCCTGGCTCTTTTGGTGACATCATAACTACTTTTTTTTTCTTTTTTTTTTTCAGACAGTCTCACTCTGTCCCCCAGGCTGCAGTACAGTGGCACAATCTTGAGTCACTGCAAGCCCCACCTCCCAGTTTCAAGCAATTCTCATGCCTCAGCCTCCGGAGTAGCTGGTAGTACTACAGGTGCCCACCACCACGCCCAGCTAACTTTTTAGGGATGGGGTTTCTCCATGTTGACCAGACTGGTCTCGAACTCCTGACCTCAAGTGATCTGCCCGCCTTGGCCTGCCAAGTGCTGGGATTATAGGCATGAGCCACCACGCCCGGCCCATAACTACTTTTATCTTGAATTCTCTCTTGTCTTCTTATGGGTATGTCTCTTAACAGTCCAACTATCTTAAATCCCCCCTCCCCCTTAAGCACATATTACACATTCCCTGAAGTGTAGACATTTTATGTACAGTTGTTATCTAGTTGGTTAATGTATTTTGTGCCAGCCTTTCTCTTTAGTTCTTTAATTTACTCAAAGTTGCTACACTATAAACTTTCTTATTAGTGCTAAAGTAGTAATTTCAAGTCCTTTCTTAAAAGCTTATCCAAATGCTGTGATATTACATTTGCATTTTATTTATTTATTTATTTATTTATTTATTTATTTATTGAGATGGAATCTTGCTTTGTTGCCTAGGCTGGAGTATAGTGGCACAATCTCGGCTCACTGCAACCTCCGCCTCCTGGGTTCAAGTGATTCTCCTGCCTCAACCTCCTGAGTAGCTGGGACTACAGGTGCCAGCCACCATGCCCAGCTAATTTTTGTATTTTTTACTAGAGACAGGATTTCTCTATGTTGGCCAGGCTGGTCTCGAACTCCTGACCTCAGGTGATCTGCCTGCCTCAGCCTTTCAAAGTGCTGGGATTACAGGCGTGAGCCACTGTGCCCGGCCTATATTTGCATTTTAAAATAGAAATTTGTTTTTATTTCTCGACCTCTGTCACTGAAGAGATGAATGGTCTTGTTTTCTTACTTTTGAAAATCGGTCCCTTAGTGTTTTAATGAAAAGGGCATTTTCTGATGCTTTTCCTTAGCTGCTAGATGCTCCCTGTGTTCTCAGCACAAATGCACTTTCTCTGTCACTTACAGGGAGACTATTTTACACTAAACTTTTGTAGAAATTCAAGTGTCAATTGTGAAATTGAGCATTTTCAATAGAAGGGTCGTAGGATTTTAGAGATAGAAAGGGATTCTGGGAGATCATCTCATCAAACGCTCACTATTTTCAAAGGAGGAAACTGAGGTCTATGAAGATTACACATCTTCACCCAACTTCCTCAGCCCAAGTCTGACCCAGCCTCAAGTCACCCGACTCCTAATTCCCACTTTTAATGTCCTGTGCCCCACTTCAGTGCTTCAGTGGATGCCACCTTTAAATTTTTTTTTTTTTTTAAAGAATGGGTGTTCCCCAAATTTAATTTGGAGTACAGATCCAGTTTCATAATTTAAGAGCTTCCAAAACTGGAATTAGATTCTAATTTTTATGATTTCGTAGAAAAGATTTCATTTCATTGATTTTTTTTCCTTTTTTAAACCTATGTTGTCAGAACAATTATAAGACTGCTTTCTTCCTTTTAGACTTCAGCTCATCACTGTGTATGTTTCTAGCAACAGAACAGTGCTCTCCCTGGATGACAGAAAGCTAGGGGAGAGAAGATCTCTGTGTGGCTCACCCCACACGTGAAGACAGATTTTGTTCTGTCTTAAAAAGTACCCTCCAAAAGGAGAAGTAACAAAACCAAGAAAGGGCTAGTAGGAAAGATATTTGTGGGGTTCAGAAGCAGCCCATAAAATCGTCTAGATTAGGATGCCTGGCATAGTTAGAATATGTGCAAGAACTTCTTATTCCACTTGTATGCCACTTACTTGTACTTAGAATTTAAAAGGCTTGCTGATTTTTAGTGTTTTTGAGTGTTCCCTGGTGAGAGCAAGAAATAGAAAAATGAATATAAGGAAAGGGAAATACATTTGAGTTTTTATTTGTGTATTTTCCCCAGTTAAATTTGTAGGACTGAACTGTCCTTAATTATTTGTCTTACATCCAGGATCATTCTCCTTCACTTACCAAGTCTCCAAATCTGTAAGCGCTCTCCTTGTTTCTCAGATGCTCTTGCTTCTTTTTGTTCTTTGTGTATTTGTTTTGTCTTAGTTTTGGCTACTACTTCCGTTTTGTGAATAATTATCTTCCTGTCTTCTGAAAATGGAAGATAAAAAGAAAAAAGTAATTGTTGCCCTTTGTATGTATCTGTTAAATAATTATGTCAATCATGTTCTGTCACCGATCCTTGTCACTTGTCTTTGTCTGTTCTCATTTATGCGTATACTTAATCTATTTTTTTCTCTCCATTGACCGATTTTTCAATATTTGCATCATTTTATGTTATTTTCACTTTTTCCCTACTCTAGTGGTTTATTTCCCGTAAAGCGTAGGCAGTTCAAAAGATGATGTTTAGGCTAGGAAAAGCCCAGGTGGTAGGAATGATCCCAACCAGTGTTTTGTTCAGCCCCAGGTTGATAGTTTTTTAAAAGGTACTTGTAAACCCACTTTTTTTGCTATCTCTAACGAACGTGTGGTTGTATTAAAGCCAAACTTACTGAAAGCTAAAGAGTTACCAACTTTTTTAGTTGGATTTTGTGTATCAGGTTTTCTAATTATTGCCACTTGTATCTGTACATTTTACTGATGCCTCTGTATCTCCACCCAAACATTTCATATTTATGTGTAACCTAATAACCTCTTTGGCTCATCCATCATCAGCAATATCACATTAATCATTTTCTTTCTTTTTTTTTCTTCCGTTTCTCAAAGTCTCTTCTTAGTATTTACGGTTCATGAAAGTGACTGTGAATCTTTCTTGCTTGGGATATTAGCATAGTAGACCCAAACAAATAGCTTCAGTTTTTATGGGTTACAAGAAGCACTGCATTAGTCTGCTCCTGATTTCTGCAAGTTCATCAATTCAAGAGGGTTTTATTGCCCATGTCCGAGATGATTGATCCCTACAAAACTCTGCCTTATAGAAAAAATGTCTTAGTTATTCACAGAGTTGGTTTTTGTTTTTGTTTTACAACATATTGCAAAAAACTTCTATCAAGAAAGTATGTGGGGTTGGGCTTTTCGAGGTGCAGGGGCAGGTGATTCTCCATTTGCCACAGGTTGATGGGGCTACTTTTCGGGATGCTTGGGAAAGGGCAGAAACCATCTCTGCAGCCTCCCAGCCAGGACTTCAGACAGCAGATGGTCTGACTGTGCCTCCCTGGGCATACGCCAGCTGATTGGGTCATGCTGTTTTCCCTCAGCAGCACACGCCCCTTGCTTCCTCTTCTGAGATCTCCCCACTGTAGTCCTCAGCCTACCTGTTTCGCCTTTCTCTCCTGTGCAGGTTACCAATTCAAAGTCCCTAAGAAAGTGGCTTATCTAGCACAGGGTGCCTGTGGTGGCCAGGACCCCTTGCCAGGCCCACTCTCGTACTGCCTGATGTTGGAGAGGTGAGGACAGGCACTCCCTAGCCACCCAGCTGTGCCAGGGTCAGCCTGCTCACACGTGGGTTGTAGTCATGCCTAGAACAAAACAATTGGTAAGTCTTGGCAGCTCCTAAATGAATGTAACTTGATTCTGCTTCCTTCTTGATTTGCCATATATGGAGAGAACTTTGCTTTCTGAAAAAGTTTAAAGGGAATGAGGTAATTTCCTCATAATTCCTAAGATCTCCGGCAGTGTTGTAAATATAGATTCGAGGTTAGAGTACTAAAAAATAAAAACAAAAGCAGAAAAGCTGCTGTGCTGTGAAATGCCAGGGTATTTTTAATGTCAAATCCAGCAGCATAATAGTTTTTTACCTCTTTTCCCCACCTAAAGAAAGAGTAGTGTTAAACTTATTTCCAAAATAAAAGGAGTCTGAACCTCTAGGAAACTGGTACAGTATCATCTTAGAAAAGAACCTAAAGGCTAATCTACACTCATAAAAATAACATGTTTTCAAATAGTTTCAGAACCAATTCAGTCTACTGTTTTTCTCTTCATGACACCAGTAGCTAAAAATTACCCTACTTAATGAAAATTGCAGACGATTTTTTTTCTTTATGTAGTCTTATATAATTTTTGGTCCATTTTGACCTAGTCTGACATTTTATTTTGAACAACTACATCTTAAGTGCTCTGTCCTTTTTGTTTCCACTCTAAATTGGTTCTGCAAGGAGTAAGAGAGTAGACCATTGGGATTTTATTTTTGAACACTTAAATTGTATAACCAGTAATCTGTTAGAGTTGTTATCCTTCCTACAGTGACCCCATCATCTAACCCAAATAGCCTTTAAAATAAGAGCTCATTCTAGAAGAACAACTTTAGGCAGCAGTAAATTTAAAACATTTTGAATACCTGCTCTACTGTGGTATAGTGATCTAAATATTAGATTTATTTTTCTTGTGTCTCATATAGAAACTCTAAACAAAGCAGATGAACAGTTGTGTCTGTATTAACATATGACCAAAGCCCCTGTAGAGTTCCAGTGTGCTAAAAGTCAAATTAAAGCTCTCCTTTTTAGTAAACAATCACACTGGGAATGAGAATATTAGAGCCAAGAGGGACTCCAGAGCAAGGGTGGCAAACTCGGATGCTTCCAGAGGTCACATAGGTAACCCATAGGAGCAGTGGGCCCAGTGGGAGAGGACCGTGGTGTCCTGGAGGATGTGTCCCGGGGTAAAGGGGCAGCTGCTGTCAGTTGCCGCCTGACTTTGTGCCATGCCAGAACATGGTCTCAGTGTTCTGATGTGTCAGGAGCAGCCCAAGATCCAAGCCTGAGATGTTATGAGCACTATCTTGACTATTACATATTGGCAAATAACTTTAAATATACATATACATTTGTGAGACTAACAAATATCTGCTGTCCGGAATACTGTCTCTAGGCTACCAGTTACCCATCTCGCTCCTAATCCAACCTCCTCACTTTTCATAGGAGAAAACTGAGATCCAAAGAGGCTAAACGTCTTACCTGAAATGAGGATGAGTTGGGGCAAGGTGGGACCATTTGCCAAGAGGTCTGGTGAGATTGTAGAAGAGATCTTAAGGAGGAAAACCCATGAAGGAGTGTTATTCTTATTTATTGACACCAGAGTAGCTCTTTTTTTCTCCTTTCAATGCTTAAAATAATTAGAAATAATAACATCCAAAGGAAAAAACAAGACCCACTACACACCTCTAGTTCACTTAATTTTTATACACATCCCATTACTTAGCATTTACTTTTCTCTTTCATCTTCAAAGCAGTTCAAAAATTGATTTGTTATTTGTAGTCAGGGAAATGTATCATGATTTATTTTTTATTATTTATGAATAATAAAAAGGAAAGAACTCTTTAAGAACAGGGTATCTGAAATGTAAACACACACACATATGTGGCCTCAGCTGTTTCATCTGCTAGAAATTCATCTGAAACCATTTAATTCCAAGGGGTGGTGGTGAGTCTTTATAAAATTTCTTGTTATATAGAATCTAAAGAAACTTCAATATTGCTCAGTCATATTGAGACTTTATTTAATTGCAGTTGTCATACATAATATGGTGGAGGACCTGTTGAAATTGTAAAAGTTGGGACTTTTTTTTCCTCTTTGGAACTATTGGCTCTAAATACAAAGTTAACATAGATTCCAAATAAATTAAACAATTTTGGGATGTTTATTCACTTTTCTTTAGAAAAATAGAAAACATTTTTTATATATTTTTTAAACTTATTTTGAAATAATTTTAGATTTACAAATAAATTACAAAGATAGTACACAGAGTTCTCAAACATCCTTCAGCAGCTTCCCCTTTGTTAGTGTCTTATATAACTAGGATGTTTTTCAAGCTATTCATTTTTCAAGAAATGAACATTTACCCAATACTATCACCTCACCTACAAACTTTATTGAGATTTATATTGGCTTTTGAAATTAAAAAGGATATACTAAAACTATTAGACAACTGTGATAATATATCCTCATAGGCTGTGACTTGAGGAGGGAGGGGAGAGTTAGGTTCCTCCACATTCTACACTGCACCTCCACAAAGCCATCCCAAACAGGCATGAAATTTAAGTAAATATGGTGCTAATATATTTGCTATGTAAATGCTTTTGAAGACAAGCCTCTTCTTCCAATCAGGTTGCCTTGCCTCTATCCCTCCTCGGTAGAACTCTGGGGCTGCCTCTGGAGAAGACAGATGGAGTGAAGGGGCAGATAAAGAGAGAAATACGTGCACACACGGCCTGTGGAGGGTGAATCTCCACAGGGAGGGAGGAAGGAGTGAGGGGGCTGTGTTGTGAGTTCTGAAGTGTAGAAATAAACTTGACCACAGTCTGCTTTCCATCTGGGCTGTGGACAACCACAAGTTCTCACTTGTTATTTGCTCCCTGATACCCAATTTTTTTATTGTTTTAAAGTAGAAAACAATTTTTCAGCTTGGGAATTTACTTCTTTAAAGTTAAGTTTCTGGTGGAATTGTGAAGGCTCTATGAGTGTCCGGTGAAAGTCTTGGGAGAGGGTACATTACAGGCAACCCACAGAGGTGTAAGTGACTTGTGGAACAAATGCCACTCAGGATGCGAAAGGACTGGGTTAAGTCATGAGGAACAGATTAGAAATGGTATAGAAAAGGGTTTGGGACTCTTGCAGAAGTGGAAAAGGAAAGGGAAATTGGCACGTCAGGATGTTCAATATTTGTTCACTGATTGAATGGTCAGAATTTCAAAAACTAAAGCACTAATGGGCACCAGGCATAGTTTTGTTGCCCATAGAAGGATGTCCCCGGTCAGGTGCAGTGGCTCATGCCTGTAATCCCAATACTTTGGGAGGCCTGGGTGGGCAGAACACCTTGACATCAGGAGTTTGAGACCAGCCTGGCCAACATGGTGAAACCCTGTCTCTACCAAAAAAACAAAAGCAAACAAACAAACAAACAAACAAAAACCGAGTTAGCTGGGCTTGGTGGCACACACCTGTAATCCCAGCTATTTGAAAGGCTAAGGTAGGAGAATCGCTTGAACCCAGGAGGTGGAGGTTGCAGTGAGCCAAGATCACACCATGGCACTCCAGTCCATGAAACTCCATGGGCTCCATCTCAAAAAAAAAAAAAAAAAAAAGAAAAGAAAAGAAAAGAAGGATGTCCCTGTGACTCAGTGAATTCCCATAGAGCATCTGGCATCTGGTTTTGTCAACAGGCTCAGTAATTTCCTCTTGTTAAATTGTTTTAAACTAATTATATGTTCAATATATTGTGGATTATGATAGCACTAACTCAACATTTCTTTCAGGAAAATTGTGTTTTCTGGACCACAGTGATTTGAATAGCTCCTTCAACTTAGATATTCTTTTGAAATTCATTACATGCTGTGTTGGAAGATGGGACATATTGGAAATACCCTCCTCTAATTTCTCAGGTTCTTCCTCCTATGATGGATGTTCATGGGTTTTGGTACCCAGCATGAGTTACCCTTCCTAAGAGCTCCCAGCTTCCTTTTGAGGAATTACCTCTTCCGCGTCATATGTGATTTTGGTGGAAGAGTAATTACAAGTGGCTGACTCATGTTCTGGGAATCTCAGCTCGAGCTCCTCCTCCTCCTCCCCTGGCTCTGCTGCAGGTGGAAGAGCTCCCAGGGACTTTATGTCTAGAGCATTTGCAGCAAGGTCCTCAGGGACAGTTGGAGGCCCTCGCAGTGTTGACTGTTGCCAAACCCATGCTATGAAGGGACTATGGCTGTGACTTCTGCTTCCTGACCTTGTTTCTACTTGTTTCCAAAGTGCCGCTCCACTGTCTGCCTCCTGTTGATTCCATGGGTTTGTTAGCCAGTGTTGGTTTTATTGCTTGCAAGTCAGGAACCCTCATTAATAACAGCAGGCAGTCTCTTGACTTAGGACTCAAGTTCAAACCATGACAGGTGAAGACCCAGTATTAATAAATACATTTCTCTTGCCCAGTCATTAAATATCAAAGGTGTAATGGACCTTAGAGCTCATCTGGCCCAATCCCCTATATTTTCCTCCAGTGGTGAGGAAATAAACACACCAAGTGAAAGAGATGTTCAAAGTGTCATAAATGTAACATGCCAAGTCGGCATCCTACATAGAGACATCAGGGCTCACTGGTCTTGGCATCTTGTCCACACACCCTCACCATACTCCTTTACCTCTGTGACCCATAGTGTCCACTTATGGGATGGGATGACAGGGCAGAACCTAGGGTGGCACCAGTGACTTGGAAAGGGTCACAGGTAACTAGCCCCCGTAGGGATTCGACCTGTTACTCTGGTGGTGTAAATACCAAGATTCAGACACTGAGCTGAAATGTCAGCATCTAGCTGCAGCCCCAGGTGTGCCTGTGTGCTCTGATGCCAGCTCAGACGCGTCCACTTGATGAGGCGGAGACTGTGCATGAGGAGGTGGCTATCAGCAGCCCCAGGAATCAGATCGTCATCTCCTTATGATTATTGGGGATAAAAACAATTAGTTTTACAGCATAAATTTTATATTTTTAATGTAAATTAAAGATTGCTTTCTAACCGTTCCTTATCTTGTAGAAACTGTTTTTGTGTGTTCTAAGTGTAGCAAGCAAGTCTCTGAATTCTGCGGGCATAAATATTCTGAATCCATCTTGGAGCAAGAGTTATTTATTTATTTATTGAGACAGAGTTTTGCTCTTGTTGCCCAGGCTGGAGTGCAATGGCATGATCTCAGCTCACTGCAACCTCTGCCTCCCAGGTTCAAGCGATTCACCTGCCTCAGCCTCCTAAGTAGCTGGGATTACAGGTGCATGCCACCATACCTGGCTAATTTTTGTATTTTTAGTAGAGATGGGGTTTCACCATGTTGGCCAGGCTGGTCTCAAACTCCTGATCTCAGGTAATCCATCTACCTTGGCCTCCCAAAGTGCTGGGATTATAGGTGTGAGCCACTGTGCCCAGTCAATAGTTTAAAGCATAGCACACAAAAGGATGTCTGCCAAGAATTTTCTTAATATATGCCATTATTTTTTCTTCATAACTTTATTCAGTGAGTGAATATTGATTGAATGCCCACTATGTGTTAGGTATGGAGGACAGAGAGGAGTGGAAATTGACCGGGAGCTGTCATGTCATGAAGCTTG
The DNA here is from genome assembly GCF_008728515.1 of Papio anubis. Taxonomy (NCBI): domain Eukaryota; kingdom Metazoa; phylum Chordata; class Mammalia; order Primates; family Cercopithecidae; genus Papio; species Papio anubis. Next base: position 132,045,793 of record NC_044977.1, on the reverse strand, counting down.
CGGTCATACAGGGAAGAGTGACAGAAATCACATCAACACACAAATGTGGTGGGTGCATCCCAGGAGGGCGACAATGCAGGAAGAAGTGGATAGACACACACTAAACCTGACCTAAGGAATCACTTGTCATCCCTTCCCAGGACAGGGCTTCTCTGTGGCACAGGACCACTAGCCTTCATACCCTTGCACTAAAAATCTAGAAAACATCCAGAAATTATTAAAAAAGCAAGCATGTTCACATTGTGTCGTATTTAATAATAATAGCTATTATGTATTGAATTTATTTGTAGAATAGGACTATGGTTCCCTGAGGTTACGGGCAGCCTTGCTGTGATGGGCATGACTTGGGAACCCTTGCCACCAGGTGGCAACACAGCCGTAGAGCTCTCCTCCCAGAAGTCTTGAAATCACATCCAGCAATAGCTTCATCTGCGGCAGCATGTCCAGCAAAGAGACTCTCACCGAAAGACAAGGAAGGGAGACAAGGTTGGGTAGGGGGAAGCTGAGGGTGCTCAAGCTATGGCAGAGTGCTGAGTCACCTACTTTTCATCAGATACTCATACTGGGGCAGGTGAATACTATTCATTTCATTTTACAGACAGGGAAACTGAAGCTTATGGTGGAACCACAGAGAGAGTACGTGTGCTTTCCACTTTCAGTTATAAACTACTATACCAAATAGTTGGAGGTTAGCCTCTGTAACCTTCATCACACAATAGCTGTTTCTCTTTGCTAATAGTAGGGCCACATCTGAATATCTGTTATCTCTTGGTATGTAATACCCTCTTATGTCTATATACTTCTATATAAGATTTTTTCATAAATGGAAACTTTTTTTTAATTTGCAGAAAAATCATTTAAACATAAATGCATGGCTTTATGCCCTTCTTTCTGCCTTGAAGGTCTCCACGACCACTCTGTGCTTACTTCTAATTATCAAATCCATCCAGTCTTAAGGAAACTCGTTCTGTATATTGGCTGGAAGTGATTGTAATGATCCTCAGGTTTAGCAGAGGGTCTGAGAGGTTAAAGGATGCATTCAATGTGCGCTGCTCTCTTGACATCTGATGTTAAGCTAGCTGCTCCTTGTAAATTGATTTATATATGGAATAGGACTATAGGTCCCTAAGGTTACGGGCAGCCTTGCTGTGATGGGCATGACTTGGGAGCCCTTGCCACCTGGTGGCAACACATCTGGAGAGCTCTCCTCCCATGAGTCCTGAAATCACATCCAGCAATAATTTCTTCTGTGGCAGCATGTCCAGCAAAGAGACTCTCACCGAAAGACCTGGAGGGGAGACAAGGTTGGGTAGGGGGAAGCTGAGGGTGCACAAGCTACAGGGAAATCCACCACCTTCTGCAATGTTTTTCCCGTTCGTTTACTTATTCACTTAATAGTCATTTATTTTCTCAGTAGGTGCACTCTGCTAGACACTCGGGAGTCAACCTAGCTAGGATTTTTTCCCAAGTGGTCTATTTATTTTGTTGAGGGAGAGGGACATCAAACAAACACCGAGGTTGGTTATTTAACATCCGAGATAAGTGATTCAGTTGACTTTGGAGACTGACTTGGACAGCTGCTGAGGCAGATACAGTGCTGAGGAATTCACAGCTGAATGGAGACCTGAAGAGCTTCTGGGAGCCAGGTGAAAGGAGGAATGGCAAGAGCTGCCCGGCTCGGGGCAAGAGGGAGTTTGGAAAGTTTTCGTGCAAAATCACTCCCTTACCTCACAAACACATCCCAGGCATCTGAGTCTGTACTTCACTTGTGGAAATTTCCACCAGTCCTAAAAGCCATCTTGTGTCCAATAAAATAATCTTGCAGTTTTCCTATAGTTGATTTGAAATATTCTTTTGCTGCAAGGAGTTTAATAACAGGCACAATACTTGAAATGTCAGTTCCTTATATTTGGAGAACTGAAGTAGAGTGGAGAATGGAGCTTTTTAGGGAAATAAGTGGGAAGAAGCTGTTTGAATCCAGTAATGAATTAGTGTTAAACTTCTCAGCCTCCAGGAACTTCTTGAGTATTTTGATTTAAAGTAGTTGGCATATTTGTGGATTTTCCTCCCAGGACTACTGGAAGCTGTGAGCTGGGAATATAGTAAAACAGAGGTCCCAGCCTTTTTCCTAATTAGTTATTTGTGATTTACCTGAAGCTTTAGGCACACTAACCCAAGATGAAGTAAAGGCATTGTAATGCCAGTTGCCAACAGAAAGTCAGGTATTCTCATGCCAGCCACATGAGCACTCCACCCCGGCGCTTCTTTCTAAAACACTTCTGTGCTTTGCAGGCAGGTCTAAGGAGGTTAGAGAAACCCCTGCAGTCCCCCTTCCATCCCATATGTGATGATTGGACTGGGGAATCTTGGTTAGGAGCGAAGGATGATTACTATATCCGAGCACGACCAATGAATTGTAATGAGCTGAGGTAAAGCTTAATTTCCTCTTCTACCTACCACAATGAAAAGCTGTTGAATGTCAAATATGGTTTGTACCTTTGAAGTGAAAATGTTTTCTGCCACATGTCATCCCATTGAGCAAGTCTACACCTGTTCATCTGGTCATGGGTTAGCAGAAAGAATGAAAGAGAGAAACTCTGTGCCTTTGAGCGAAGACATTTTTCAGTATTTATTAGTCTGTTTTACTTTCCTGCTCTCACCTTCTCTGCAGTTTTTCTTTCATCTTGACACGGTAAGGAATGCATGATCCTTCCCTATGGAACATTGTAGATCTCATTTTAAATGGTAAAAACATCTCCAGCTCAGCTGACCAGTTCATTGGAATAGCTGTGTGCTTCACAAGAAACATGAAATATTTTGTCAGGTAGGAATGTAAGGAATCCCGGTGATGTGGGCTTTCTCATCAGTTTTCTTTGTTCTTTTCCCTTAACTGAAGCCTTGTGCTGCTTTAGTTACCCTGTAGAATAAATGGAAAAGTAAATGGTTTTATTTTATTTTATTTTTGAGATGGAGTCTCGTGATGCCCAGGCTGGAGTGCAGTGGCGTGATCTCAGCTCACTGTAACCTCCATCTTTCAGGTTCAAGCGATTCTCCTGCCCCAGCCTCCTGAATAGCTGGGACTACAGGTACGTGCCACCATGACCAGCTGATATTTGTATTTTTATTAGAGACAGGGTTTCACCATATTGGCCAGGCTGGTCTCGAACTCCTGACCTCAAGTGATCCACCTGCTTCTGCTCCCAAAGCGCTAGGATTACAGGCATGAGCCGCCGCACCTGGCCCAAGTAAATGGTTTTAAATCATGGTGCTAGGTCTGGGGAAATTATTTACAAAGCTCTATCAAAAAACAAAACTGGAATCTTTTAAATTAAGTAACAGTCAAAAAGCAATTTGAAATTTTTGCTTAGTATGGCTGCTTTGCTTCATAGCCCAGAGACTGAACCAGAGCTAGAGGTTATGAACTAGACAAGAATTTCATACATTTTTTTTTCTCCAGCCACCTTTCTCCATTAATAAATAAACAGATGAATAAAATGAAAAGGTTGCAGGGTGAACCCAAAATTCAGTAATACTTTTAAAAAATCATGATTAAGTATTATTCGTTTTATACAGCTACCAATGGCAATGCACTTAAAATGCCATATCAGAACAGTTGTGCAACTTCTCAATTTGATAGCTTTTCTGAAAAGCATAACCAGGCTTCCATAAATGTAACGAAAGCTTTTTTCATATTAAAGGCATGTTATTGGGAGGTGGAATGTTTCCTTCTTCCTACATAACTGCACAGTGATTAAATATTGACTAAGAGCCAGGAGTTGACAGCCATTGGCTTCACCCTGGTAAATGCTGATATATGATGCTGAATGTAAATACAGAGCCATCCTCTCAGGACCATAGTTTTTTGGTTTTTTTTTTCTGTTGGGAGATGGGGAGCCAGCAAGTTGTAGGTTATGCTTCAGGTGTCAGATTCAAGTGTTGCAGTAGAAGGGTGTAATTTGAAACAAGTAATTCTTTAAAAAGCCACCCAACTGTCAAAAGAAAAATATATTTTTCTAATCAATCTGAATAATAGGCAGAATGCTAGTTAGACGTTTTAGCAAAACATCCAGCGTACCCACTGAATGCTGCTGCTTGTGGAAACAAAAGAGCTGTCCATCACTGGGGCAGCTTATACTTTCACAGACAACGATTGTTTGGTTTACATGAAACAAACTGGTTGAAACATCAGATTTATTTTGGGGACATGAATATATGTTTGGAAAATTTTAAAACATCTTCTTTCTTATTTTTGTTCTATGTATATTTTCTTTTTTGTTGTTTTAAACATCTATTTAAAATATGCTATTGATATTTTCCTTCCCTCTATGGGGAAAATCAATTATAATTTTTATTCCATTTCTTTCTGTTCATAAGTTTCATTATAAGATCTTATTATTTTTATCTGAAGACTTTTAAACCCTGCAGGAAATACCTGGAAGACTTACTCAACAGTTTTTGTAGTGCCGTGAAGCAAAATCTGTTTATTCTTTATTGGTTAGAATGATTTAAACATAGGTCTCCTTTTCAGCAAATATAGTAATCTAAAATGTCTGCTTTTTATTCCAGCAAGTTTTAATAGACATTTCCTAACCTCTAAATCATCTATAATACCCTTATTGTGATGGTCATCTGGACATCAACATCACTATCTTCAAGGTATAATGAAATTAAAAGATACTTTTAAAAATTATTATAGTTCTCAAATTATTCAAATTGAGCCAAAATGGATTCATATGGATTTGGGTTGTTATTAATTCCTATTAGAGGTATTGGCATATGTCTATTCAAAAAGATTAATGTTTCTTAAATATCAATGACTATTCTTCCTTGAAATGTACTGAGAAATGGATTTCGTGTTGCTGAAACTGAAATGAGAAGGAATGGTCATGAATCATAGTTTAGTTTTTCACCTTTAGTCAGATAAGCAGTGAAGCAACTCTGAATCAAAGTGTGTGTGTGTATGTATGTGCGTGTGCGTGTGTGTTTTGTGGTGTGATTGTGGTCTGTGTGTAGTGGGGAGATGGTTAATAGAAATGAAGCATCATAGCTGGACCAGCCACAGCATGTAGAATCCTTCCCTGGGACCTCAGTTTTCAAGACAGATAGTTTAGAGTAACCCTTTCCCCCTTTAAAAAGCCTGATATTTTTGTAAAACTTAAAGTGAACACTGAACAGAGTTTTAAAGACAAAGAACTCACAGTAAGTGAGTTGAGTAGGTGCGTGACTGGCCAGCTTTGGTATTCACTGGCAAGGAGAAAACTTGTTGAGGGTTGACTTTGGGTCTGATTAGATACCAGGGATTTGACCTATGTAATCTTATTTTTGTCCTCTTAACAAACTTTGTACCCCTTTTTATAAAGTAAAAAATGAGAACATTAAGACCTAGGAAGATTTAGTAACTTCCATGTAGCTAGTAAGTGGTTGAGTTAGAATTCCAACTCTCATGTGAGACTTAATTTAAAATTGACTTCAAAGTAGCTCCCATATGGGCTGAATATAGGATATGAGCCTCTGCCTAGCCTCCAGTCCTTTTTGTTTGGTTTAGGTGTCCATTGTCTTTGTAAACACTGGATGCTGCTGTGTCATCTCCCTCTACTTTTTCCATCGCTCTTTACCCCACATACACTCATACACACTTGACTCAGGCTTCTTGGTTCCTTCTGTGGACACTAGATGACTGTCAGCCTTACCTGGGCCCTGCCCCAGAGGCTGCCCCAGCATCTGGTAGGAGCTTAGTGAGCGGAATGGATTCCTAGTGAAATAATGAATGTCTTTCCTTGTACTCTGTGTTTGAAATCTCCAGGATAGCAATTCCATCTGCTATATGAAATCAGAAAAAGTAAACATTCCTTGGTTAACCTTCGTCATTCCCCTACATAAACCTCAATCACATTTCTTTGAAACCATGCCAGATTTGTAGAGAGCAAATTGCCAGGTAAGTGGAGAGCAAATTCACCAAACTAAGTCTTAGTTTTTTTCCTCTTCCGAGGAAAGGAACACTTTGCAGTTTAACAGCACTTTCAAAGTTTCAAACTGAGGACTGGCTACTGAGTTGAAGAAGCATTAGTTGGGCCTTAAGTCCTCCCCTCTGGCCACTTTGGTCCACTTCACACATTTGGACCAACTTCCCTCCTCTGAGCCTGAATCCCATCAGCCAGCACTGAAAATCCAGCATGGTTTCAAAGAAATGTGATTGAGACTTATGTAGGGGAATGATGAAGGTTAACCAAGGAATGTTTACTTTTTCTGATTTCATATAGTAGATGGAATTGCTGTCCTGGAGGTTTCAAAATAATCTTATCGAGATGACTTTTGACCCGTCTTCAATAGTATTACAACAATCCCCGCAGCCTGGAGACTAAGCTCTGCTGCTGTTCTGAGTGAGCTGGCCCCACAGAGGGTGTGACGTGGGAGTAGAGATGAGTGTCAGCCTCAAAGTCTGTTCCCATCTCTCAGGAAAGCACCTTATTTAGATTACCGTACTGGGGCTGACACTAAAATAGATGATATTTGAGGCTAAGTTTTCAATTTCACTCTTTCCAGAAAAACAAAGTACTGATAGGGATCTACTCTAAAAGCTGGTTTTAAATACAAGGCGTTACAGAAGTGCCAAATGCAGTGACTGCACTTAAAGTCATGGCCCCTGGATAGAAACAAAGCTGAAGAGTGGCCTGCTGAGTGTAGAGCGTTCTTTCACTTGTAAGAAATTAAATACAGAGATACTTAACACAATTCCTGGATGTGATTTCCTGTTGGTTCATCTACACACTGTAGAAGATTCCTGAGGAGAGGTTTATTGCCCAGAGGAATTCAGTGGAGGTATTTTCAGGGTTGGCTGAGTTCCAGGAGCCCCCTCTCAGGGCCAAATTATCCAATTCCCTTTCTCAGTGAGTTCACCACAGTTCATCCATTCACCAAAAATATGCATGGAGAGCCTAACTACTATATACTAGGCACTGAGCATACAGTGCTAAAAATAAAAAATGATAAAATCCTAGTCCTAATGTAGGATACATGCATTAAACATATGAACATATGAACCCTGTATTTGTCAGGGTTTTTCAGAGAAACATAACCAATAGGGTGTAATTATATATGTGTGTAATATACATATACACACACCCCCCCCATGGGGTGTAATATATATATATGTTGTACATATATATTATATATGCATATATGTTGTACTTATATATATTATACCCTATTGGGGGTGTGTGTGTGTATAACACATATATAATATATATGTATGTTATATATGCAATATATATGTTACATATATTATATGTAATATATATAAAATATATATTGTACCCTATATATATAAAATTGAGCATCTGTAATTAAAAAATCTGAAATCTAAAATGCTCCAAAATTCTAAACTTTTTGAGGGCTGACATGATGCTTATAGGAAATGCTTTGGAGTATTTCAGATTTTCAGATTAGGGATGCCTCACCAGTAAGCATAATGCAAATATTCCAAAATCCAACAAAATCCAACATTTGAGAAACTTCTAGTCCCAAGCATTTCAGATAAGAGATACTCAACCTGTATATGTGTATGTATACAAGCTGTGTGTGTGTGTGTATATATATGTGGGTGTGTGTATATATATGTATATATATATTGACTGGTAGTGTATATATATACACACAAAGAGAGAAAGAGAGAGAGAGAGAAAGAGAGAGAGACTGATTTTAAAGAACTGGCTCCTGCAGTTGTGAGGTCTGGCAAGTCCAGGCCAGCAGGCTGGAAATTCCAGCGAAAGTTGATGTTGCAATCTTGAGTCTAAAGGCTGTCTGGAGGCAGAATTTCTTCCTTTTCAGGGGACCTCTCTTTTCTCTTAATGTCATCAACCGATTAGATGAGACTGACCCACTTTATGGAGAGTAATCTGCTTTACTCATAATTGACTGATTTAAATGTTAATCACATCAAAAGCAAACCTTCGCAGCAGCATCTCACCTGGTATTGACAAACAGCTGTGCACCATGGCCTAACAAAGTTGACACAAAATTAACCATAATCCCCCACCTCCAAATAACTGTCATTTCAATTTAGTGGCTCTCAAACTTGAGCAGGAATCAGAATCCCCTGGAACACTTGTTTGAAACACAATTGCTGGGCTCCACACTCCTGATTCAGGAGGTCTAGGGTTGGGCCCCAAAATTTGTATTTCAAACAAGTCCCGGGTAATGCTGATCCTGCTGGTCCGGGGATCATACTTTGAGAATGATAAGATTACATAATTCAGGGTGTGACCGTTAGCCTCGTGGACCAGAAACTGATTTTGTTATCATAAGAAAGATCATTTTATTTATCAGGGATGTACCCAGTAAACCAAGATTCCAAACCTGATGTGTAAAACAGCAATTCCAATTTATTGATTTATGATAAGCACTAAACCTACAGTGGTGAGCAGAACAATCCTGTCAGCCTGGAAGGGGCAGTCCATCCTGTGGGCAGCTCCACTGAAAGGTGAGCAGTCAGTGATCAGAAGGAGCTGGAGATCCCAGCCAATCATCCAAAACAGGTGATTTGATTGTTTGCTGCAACCGCCCCCACCACCAGAAGGGTCATATTCTCAGCCCCTGACCAGGGCCCCCTCTCCCTGGACTTTGTACTTGGATTAAGACAGGGGCAACTTTCGGGGAATGGATGTTTTCAGCGGAAAGCTTTGGTATTGACTGGTCTGAAAGAGTGCTCCTCTCTACTCCTCTGACTCTACTCAGCAGCTGGGCTGAAAGTTCATAGAAATTGGAAATGCTTTTAGTGAATCATTAAAATGTTACCTTTTATAGAAACTTTTTATTAGATATAACTTATACTGTTTTTATGAAAGAGGAACTTGGGCAGCATTAGAATGTGTTAATGTATGTCCTTCATATGCTCAGTTTCCTTTCTTGGTAATAATTTGAGTGAAGTTACAATCTTCCTTTAAAAGACTATTTCCGGCGGGTGCGGTGGCTCACGCCTGTAATCCCAGCACTTTGAAAGGTGGGTGGATCACTTGAGGTCAGGAGTTCTAGAACAGCCTGGCCAACATGGTGAAAACCTGTCTCTACTAAAAATACAAAAATTTAGCTGGGCATGGTGGTATGTACCTGTGGTCCCAGCTACTCAGGAAGCTGGGGCAGGAGAATCGCTTGAACCCAGGAGGTGGAGTTTGCAGTGAGCTGAGATTGAGCCCCTGCATTCCAGCCTGGGTGACACAGTGAGACTGTCTCAAAAAGAAAACAAAAAGGCTATTTCCATTTTTCTCTGCACATTGAGAGGCCCTCACTTTGAAAAAATACTTACACATTTCATGTTTTCAAAATTTTTCATGTCTACTTAGAAGCAATTTTTTTCCCCTAAGCTTTAGCTTTCTGCCTTTATCATGCTATTTTAAGATTTTTACATTAAAAATGGGATTTGTTTCTTAATCCTTTGAACCAAATTGTGTTGTGAAAAAGCTTTATGTTATTTATTTTAATATTCTTTTTTTAGAATCCTGAAATTATCCTCAGCATGGAAAGTTTGGCCCTAAAACCGCTTCTGAGCAATCAGAATGTGGGCTGAGTCTGGGCAGACCCCTCACACCTTGCCTGCCTTGGACTTCTTGTGAAAGACAATTGAATAGATAGCCTAAGGCAAGGGGATAGGGTGGCCCTGGAACTGCCTCAAAGGAATAGCGCAGATAAGAAGTAGATCGAACCATTCAGTGCAGGGAGGTGCAGTCTCATGTTTAACCTCTCTCAGTTTCATTGTCATATTGGCCCAGGGGCCCATCAGCAAATAGAAACCATTCTAAGAATTTCAGGGAGCAGATTTAATGCAAAGAATCAGTTAAACAAGTAAAAAAAACACAGAAAGAGCAAAATGTGGAAACCAAGATAACCCAGAGACTAATAACTGCAAGAAGCAGCCACCACCCCTGGGACCAAGACAACAAAAGAGAAGAGGCGGTGTTACCAGAACCTTCCTGGGAGGTGCCTGCTGTTGCTCAGGCATAGCCCTCAGGGAGGGGAGACAGAGTCCTGCTTGGGGCATCTGGCAACCTCAGTCAATTACAGCAGGGGTGCCCAAGGGCCAGCTTTCTCTGCAGCTGCTGGAGGGGTGTCCCACAGGAGTTGGGCCCTCCTCTCACTGGCCATTCTCCCGGGCCTCCCATTGGCAGGATCTAGCAGGGAGCTGGGTGAGAAAGGAGCCTGGGAAACATCCTTCTCACAGTCATCAGAGCAGAAGCCTGTGGCTTCCTTTGCTTTCTCCCTTCCTTGTTGGCCTTTATTATCAGTTGTATTCACTTATCTGACTACAAAACAGGGTAGTATTAGTGAGACAGAAATCTGTTATTGATAAAGAACAAGGAGGGAATCTATTAATCCCTTTTGATTATCATACAGATTATTCCCCAGTGATTATTGGAAAATACTTTTATCTTAATGAGGAAAAATATCAATTTATTTTTAAAATCCTGGAAAATGGAATGCTGGGTAATATTCTTATTGAACTTTTGACATTTTTTAAAAAGTCATGTTCTATTTGGGGTATGAACGTGTGTGCCCATAATAATTATTTTTATCTGCGTGTGTCTATCTTGGGCCTAGAAAAAAAAATGACTCATTTTCTTCTAAAGATTAGAATTCCATGGGCATCTCTTTTTGATACAATTCCTTTGTTTGTTCATTTCTGGAGATGATGGAGTTGGTACTGATAGTGCCCTCCTTGTATTGTATTCAGCTCAGTTCAATGAGCCTTTATTAGGGGGCCTGTCAAGTGCCAGGCTGTGCCCCAAAGATATGGAGGCAGAGGAGACTCAGGCCGTGTGGAAGAGCATGGCCCGGGGCATAGGACAGACTTGGCTTTGAGTTCCAGCTCTACCACTTAAGAGTCTCACCCTGTGGAGCTCAGTTGCTTCATCCTGGATGTGAGGATGAACACTGGTACTGCAAGGCTGTTACAGGATTGTATGTGGTAAAGCACTTGACAATTGTCTGGAACACAATAAAGGCTTCATAAATGGTAACATGTTGTTATTATTTTGATAATCATCTGTGGTTTGGGTACAGACTTTTCAGACACCGTAAAATTTAATAGTAGAATGTTTGTTTGCTTAGATATCTGTATTTCAGTCACACAATTAGTTGTCATTTTAGTTGTTTATTAGTTTTCAGTCATTGGCGTAGAAGGAAATGGCTACAGTTCCCTTGCTCATCTCTAGTGAGGATTTGAAGTGGCTGGCTTGTCATTTATAAGGTTTTAACAAGAGAATTTTTAAAAATTCAAATGCTTTAGCCATTTTTCAGGCCTTTGGTTTTCATATTTATTTACAAGTTGATAGTTTGTTCATTGGAATGGAGATTTTATGTGGGGTTGGGTGTGGAGATGTGTTCTGTTCTAGTGGCTAGAGTACTGAATTAAAATTTTAGAAAGAATTTGGATGCAGTTTTGAACTGAGTCAGGAATTTGTCCATAGCCTTGAGCAACCTGTTTTCTTCTCTCTGCTTGTTTTCACTATGTGTTTGCCATCTCCTTGACTCACAATGGTCTTATAAGAGTTAATGAAAATGTTTACAACCAAGTGTATTTTTATCTCGGATGAAAAGAGCTGTGTACAAACTGTAACTTACCCTACTTTTGTTAATATGTGGCAGGATTCTTAGCCCTCCCCATGCATCATAATCCTTGAGCACATTTAACATGTTCAGACCCAAGAAATCGCACCCCTCACCCTAAGATTCTGATTCATTTAGGATCCTAGCATTAGTGAGTGCACTCTTGTGCATGCTCTCTCTCTGTCTCTCTCAGCTTCCTAGGTGGTTTTCACATGCAGTCAGGATTGAAAACCACTGGCATAAAGGATAAATCTAACCTTTGTGCTTGGTTCTTTCTCTTATATTGTGTCTGTTGGCCATTTTCTTGCCTATTTGATACAGGCAGATGTATTAGTTATTAGTTATCTATTGCCCCATTAGCAAATTACCACAAACTCGGCGGGTTAAAACAACACGTATTTATTATTTTATACTTCTGAAGGCCAGAAGTCTGAAATGGTCTTACAGGGCTAAAATCAGGTTATTGGCAAAGCTGATTCCTTCTGCAGGCTCTAGCGGAGAATCTGAGTCTCACTCTGTTGCCCAGGCTGGAGTGCAGTGGTGCCATCTCATCTCACTGCAACTTCTGCCTTCCAGGTTCAAGTGATTCTCATGTCTCAGCCTCCCAGGTAGCTGGGATTACAGGCGTGTGCCACCATGCCTGGCTAATTTTTGTATTTTTAGTAGCGACGGGGTTTCACCATGTTGCCCAGGCTGGTCTCAAACTCCTGGCCTCAAGTGACTTGCCTCAGTCTCCCAAAGTGCTGGGATTACAGGTGTGAGCCCCTGCACCCGACCTGTTTTCTTGCCTTTTCCAATTTCTAGAGGCTGCCTGCATTGCTTGGGTCATGGCCCCACATCATTCTGACTTCCGCTTCTGTCATCCTATCTCCTCTATGACTCTCCTTCCTCTCTCTTACGAGGACCCGTCTAACTACATTGGGCCCACCCAGGTAATCCAGGATAGTCTCCCCATAGCAACGTCATCACATCTACAGAGTCCCTTTTGCCATGTAAAGTAGCATATTCACAGGTTCTGGGGATCAGAACATAATCATATGGGAGGATGGGGGCATTATTCTGCCTACCAGAGCAAGAATTAAATTGAAATCTCTACTTTTTCTCATTTGAGTACAGAAACCTCTGAGTCAGCCACAGCTTCCGTCCTCTACGGTTTCTGATGGGTAAGGGAAAGATTTTGCAAAGTCTCTAAGTGATAATACCATGTTCAGAATTTTAATTTTATGAGTTCTTTAACAGGCTGCCAATTTTCAGATTTTCAGGTGCTTTAATAGCTTGTTTCAGAAGCGGATTGCATAACAGTTGGGTCTCATCACGCTGAAATGGTGCATTGCTGAAGTCTCCCTCAGGTAGAGAACTTTTCTGCTACTAATGCAGTGATTCTTAACAGGGAGTAGGTGTGGCTTATTCTTGAATTTTTTCTTCCAGCAAGAATTTTCTGTGTTAGACCCCTACACACAAAAAGACTAGATTCCGAATCTGAAGGTCAAGGCCAAAGAACTCACCTCTAGTGGTCAATATACTTGTATTTCAATATAATTGGTTTTCTTTGTGATCCTGTTTTTTACTATATGCATGTAAAGATATTCTGAGAAGGGGTCCACAGGCTTCGCCAGAGTGCCAAAGGGGCCCTCCATGGCACAAAAATGATTAGGAGCCCCTAGGAGAGGCCAAAAAATAGTATTATAATAAAATGGTAGGTCTCACCACAGTAATGATCTCCAGATGCAAGAATAATGAATCAAAATCACTGAGGTTAGAGTTTGGCAATGCATTTTAAAGGAAGCAAGCCATGTGAATGTGTAAGAACTAAGATTTGGTGAACCACAGACAAGGATCGAGGCAAAAAGTAGATCATAGCAGGCCTTATGTGTGCTAAGGTGCTCGGATTTGTGCAGAGCCACTGAAGGTCAGATAGATCACTGGACACAGTGTAGAAGATGGAATAAAAGAGGTTTGCTGGGGAGTGGTGTCTGATGGTGGTGAGAATGCATTCTAGTGGGGAGATACTAGTTTTAAGAAAAGGACTCCTGAACTAAGACAAGGTGGGGGCAGTGGAAGAGAGAATAGCAGAAATACAAGCCATAATAAAGCATGTTGAATCATCAGAAGCTAGGGGGAGAGGGGAGGAGGGAGCTCTGAGGAGTCTTGGTTGTTGGGCTGGCAAAGTGACTGCTTAGAACTGAGTGAGGCTTTGATGTACTACTTGCAAGGGAGACCTGCCAGGGAGGAGTGATCATGCACCCAGCCTTCCCAGATTTCCCAGAGGAAAGCAGAGATGTAAAATGTGAACACAGCATGACTGGAGCAATGACATCTGCAGGTGACAGGGAGAAAGCCATCTGCTGAGCTACAGCCCCCCTCTCCTGTGACACTTATTAGTTCATGATCATGATTGTAAAAAAAAATTTGGAGTTTTGATTTGGGACATGAGATGCAATGCAAAGAATTGAGAACCATTGTCTTACGGCAAAGTACTGACCTATTAAATACTTCGGTGACAGACAGACCTGACATTGACCATGGGGAAGTGAAGTAATAATCACCCTTGGAGAGTATCAAGGCAAAAGACATGAAAGGGAGGTAAAACTAAAACCATATACTCTGTATGACAGGAAGGGAAATGACTGAAATTTTCTGGACAAGCACCACAGTGTCTTTCTTCCAGATGATGTCATTTAGTTAGAACAAGGACTTAACCAGCTACTGAATTATTACAGTTTTCCGTGACTAACTGACTTTTCCTGTTATGTTTGGTCTTAGGCTTTCTGTTGCCCGGGAGATCCACATCTACATGTTCAACCTCAAACCCTTCACAATTATTTTTTACATAAAGGGCTGTGTTTTTTGTTTGTTTTGTTTTGTTTTGTAAAAATCCTCTAGATTAATAGGAGACAATAGTATCACTCATTTCTGCAGCATACTATTTATAAGTTGGTAAGGTTGTTGCATGCTTTTGAACTTGAATATTTATATTGTCCCTCTTGGTAACAGTATCTAGCACATCATTGTAAAACTTGATTTTATTGGAGGTCCTTTAGTTTCTCTTAGGTTAAAATGTGGAACTTCTACAGTCACTTGTAATTTCCTCAGTCTTACCTTCAGATTCTTCCCCCAAAGGATTTTTCTTTCTTCCTTTACATTTTTACTTTAAAACGAATTAAGCATGATACCAGCTTCATGCAGATTCACATTGTGAAGAACACATTGGTAAGATTGAAATGTTATTAGTCTAATTCTGTGCTATATTTTGAAATAAAATCTTCTGGAACAAATGTAAATCTAATGATTGGAAAATGTCATTTACATTTCTCAGAAAACAAACTTACAAACAAATTTAAAGATCTCTCTCTTTTTTTTTTTTTTTTTTTTTTGAGACGATGTCTCGCTCTGTTGCCCAGGCTCCTGGAGTGCAGTGGCTTGATCTCGGCTCACTGCAAGCTCCACCTCCCGGGTTGACGCCATTCTCCTGTGCCGCCACACCCAGCTAATTTTTTGTATTTTTAGTAGAGACGGGGTAAGATCTTTAGTTTTTACTTGCAATTCTAGAATTAGGCAACACCTCATTCTATAGAACAGAATGAGTATTCCAATAAGCTGAGCAGAGGAAGCTGACTTTATAGACAGGAAAGGGCTGAGGAAAGTAGGAAGAGGGAGCAGAAAATGGATTATTTCCGTTACTTTCTTTGCAAAGGTTAAAGCAGAGGGGGCTTCCTTATCATGCCAGCTAAAACTGGCCTGTTTGGTAGTTTGGCTGTTATCTTTCTCTGCTGGTTTCTTGAAAGGTCAGATGAACAGCTTAGTTTCAACTTGGTGGCATGGAACTTCAGCATGAATAACTCTATTTTCGTTTTGGTCTGTTGGGCCTAATACAGAAGCTCAGTTCAAACCAATGGCCTCCTATACATTTTATTCAACAATTAGTATTACACAAACTGGAAAGTTGGCATTGCGGAATAAGAGCAGGTTTTGGAAACAGCGGGACTGGATCCTAATCTTTTGTGTTTCTCCTAGTCATGTGACCTTGAACAAATTACTTGACATCTCTGTGCCATGATTTTGACATCATAAAATGGGAGTACGAATACTGCCTAACTTCACAGGCTTTTTAGGAGGATTAAATGGCAATGTGTGTACCTGGCTCATAATTAATGTTAGTTATTTTTCCTCATCTTTTTCTTCTTCCTTATCATGATTTACTTTGTTTTCATAACAGCCAAACAAGGCCAGGCGCAGTGGTTCACGCCTGTAATCCCAGCATTTTCGAAGGCTGAAGTGGGTGGACCACTTAAGGTCAGGAGTTCAAGACCAGCCTGGCCAACATGGTGAAACCCCTTCTCTACTAAAAATGCAAAAATTAGTTGGGTGTGGTGGTGCACACCTGTAATTTCAGCTTCTCGGGAGGCTGAGGCATGAGAATTGCTTGAACCCAGGGGGCGGAGGTTGCAATGAGCTGATATCATACCACTGCACTTCAGCCTGGGCGACAAAGTGAGACTTTGTCTCAAAAAAAAAAAACAAAAACAAAAACAAAACAACAACAACAACAACAAAACAGCCAAACAAGACTTATTTTTCCAGAGACTTGCTACAGTTTTCTATGCCTAGTTGGCTGTCAACACATTACTAAATCTGAGCTTTTAAATGAGAATAATCATGAGTTAAAACAAAGTGAATTTAAAATTCTTTCCTTATTTCTTGAGCTTTTGCTTTTAATGATAGTTGCAAAGCTCCTGGAATTTTCCACCAAGTTATCTTCTACTTGGGGCCTCACGTATGCAAATGAGAGGAGCTGGGTAATAGAGGGAGAGGGAGACCCTGGGCAGGGCAATTATTTGACCTGCATTCCTTTACTCTGGTGTTCAAGAGGCTTTCTTCACATTTGTGTGTGCAGTCCTTTGTAACCGGTTGCAAATTCCATCTCCACAGACATTCTTTCTTCCTGAGGTAATAGATGTGCACGCCATTGGGGCACTGAGACACAGGTATGCTGCCTCAGCTTCTCTGTTAGAAAGAAAAGGCTAAGGCCACTAGGCAGCATGGTGAAAAGAAGCAAACTGCAGGGTCCCTGGACTCACATTTGAATCCTAACCCTGGGCAAATTACTTCACCTCGCTGAGCCTCAACTTCTAACCTGGCACAAAATAAAATATGTTTGTTCAATAGAAGTCTCCTTGCTGCCTTCTTGAGGAGGTGCCAGGGATACAGGTGACCAGGGATACAGGTGTCTTGTCACAAGACGGACAAGCCTGCTGGCCAACCAACAGACAATTCAACAGGTGTAAGCGTGATAATAAGGGAATAAGTGGTAGTGGTGAGAACGTATGGAAGACTTAAGCTGAGACCTGATGAGTAAGTTAGGAGCTTGCCACACAGTCTGGTGGGAGTGCAAGAGAGAGCCGGGCACACAGAGAAGTTTCATAAGGCTGCCTAGGATGGGAGGGATAGGTTGGGGCCAGATTAAAAGGGCCTTCTCAGCCTCATTTTAAAATTTGGACTTTATCCTAACAATAGTGAGAAACGTATTGCAACATTTTAAGTGAAGAAGTGATACAACAGATTTGGATTCTAGAAAGATAACTCAAGGTAGAGGTTAGATTTGAGGGGTAGCTACACCAATGCCTGGGGTCTAGTTCAGTCGGGACCCCCAGTTGAAGTCCTCCATATGAGAAATGATGGAGGACTGATCTTGGAAGACTTCCAGGAAGAAGAAAGTAGCGCTTTCATTCATTCTCTTATTCCCCACATATTAATTGAGTGTCTATTATGTGCCGTGCACTAACTTCCAACGGTATGGTAGTGAACAAAACAAAGCCCCTACCTCAGTGTAGCTACATTCAACATAAAACACAGATGAGTCTATGAGTAAATGAATATAAACAAAACATAGGTAACACTCTGATTTTATGACCACGTTGATACTCACCTCCCTGAACCTACCTTTAGAAGGAGAAGTCAAGTCTAATTGAGCAGGTGTTACTCAGACCTACCTCTCCAGTGCACAGAGTCTCTGGGGATATCTCTGACCAGGATAATGTCATACCTACTCCAGGAGCCCTTCTTGGGGCTGCCCCCTCCCTCACTAACAGATACAGGAAGGGAACTGATTCAAAGCCAGGGTCGGAAACTCAGACACTTAAAGGGGCAGAATATTGTTATGAACTTTATGTTACACAGATGCTATCTGGTGCAAGAAGGTGAACTTTGCAAGAAGACCATTGGGTCTGAAGAACACTGACCTCAATAGTAATTGCTGCTCTGTGGCTGCATGACAGTGATTCTCCACATGCAGACTTTACTGACTGGTGGTCCGTGAGGGTTCTAGTGACATAAGGAAAAGCTAACCATGCCAGATCTTTCTTTTGTTTTTAAGGGTCCATGACCTGCAGTTTCACTGACTTTCATTTTTATACAGGGCAGAGGTATGTGTGCAAGCTCAGATACCTTAAATTCATATGCCTTTAATATAATCCAGGCAGATGTCTAAATGAGGGATGCTTCCCCACAAATGGAGAGTGAAAGTGGGCCAGTCTAAAAGGACCTCAACAGCACTGTGCATGGCCAGCTGTTTGTGGCTGTACCAAAAATGCAGGCCATAGGATTTTTATGTGAAAATTTCTGTATTTAAATGTTGGCAACTAAGTCTGTTTTGTTTTGTTTTGTTTTGTTTTTTGTTTTTTGTTTTTTAAATGCAGTTTTTAATCATCTGTGGGCTGGATTCTTCCTTTATCTTTTCCAAGGCTGCCCTGTAAAAACCTCCACTGCTGGCATCTGCTTTTCTTCCTTTTCACTCCCCAATCCTGAGTCCTTTAGTCTCTTATTATATCAAATTTAGGGGTGACTGAAATTTAGCCAAAATTTTCTTGAGTTTATGGAAAAGCTATATACAAAAGAAAGTTTCTGTATACAAGGATTTTATATCAGGAAGAATTTTCAGTTGGGGATGGTAACAGTTACTGTAAGTAAGATACGGTCATAAATGTTGTTTCTCTAAGGGGAGAAATTTCTGATTTCTAGTCAATTTCCAAACCTGTGTCCTGGAACATAAACATTTGTTTGTAAGTAAAAGAAAGAAGGTACATGCAGATGCATTAAATCCATATTTACACCCAGTACATATGAGTACATAATATACTTTTCCTGGGAATTATCAGATTTTTTTCCTGGATCAAATGATGAAGACTATTTAAAGTAGAAAAGAGAGAAAACCAGTCTATTCTGCATGGACATTTTGTTATCACTTTTATGGTAAGCAGTTCCATAAGCATGGGCCTCTGTTTTGGCATTATATAATTTTACATTACTTCTTAAATTAAGTGCAAGTTTCGAAAAGGAAAAAAAAATTAACCTCCTGTTATAATAGAAATCTTTCACTTTCTAAAAATCAGGATATCTTCTTTTAAAGGGAGTTATCTATTCAATCAAAAATAATTCTATGTTTCTATATACCTTACAATTTTGTAAAATTCTGTTCCATACAGTATCCTTATAATCACTTTTTCATTCCATTTATATCCTTAAAAACATCCCTAGGAGGTAGGAAAAAACCCAGATTTTAATGAAATCATAAAAACAAAGAACTTGACGCAGCCCCCAACACCTGCTAACCATACAATGTGTTTACAGTTGTTATTGCTACAATTAATGATATCCCTATTGTTGTTTTAAGCCTGATTGACAGTTGAAGAAACTAAGTAAGTAAGGTAAGTAAGTAAGTAAGGTAAGCTAGATAAGTAAGTAAAAAACTAAGTAAGGAAGCTAAGGCCACTATGGTTATAAAATTAGGAAAGTTTAAAAACTAAAACTTATTAACTCACAGGTCTATGGACTTAAAATCCATAACCTTTCACTTATACCAATAAAAAATAAAAAGAACAAAGAGGGCTTTTTGTTATCTTAACACCTTTATGTGCTGGGTGCCTTGTCCATATTAGCTTATTTATTTTTATTTTTTTGGCAGGTACTGTATGAGGTCTCATTTTATAGATAAAGAAACTGAAAAAGAGGTTAAGTCACTTACCAAGGTCACATTGCAAGTAAGTGGCAAAGCCAAAAAAATGCTCCTATGTCTGAATGCCAAGGCCCCTGATCTCCTTCCAGAGTGTATTGTATCTAATGGATAGTTGCAAGTAACAAGTATTTTATTTTTAATTGATAATAGGCATTTAAGAGGTGTCTGTCACTTGCAACTAGAGCAAATTTTCTTCACTTCATAAAGTTGCCAGCTAAAGGAGAAGAAAGCAGTCATCTTTAATAGATAGGGTTTTCTGTAAAATAAACAAAAGGGTTTTGTGCCTAGTTTAAAAAAAAAAGTTCTATTTCTTTCCATGTCTGAGAGGTGACCTTTCTGATGTTATACTGTGGGTGGAATTAATTCTGGAGGATGTGAGTGGGATTTTGGGAGTATGATGGGAATGACTGATGAATCCATACTCCATTTATAAGTGGCTTGTCATGTGATGATGAATAGAGAAAACATAAACAGTGGATATAGCAAAGTATCAGTTTGGATTAGGTTTAGGTGTAAGTGACAGAAAACCTAAAATGCCAGGACCTCAGAAAGGATAGGAGTTTATTTCTCATGCATATAAAATAAGTGTGGAGGTCAGGAGTCTAAGGCAGGTTCAAGATGACGGAAGGTTTTTTCTTTCTTCAATCCTGCTCATCCTCAATACATGGCTTTCTGCCTCATGGTCCAAGTTGGCTGCTTAAACACCTGCTATTGTGTTGTAATTGACTGTAGGAAGGAGAAAGGGAAGAAGAAGAACACATCTCCTTTCCTTTAAGGACACTTCCCAGAAGTCACACGTGACACCTCTGCTTAAATTCAATTAGCCAGAATTTAGTCACATGGTTGTGACCTCACATACATGCTGCAAGAGAGGCTGGAGAATGTATTCTTGTCCTAAGCATCCATATGCCCAGCTACAAGGGGTGTGTGTGTGTGTGGGGGGGGGGGGGGGGTGTGTGTGTGTGTTGCAAAGGGTGAGGGAGTTCTATAAATAAGGAAAAAGGAGAAAACATACTGGGGAAAAACTAATAAAGTCTCCCATAGAAAGAATCAATGAAAACAAGTTAGCCATGCAACATAGAAAGATCACCTCCATGCCAGCCTCTGTTCCAGAACACCTACCAAGTCCTTTGCCTAGGATAGGAATTCTAGAACAGATGTATGGGTGTAAGTCCTAAACTTTTCCTCTGAGCACCTGTTTTTCAGTGAATGGTAAAAAATTTTAGGAGCCCACATCTTTAAAAAGAAAGGCAAAGATAACCATAACCTTTATTTTTTTGAGCAGCTCCTTTGCACACTGCTTCACTACAAATAAGACCTACCTAAGGAATTAGATCTTTCACTAAGTCGAAAATTGCAGTTACTTCAGAAGCTTGTGACTTCCATTAAAAGGCTGAACTCCCTAACATAGATACAGACCCTGCATGGGGGGCATGAATTTCCAATTTCTTGTACTGCTTTCATCGGCATGCACCCAGGGAAGTATATGTATACATTGGTAATGTTTAGGGAGCTGAATACTTCTTAGTTTTCTTCTGTCAGTGTTCCTTTGTCCAGAGGAATACTGAAATAATAATTCTAGCAACTTTTTACAATGCCAAACGAATTACATGTATATTTCACTTAAGCTTCAGAGCAACCTGAAGGTGGGCTTTATCCATTCCCATTTTACAGACGTAGAAGCTCGGAAACAAAGTCACACAACTAGTAAGGAGATGTGCCAAGATTTAAACTTAGGTCTGTTGGACTCCCAAATCCATACCCTGCATCACAACGGCCTCACACCTTTGAAAAGTAGTACAATGACCCCTTTGATGTTTCTTTTTTGTATAATGACCTAAGGAAAGTAGAGAGGTCGAGTCAACGTTCCCTGGTCCCTATAGTTGTAATAGGGCTCCCTTCACCCTCTCGATGATTCTTTACTGAGTTACAGGTAAAACCCCACAATGAACTATAGAAAATCCCACTCTTTTAGAGCTCTGAGGATTTAGAGCCTGATTTGGGCTGAGCAGGTGAGGGAGATTGGTAGCAGAGAGCCGGAACTGGAGTCCTGTTCTCTGTCAGTTCATTACTTTCAAAGGTCTGTTGCAGGGAGTCTCCTTGTCCTTCCAGTGTAGGGAAATATAATTGTGATCAGTACATTTCCAAAAAATATATCTCCACTACTAAGGACATGGTAAGGAAATGGAACAAATGAAAAAAAAGGGCTTCTCAGCCAACTGGAAAAGAGGCAGGCCATGGGTATCCAACGTCTTCCTCACTCAGTTTTTCTTAACCAGTTAAGCGTTCTGGGTCCCCTCCCTCTCATTTATTTGCTGCTGTGGTGTCAGCAGGGTAGGGTGAGTTGGCATAAAGTTTAATAAGTAGTAGCTTACAGATCACTTGCTACCACATTTTCCAAAGCTTGCTGGTAGTTGCTGCCTTTGTGCCCTCGGTGTATACTTGAGATGCCTTCGGTCAGATGAAAATCATGGAAAACCAAACTAACCTGGCTTCACAGTGATGAGATTGGTTGGCTCCTGGTTAGGAAAGGCTTCAGAATGTGTTTGTGTCATTAACTCAATGGGGCATCACCAGGAACCCTGTTATTTTTTTTTTTTTCTTTAAACCTCTCTGCTCTGTTTTTTGCAGTCAGTTTCATTTACAGCTGTCCCCACACACCTTCCGGTTGCCAAGTGATTTTCCTTTCCAGGGCTTTCAGTTTGTTCATCACTATCTAGGGAGAGGGAGAAAAAGAAAAGGTCACTTCCGGGAACTCTCTCAGAAGAGCCAGGAACTATTTTCCCAGTCATCCTCAGCAGATTTCTCCTCAATCTCATCGTTCCAAATAGGGTGTTATGTTTATCCTTGAACCCATATGTGGAGCCAGGGAATGGGATAATGAGCCGCAAGCCCCACCACCTGATCAGCTTCCCCCAAGCACCTGGGCTTTGCAGGAGGAATTGAAGGTGCTCAAATAAAAGTTAAGGTAGTTACTCAAAGAAGGAGAATAGTGTTGGAAGAGCAACTACAGTGCCTATTAGACACCCGCTGTTCTGAGAATCAGCTCCAACCCACTCCTAGCAGCACCCAAGGAACTGGGGCGCTTAGCCTGGCTCACAACTCTTGGAAGCTGCTGACCCCTAGTGTCTGAGGAAAGCATTGGCTCTAGAATCCAGAGGCACGGGTTTACCTCTCATGAGAATCACAGTGGCTGTGACACCCTCTCACACACACAGAGGTTGTAAGCAAATTAAAACTTCTGGAAATACTTTAATGAATAAGTGAGTTTAATTGAAAGTCTTCCAAAGACACTATAAGATTTAGGCTTCCCTGACCTTGCTGATCAGCAACTGCAGAACACTCTGTAGTCCTTTTCGCAACTGTAAATTGTCATCCACAGTGTCTTTCTCTCTAGACAGAGGGTGTGCTTTTTGAGGGTGGCTGAGTGCAAAACACCCAGCTCCTCACCTTGAACTCCTGCATGCTTAGTGAACACTTGTATGAGTAAATGAAAGACCCAGCTGTTGTTCAGCTCTCCTCTGCCCTTCCATAGCCATGGCTTTCTCTTACAAATATCAGCTCTACCAGCCTAATTGTACTCTTTTTTTTTTTTTTTTTTTTTGAGACAGAGTCTCACTCTGTCACCCAGGCTGGAATGCAGTGGAGCGATCTTGGCTCACTGCAACCTCCGCCTCCCAGGTTCAAGCGATTCTTCTGCCTCAGCGTCCCGAGTAGCTGGGACTATAGGCGCCCGCCACCCACACCCAAGTAATTTTTGTATTTTTAGTACAGATAGGGTTTCACCAAGTTGGCCAGGCTAGTCTCAAACTCCTGACCTCGGGTGATCCACCCGCCTCTGCCTCCCAAAGTGCTGGATTACAGGCGTGAGCCACCGTGCCCATCCAATTTTATTCCTAATAAGACAACTAAGCAATCAATTGTGTTTTGAAACTGCGTGTTATACAAATGGGAAAATATTCCAACCCCAAATACACATCTAAGCAACTGCTTTTGTGTTGTGGAATACCCACTATCTAGTCAGCAGAGAAAGCAGAATTTTTTATTATAAGCAGATCAACATTGCTACTGTGAATTCTTTGAGCAGTAGGCAAAGCTGTGTTAGAAGGGGTTCTTCTTTGGTCTGTGCATGGCAGGTAACAAGAGTTCTCCTGTGCTTCATGATTTGGGTTAGGAAGAAAGAGGAAAGGCAACAACATGGTAATTATAATATAGAATGACTCAAGACAAGAAAGAATAGGTTTTTGTTTTGTTTTGCTCTTAATTGACTTGTAATTCAAGCGTGAAATGTGGCAGCTGTCAGGATTGGAGAAGCTTTGCACAAACCCAATATTAGAATTTAACTGCCATTAGCTGTGGAGGGCACCAAAGGACAGAGAGGATTTCTCAATCTGGGAGCTGAGGGCGAGTTCTGGGGAACAGTGGCAGCCACAGCTGTAGAAATCCTGACAGTTGTTCAGTCTTGGCAGGCAGGGCTGCTGCTCACTGGAGAAGCTGCAGTGCTTCCTGGGCAGGGCCCTCCGCTCGCGTAGTGCTTGTAAGACCTGCTCTGGGTGGAGGCCTGCACCATCTTTCTTTTCCCCTTTTCACAGGGGAGGAGAAAAATGGGCAGATGAGTATCATAGCAGTCAGGTAGGTCATGGGATAGGGGGAAAAAAATCAAACATTGAGAGAAAGAGTGACTGGAAAACCACACGGTGACATTGTGTCCTAAAGTATCAGTTTTGCCAGCCTGCACTTGTCTCTTAATTAAGTAAACTAAATGCTGTGTGTTATCAAAATTGTCATTATTACAATTCTGTTACTTTGTAGAGAATAAAGGTAGATACTAAATACTGGTTCTACATTTCGTTGACAAATTTCGCAATTTTGCTTCAGAGTCCTTCTTTGGAATACATCTCATTCTTGCAGAAATATGGACTTTGTTCAGTCAGTGTTTAACAGAGACTTTTAAAAGCTACTAAAGTTGCGAACTACTTAGGAGTTGTAAGTCTATCACAGTCCACCCATTTGAACAGTCCCCTGTTTTAACCTGTATTTGTGCTTCGAGGAGAAAGTGATGCAAGAGGCTCCATGCTGGCTTCGTCACACTGATGTATGAATAACGGGCAAGTAATGGATGACCTGGGGTTCATGCCAGCCAACCCACCTGCACACCTGCTTTCACAAGCACTTGACAAGGCACCTACCTTTCTTAATGTACCAAGTACATAATCTCTCCGATTCTGTAAAAAGATTAGCTATTAGGAAGATTACAAAACTTTGGGTACAAAAATAAGAGTATTTTTAGAATTTTGTTCTCCATGTGTTAATTTTATCTGTAGTGGGTTTTTGTTCGTTTTGCTTCCTCTGCCCCACATCATAATTTGTGTGTGTGTGTGTGTGTGTGTGTGTGCTGAATAGATGATCTCTAAGTAGGTAAATTCTCTTGGGAAAAATTCTCAGCATGAGAAATGTGGGGAAAATACAGCTGGACAGCGTTTAATTTTGCCAAGAAAAAAATGAGGACTTGTTCTTTGCTGGTGCGTGAGGCAGGGCTGTGTCACTGCAGTGTGAGTTGTGAAGGAGAGAAGCAAATGCACAAGCAGGTGTTTACACCTGCTGTCTTCTTAAGTCCTCCCAATAACTCTGTAAGGCAGGTACTACTTCTCTTGTACAGAGGAGGAAATTGAGGCTTAGCTAAATTATGCAGTGTGTCCAAAGCATAGTTAACAGTGTGGCCAATTTTAAAATCCAGACAGTTCTAACTCAAGAGCCCTGTTCTTCTTACTATACCAAATGTCTCAGTCCTCAAGTTGTTGTCTTAGAAATAAAAATATAAACAACAAGGAACATTTGTTCAGCTTAGTGTTTCTCAACAGAGTGAGAGATAGCTCCTCTGAAGCCCTTATGCTTTCACTAAATATTTAATTGTTTTGTTTTTATTTTTATAATAACCCATTAATGTTAAGCATATTCTGGTTCATCACCTTATAAGCAAGGACTGCTCTATGATACAAGTAATGCTGGTTCTGTCTGTGTTTACATTGACACCAAAAAGTGTTTCTCAGCCCCCAGAGATTTCAAACTACCTTACCCAATATCCATTCCTCCCCTCTACCTTACTAACAGAACCGACTGGAATCAGCAATGGTCCTATGGTTCTCAGACTTCCTTGCAGTTACGAATGTTCATGTGGCAAGGTTTGAGCTCATGATGTCTGAGCTATTAGATGGGGCTTCCCAGAAAGATCCTTAAAAGTGGCTGACTTTTAAGATCGATAGAGGACATATCAGGTATTAAGCTGATACGAGCAGGTGCTACATTTGATCTCAGACAAAAGTTCAAAAAGCAATGGTCAGTGTCTTTCTCACTCTCCAGTCTTTCTCCTCATCTAGCCAGGAAGGAAGTTGAGATATGACCATGAGGGCAAGAACACATACTAGCAGTGGTGGAAGCAAAGATATAAGCAGTCTGGGTCTCTCATGACTACCAAAAAACCCTCATTATGCCAGCCCAGGATGTGACTGTCTGCAGACACTTCATTATGTATAAAAATTAAGCTAATTACCCCGTCTCTACTAAAAATACAAAATTAGCTGGGCGTATTGGCACATGCCTGTAATTCCAGCTACTCGGGAGGCTGAGGCAGGAGAATCGCATGAATCTGGGAGACAGAGGTTGCAGCGAGCCGAGATGCCGCCATTGCACTCTAGCCTGGGCAACAAGAGTGAAACTCCTTCTCAAAAAAAAAAAAAAGCTGTTTTTCTTCATTCTTTCTTTTTTGTTATGCTTTAAGTTCTAGGGTGCATATTTGCATAACATCACGGAGTTTGTTATATGAACCATACGTATTGCCATGTTAGTTTTCTGCATCATCATCGTCATTTTGCATTGAAATTGTTCTCTTCAATGCTATCCCTCCCAACCTCCACACCCCAGTAGGCCCCAGTGTGATCGGCTGTGTCCATGTGTTCGGCAGAACTTCACCCTCCCACTGATGAGTGAGAACAAGCGGTGTTTGGTTTTCTGTCCTTGTGATAGTTTTGCTGAGAATGATGGTTCAGCTTCATCCATGTCCTAAAGGACATGAACTCATCCTTTTATGCTTCCTGGCCTTCCATGAAGGTATGTATGTACTTACATTTCTTAATCCAGTGTATGTTGATGGACATCTGGGTTTGGTTCCAAGTCTTTGCTGTGTGAATAGTGCCTGTAAACACATATAAATGCATGTTACTTTATATTGCTTAGATTATAATCCTTTGGATATATACGAGTAATGGGATATTTCAGGTCATATGGTATTTCTAGTTCTAGATCTTTGAGGAATCACCACACTGTCTTCCACAGTGGTTGAACTAATTTACACTCCCACCATCAGGTGAGCCGAGATGGTGCCATTGCACTCCAGCCTGGGCAACAAGAGCAAAACTCCATCTCAAAAAAAAGAAAGAAAAGCTAATTTTTAAAATAGCTTTATTAACATATGATTTATGGCCAGGTGCAGTGGCTCATGCCTGTAATCGTAGCACTTTGGGAAGCTGGGGCAGGTGGATCATTTGAGCCCAGGAGTTCGAGACCAGCCTGGGCAACATGGCAAAACCCTGTCTCTACGAAACATACAAAAATTAGCTGGGGCATGGTGGCATGCAAATGTAGTCCCGGCTATTTGGGAGGCTGAAGCAGGAGTATCCCTTGAGCCCAGGAGGCGTAGGTTGCAGTCAGCCGAGATCACGCCACTGCGCTCCAGCCTGGGTGGCAGAATGAAACCCTGTCTCAAAAAAATAAACCAAAGGGATATAATTTACATACCGTAAAATTCACCTGTTTTTGTTGTTGTTGTTGTTGTTGTTTTGAGACGGAGTCTTGCACTGTCACCCAGGCTGGAGTGCAGTAGTGCAGTCTCAGCTCACTGCAACCTCTGCCTCCCAGGTTCAAGCGATTCTCCTGCCTCAGCCTCCCTAGTAAGTGGGATTACAGGTGCAGTGCCACCACGCCCAGCTAATTTTTTGTATTTTTAATACAGGGGGTTTCACTATGTTGGCCAGCCTAGTCTTGATCTCCCGACCTCATGATCTGCCCACCTCAGCCTCCCAAAGTGCTGGGATTAGAGGCGTGAGCCACCGCGCCCGGCCTCAAATTCACCTGTTTTAAATGTGCAGTGATTTTTAGTAAGCATAGTTTTGTGTAGACATCCCCGCAACCAAACCTAGAACCTTTCTGTTATCCCCGAAACATTCCTCTTGCTCATTGACAATCTATCCTCATTCCTCAGGCCAAGGCAACCACTGATCCGCTGTCTTTATAAATCTGCCTTTTCTGAACATTTCATATAAATGGGATCATAGAACATGCAGTCTTTTATATCTGGCTTCTTTCACTTAACATACTGTTTTTGATAGTCTTCCATGCTGTAGCACACATCAGTAGTTTCTTCTTGTTGCTGAATAATATTCTGTTGTATCACTGTATTATATTTTGGTTGTCTGTTTTCCAGTTGATGGACATGTGGATTGTTTTCTCTTTTTAGACCTTATGAATAATGTTGCATGAATACATATACATCTTTGGACAGATGTATGTTTCCATTTGTCTTGGGTAGATTCTCAGGAGAGGAATTGCAAGATCATATGGTAAATTTATGTTTCATTTTATAAGTAACTGCCAAACTGTTTTCCAAAGTAAGCATACTATCTTATATTCCCATCAGCATATAAGGCTTACGGTTTTTTCATATTCCTATCAAAAATTATTTTGTCTTTTTATTATATTCCTTCTACTGGGCATGAAGTATAATAGCATCTCATTGTATTTTTAATGTTCATTTCCCCTATGACTAATGATGTTGAGCACCTTTTCAAATGCTTATTAGCCATTCATATTTCTTTGGTGAAATATCTATGCAGCTGTTGCCCATTTTTAATTGGCTTGTCTTATTATTAACTTACAAGTGATTTTTATATATTCTGGATACAAATCCTTTACCAGAAAAAGTATTTGTGTATACTTTCTCCCAGACTGTGGCTTACTTTTCATTTTCTTACTGATGTTTCTTGAAGCAGAAAAGTTTTTAATTTTGATGAAGTCAGTTTTTTCAATTTTTCCTTTCATGGATTATGCTTTTGATGTTGTGTTTAAGAACTCTTTGTCTAACTTAAGGTTGCAAAGATCTTCTACTTTCTTCTACAAGTTTTATAGTTTTAGCTTTTACACTTGGCATATGATTCATTTTAAGTTCATTTTTATGTATAGTGTGAGGTATCTAAATTCATCTTTCTGCACGCAGATATCCAGTTGTCCCAGCACCATCTGTTGAAAAGACTGTCCTTTCCCCATTGAATTACCTTGGCACCTTTGTGAAAAATCAATGGACTATAAATGTAAAGTTTTATTTCTAGACTCTCAATTCTGTTCCATTGATCTATATGTCTACCCTTATGCGAGTACCACACAGTCTTAATTAATGTAGCTTTATAGTAAGTTTTAAAATTGGGAAGTCTAAGTTTTCCAACTTTGTTCTTTTTTAAGATTGTTTTGGCTTTTCTAGGTCCTTTGCATTTCCATATACATTTTAGGATCAGCTTGTCAATTCCTGCCCAAAAGCCTGTTGGAATTTTTATAGGAATTATGTTTAATCTATAGATCACGTTGAGGGGCATTGCTATTTTAATAATACTGAGTCTTCCAATTCCTTTATTTAAATCTTCTTTAATTTCTCTTAGCAATGTTTTGTAGGTCGTGGGGGGTTTTTTTGGCAGTCTCGCTCTGTCACCCAGGCTGAAGTGCAGTGGTGTGATCTCAGCTCACTGTAACCTCTGCCTCCCAGGCTCAAGTGATTCTCGTGCCTCAGCCTCCTGAGTAGCTGGGATTACAGGCATATGCTACCATGCCTGGCTAATTTTTGTATTTTTAGTAGAGATGGGGTTTCACCATGTTGGCCAGGCTGGTCTCAAACTCCTGGCCTCAAGTGATCCACCCACCTTGGCCTCCGAAAGTGCTGGGATTACAGATTTGAGCCATTGCGCCCAGCCTGTAGTTTTCCGTGTATAAGTCTTGCACTTCTTTTGCTCCTAATTTTTCAAGTCACTGTTATACGGACTTTCTGATACATAAGGCCAAATTGAAATCATGATACATATTCTTATGACCAAATAAAATGGAAAATTTAAACAAGTGGAGGTGTACTTAATATATGTAAATGATATTTCTATGTGAAGGCCAAATGGTGCATTGTGTAAATGAACAGTTTCACAGTGGAAAGAATGGAGAAAACCAAATTATTACATGGCATGCATATCCAGTCCAAATGAACCTTGTCCTTACAGTCAGTACCGTATGTGTATAAGCCAATAAAACAATGTCATCTGGCACAATAATCAGTATTGTTAATTGAAATTAATTGCATTCGGCCAGGCGTGGTGGCTCAAGCCTGTAATCCCAGCACTTTGGGAGGCCGAGGAGGGTGGATCACAAGGTCAGGAGATCGAGACCATCCTGGCTAACATGGTGAAACCCTGTCTCTACTAAAAATACAAAAAAAAAAATTAGCCGGGCATGATGGCGGGTGCCTGGCGCCTGTAGTCCCAGCTACCGGGAGACAGAGGCAGGAGAATGACATGAACCTGGGAGGCGGAGCTTACAGTGAGCCGAGATGGTGCCACTGCACTTCAACCTGGGCAACAGAGGAAGACTCCATCTCAAAAAAAAAAAAAAGAAATTAATTGTATTCTATTTTTGTTTATATTTTGTAAATTCACTTGGATTTTTATAAGCGTTATTAGCAAAAGGAATTTACACCTAGTTTCACATGGATTGGCTCAATATTTTTTTCCTTTAATAGGTGTTGTCTTAGTTCATTTTCTGTTGCCATAACAGAATACCTGAGAGACTGGGTAATTTATAAGGAAAAGAGGTTTGTCTGGTTCACAATTCCGGAGGCTGGGAAGTCCAAGAAGCATGGCGTTGCCATCTTCTCAGCTTCGGGTGAGGGCCTTGTGCTGTATCACAACATGGCAGAGAAAGGCCGAGAACCAGAAGGGAAAGCAGGAGTGTGCAGAAAGGGACAAAAATGAGAGGCAGCCTTGCTTTATAACAGCCTGCTCTCTCAGTGACTAAGAGATAGATTAATCCCTTTCTGAGGGTGGATTCCTCAACCAAATGCCTCTTAAAGGTTCCACCACCTCTCAACACCATTACGTTGGGGTCTAAGCTTCAACGTGAGTTTTGGAGGGAGCTGACCATATTCAAACCATAGCAGCTATCTATTTTGTACTCACTATTGTGAAACACTGGCTCTAGTTTTTTTTTTTACTTTACAAAGCATTTTCAATTCACCATCTTGTTATTCTCACAGTAACACTGGAGCTTGGGTACAATAGGGCTTTTTAAAATTCCCATATTATAAATCACAAAACTAAGATTCACAGAAATTAAGTGATGTGTGTAATTGTATACATCCATAAGTGGCAGTTCTGTGATTGCTGAGTGCAGTAGCTCACACCTGTAACCCCAGCACTTTGGAAGGAACTCTTCAGCCCAGGAGGCAGGAGGCTCTCCTAAGCCCAGGAATTTGAGACCAGCCTGGGCAACCTGGGGAGACCCTGTCTCTTCAAAAGGTTTAAAAATTAGCCAGGTGTGGTGTGCACCTGTGGTCCCAGCTACTCAGGAGGCTGAGGTGGGAGGATCACTTGAGGCCAGGAGTTTGAGGCTGCAATGAGGACCGATCACGCCACTGCACTCCAGCCTGGGCAAAAAAAAAAAAAAAAAAAAGAAAGAAAAGAAAAGAAAAAGAAATAAAATTAGGAGTTCAGGCTCCAGATCTCTTACTCTTTCCTCTACATCCGTACTGATTATTGATCACTTCCTGAAACCCTGCTAGGATACAGAGAAATATAAAACTTTTGGAAAGCTTTATAGGTACCAAGATAAAACTAATATGAAGCATAGTACAGTTAGGGTTAATATAATGGAGGCCACAGCCCAGACTCTAGATTCTAGTAGCGTCTATAGAAAGCAGACAACTATCCAGACCTGACAGTTGAGTGGGAAGCATGCCCTGAGCAATGCAGAAGATGCTGTCAGGCAGCCCAGATCTACAGCACTCCCTCCACCCGCTTCCAGGAGGGAAGGACTTCCTTCTCAGCTGCTGGTAATGTTGGCAACTGACAGTGCTCAGCTGAGACCCTCTTTGGGATTGCCTGTGGTTGAGGAGAACTAGGATGCCCAAGGTAGGAGCAGGAGCAACCCATATCCAAAGACAGGTTAATGCTGGGACATGAAGGCCTGGCCCTTCGTGGATCCACTTTGAAGGCCCATCCCCGTTGCAGAGCATCCTCCTGGATCAGTCAGGCCTCTGTTTGCAGCTGCATCAGAATCCAGCCTCTCCCTCTGCCCTGTCTTACTGCCTGTATTCTCTTACAGGTGTTGCTCCAGAGCACGCTGAATAAACTTCCTGCCTGTGAATCTCTACCACAGGGTCAGCTTCCTGCACCCAATGATCTATAAGGTTTCTAGGCAACAGGAAATGCCCAAAGGCCAGAATTCCTCTCATGGGTGTAGCAGAAAGTAAACAGAGTAGTGTTTTATAGTGGCTACAAAAGAAAAGGGCAATGGTGGTGGATTTTGAAAGATACGATGAGCTGTCAGCCCTGATGGGGACCCCTCAGAAAGCTGTAGCTGGCCCATGTACCGCACATATTGCCGAGTAGGGATACTGCCGGGACCCGATGTTCGCTTTGTAAAGTGGGTGTGTAGCCCAGGTATCAGCTCTGATCTTCACTACTTACTGTCCTCTTCAGCTGCAGTCCTATGAATTTGGCCCAGAGGCTAGAACCGGAAGATCTGATTTTAGATCTCCCTTGCCAATTTTGTGGCTTTGTGATTCTAGAGCTTGTATTTCTCGTTTGAAAAATGGGTATGCTTTGAGGATTGAAATGATCCTAATTTCTGAGGCTTTTCATGAGTGTCATGTGACAGGAGGATTTCATGGCCAAGTAAGTCTGGGTGACACTAGGCCAAACTAAGTTAAATTGATTTCTGAGGATTTCTCAGTCTTTTGTATGTTGCTCTTCCTTCTAAGTTCCTTAAGGAGGGGATATAATCCAAATCATCTCAACCCATCAGGAAGACTTCTTGCTGCCAACACCCTCCATGGAGCGTTAATAAGCCTGGATCTTGCTGGAGTCATATGGAGAAGCCCTGTCCCATCCCATAATGGACAGTTAATAAATGTCAAATTAGACTCTATTGATTACCATGGTCTGCCCTGCCCTAACCTTAAACCAAGTTAGCAGTCTCAGAAGTATCAGAAGAGTTCCCAGTGAGGCTGGCGCTCATGATCGATGTGTTTTTGGTTATTTACATTTGGTAAACTATAATTTACTTCAAGGATACATCCAAATCTGTGTTCAAGACATGTATGTTTTAAAGAATGTTATTCAGTCAAGCTTTTAGACTGGGGAGAAATGTGGCTTTCCAAGGCATACACTCTCCATTCGAACACTAGTAGCCATCATGTGTTAGAACTTATAGTTGACACCTTGTGGGGATGAAACAATATGTTGAAAAGGATGCAGAAGGTGTGTCTGGACTGTGGGAATAGGAGTGCTATGATGCATTAGTGATGTCACCATTAACAACAGCATTCTCCACCTTTGTTTTAGACCACAGTTAAGTTTACCATATATACTCCTTTACCTTTTGAAGACAGAGCATTTAAACCCTCTCAAGTGCAGTGTGTTCAAAAGTAACTCATCATCATCTTCTCCCCTTCTATGCCAATTCTCTCCACCTCAGATGATGGTGGTGGTCTCCAGGAACACACCCATGATTCCTACCTGGTCTTCATTTCCCATAACCCATCAGTCACCAAATCTTATAAATTTACCTTCCAAATGTGTCTCAAATCACTCCCCTTCCCATCCCAGATGCCACCGCCATTCTGCAAATGCTATTAACTCTCACCTCAACCTCAACATAGTCTCTCTGCCTCTGGTCCTGTTTGTTTGTTTATTTATTTATTTATTTATTTATTTGAGACAGCATCTCGCTCTGTCGCCCAGGCTGGAGTGCAATGGTGCAATCTCAGCTCACTGCAACCTCTGCCTCCCAGGTTCAGGTGATTCTCCTGCTTCAGCCTCCCAAGAAGTTGGGATTACAGGTACACGCCACCACACCAGGCTAATTTTTGTACTTTTAGTAGAGACAGGGTTTCATCATGTCGGCCAGGCTGGTCTTGAACTCCTGACTTCAAGTGATCTACCTGCCTTGGCTTCTCAAAGTACTGGGATTACAGGTGAGAGCCACTGTGCGGCCTGCCTCTGGTCCTTTTTAAAAATGTATTTTACTTATCCATTTTTGAGACAGATCATGCCCTGACACCCAAGCTGAAGTGCAGTGGTACAGTCATGGCTCACTGCAGCCTCAAACTCCTGGACTCAAGGGATCCCCTTGCTTCAGCTTCCAAAGTAGCTAAGACTACAGGAAAACACCACGGCACCTGGCTTTTTACAAATTAATTTTCATAGAGACGGGGGTCTTGCTTTGTTGCCCAGGCTTGTCTCAAACTCTTGACTTCAAGTGATCCTCCTGCCTCAGCCTCCCAAAGTGCTGGGATTACAGAGTGGAGCCAGCCCGGCCTCTGCCTGTGATCCTGTACTCTTTAAGCCCCTGCCCTAGTCTACCTACCTGACTGCCTATTCAAGTGTGTCTCCTTCTCAAATACTGTAATGACTTCCTTACGGTAAAGCCTAACCTAAATTCAGCATTAAATAACTCCTGTATCAGCCCTGCTGACCTCTGGTCTCATTTCTCGTCACTTCCTTGTACTCTAACAAAACCAGTCTGCTGACCTGCCTAACTCATGCTGTCTCTAGCTTCCATGCCTTTGTTTTTGTGGTACCCTTTGCCTGAAATGTTTTGTCCACTCTGTCTCTTTCTTGCTCAGTTAATTCCTACTTATCACTGAAACGCAGAACTCAGAAAATCTTTCCTGACCCCCAGGCTTGATTAGAGCCCTAACCAATTACGTATGTTGGGCTATAAATAAATAATATAAATATGATATATAGTATAATTCTTTGTTTATGTGTCTATTTTTGCCTTAAGGCTGGGAATGTGTCTTACCTCTGTATTCCTTGCGCCTGTTACCATACCTGCATTTATCTCAAGTGCTTAATAAATATGCATGGATTAAATGAAGGAATTAAATACCTATGATGAATAAAACTAAGCTAATAGCAACCCATCAACATCAGAAATATAACCAATACTTAGGTAGAGAATTTTCTTTTGCACACTAAGAATGATTGCTTTGCATGGCTGGTGAAGTCTGAAGGAGAAAAGCAAGCAATGGGGCGGGGTGGCGGGCTGCAGGTGGGGGGGTTGAGGGGAGGTGCATTGTCCATGAAAGCAGCACTGAGCAGATTCTAATGACTTCAGTGTGGTATAAAGCAACCTGAACACTGAATTGCATCTGGTTTCCAGTGAAAGAGAACCACTTTGAGTGCTTAGCTGGGTTTAAAGTAATTTCCTCACTTTTGTGTGGCCACTCCGGGTATTTGCCCATATCTGTACCTCTGTAGCTGACTTTTTAAAATGCCTGAACTTTGGTTTGTTTTTCTTCATGGATTACTAAAAAAAAAGAATACCTTCTTCTACTAATTAGATTAGATTAAAGTTAACCCATGGGACCCTTTGGCAAAGTACTGACTAGATCAATACTTCTTTTCAGCTAGAGGTTTTTTTTTTTTTTTTGACAACAGAGAAGGAATGAAGTGTCACCTGTTACCTTCTGGTGAAATTCCTCATTGTGCTTTTGTCGCTGTATTCTTACTGTGTGCAAGACCTGCCAGTCACAGGCTCTAAGTCTAAGCCTTGGCTTGAGCGACCTTGGTTTGAGCGGCCTTGGGAATAAAGTAGGTTTCCCAGACCCTCCCTAGGACCCTCATTGTTTTGATTTTCCTTTTTACACATATCCACCTATAGTGTGGTACAGCCCAAAACCCAAACTTAAAAATAAACATGCAGTCCCCTTTCATTTATCCAATGGTGAGACAGGCCATCAGCAGCTGCAGTAGACTGAAGCCTAGAGGTAAACCCTCAAGTCAGACAGCAGCCCAGCCCCCTCCACAATAATCAGCCAGGGAGCATTCACAAAGCCCGCATATCTTACACCCAAGCAGGACGGGAGTGTGGATCGACGCGTATGCTGCAGTGGTGTGGAAATTTCATGCATCCTCAAATGATGTACATGAAGAAGGCGTTTTACACCAAGGTAGCACCTTCTATGCTCTTCTCATCTGGCCCCAGAGTGCTGTGCCTAATGCGAAAGTTCTGGGGAGAGAAAGTGGTTGAAAAGCTGTTAACAATAGTTGGGTAGACTTTAAAGTGGGGACAATAACACTCTGAGATTCAAAGTAGAAAAGAGCAGGCAAAGTGCAGCATTGATCACTTGGAAACCTCCTGACATGTTGTCACCAGCTTCTCTCCCCTACCTCCCCTGTGGGATTTACTAAACACCTCAGCTTCGTATCATCTTCCCCAGGAAGGGGCAGTGTGGAGCCATGGTAGAGCACTGCCTGGGAATCTGCAGGGTCAGTGGGGCCACCTGCCAGCAGCAGAGCCTTTGTGTGACCGCAGGGAAGCCTGGGGCAAGGAACCACTGCCCCTGCCACCAGCACTGCTATCTGTTATCAGCACCAGGAGCTGTGCCAGGGGTTTTGCACTCCTGATCTCCTGCAGCCTTCATTCTGCAAGCAGCACTTGCTGGAGCAGCCTGCCCAAGGTCACAGAGCACGGGTCAGCTGTGTCCAGCATGGAGACCCTGCTCTAGCCATGGTCATATCACAGGTCCTTTTCCTTTTCCTTTTTGACAGCATTTGGCTTTTGTACATTAACAAAATTATATGTTGCAGGTTCTTAATTTTAGTTGACAAAAATTAACTATATGATCCTTACCCTCTGTCTTAGTTGTCTATTGCTGTATAAATAATAGTTTACTACAGTTTAACACAACAAACATTTACTGTCTCACAATTTCTGATCATCAGGAATCCCAGAGCTGCTTAGCTGGTGTTTGTGGCACAGAATTTCTCATGACAGTTTAGGCAGAATGTGCATTGGGGCTGCAGTCATCTGAAAGCTTGACTGGGGCTGCTGGAGGGTCCTCCTCATTCACATGGCTGGAGGTTGGAGCCCTCAATTCCTCACCACGTGGCCTTCTCCATGGGCTGTTTGTGTGTTTTTATGACATGGCAGATAACTTCCCCCAGTGCTGGTGATCAGAGAGAAAGGAAGAGTGTGGGAGCTTGGGGGAGAGGGAGAGAGGGAGAAAGAGATGGATGGATGAAGCTGCTGTGCTTCTTTTGACCTAGCCTCTATGGTAGCAGGTATGTCACTTCTGCTTTTTGTTTCTGTAGAACAAAGTCACTATATCCAGCCCACACTTAAGGGGAAGGGCATTAAGCTCTTCTTTTCAAGGGAAGAGTATCAAAGAATTTAGGGACATATTTTAAAACCACGTACCTTCCCCAACCCATATATGTAAATCTTCTAAGGCAAACAAAACAAAACAAAAATAGAAAGAAAAAAGCCCAGCATCACTACTAAAAGTAAATGGCTCTGCTCTTTATCTGTTTGACTGTCACTTGCATGTTCTGGTCACCAGTGGCTCCAGTTAAAAAAACACTTCCCCTTCCCTAAACTGCTTCACAGGGAATGTTTTCATAGCAGAGAAATCTTTAATTTTCAAAGGAATTTATGGGGACTGGAAAGTGTAGAGATAATAATAGTTTGTCCTCTTGATTAAGCCCTGACTCTAGACCAGGCAGTCTATCTCGGATCTGACTTCCATTCTTTGTACTGCAGGCCAGAAGCCTAAGGGAAGCCACCAGGTGGCTGAGCTGGTACCTGGGACCTTCCACAGATTCTTCTGCAGGTGCTTTTGCCTTCCTGTCACCCTTAGGTGAGGTGTAGCCCTCAGAGGATGAGAGTTAGCCCTCAGCTCATTCCTGCATGATATTCCCAGCCACAGGCCAGATGGCTCAGGTAACCAGATCCTGGGAGCCATGTCTCCCAGAGCCAGAGTTGACCTTGGTTGGGATTGGCCAGATATTTCTGGCAGTTTTGTGGGGGGGGATCACATAGACTTGAATGAAAGCTGTACAAGGTTACCAGGCTCACACACCTGGCAACCAGGAGAACTCTGCTGTTGGCTCTTCGCACCCCTCTGACCAAACACTTGGTGAACATTCTGAAAAAAAGACTTCTATGACCCCAAAAGAACAACCCTAAAGTTAATTCTGTAATTTAAAGTGATTTGGGGGATAAGGGAGCAAAACCAATTCTAGAATAAAGGTGTTTTTACAACC
Organism: Papio anubis; assembly: GCF_008728515.1. Classification (NCBI taxonomy): domain Eukaryota; kingdom Metazoa; phylum Chordata; class Mammalia; order Primates; family Cercopithecidae; genus Papio; species Papio anubis. The sequence continues at coordinate 132,007,834 of NC_044977.1, read as the reverse complement.
CACCCCCAACCCCTACAACCCTACCTTAATCAAAATAAGTATTAGGAACTTATTCCACTTAAAGATAAATCAGACACCAAGCCTAAACACTTGAAATTATAATTTCTTCCTGTGAGATGAAATGATTAAAATTTCTACAAATTATGATTACACACAAATCCTTAAAGAAAAATATATATGTATATATTTTAAAATGAGTTTATCAATATGGTATAGAATATTTTAAAATATTTAACTTTCATTCTGTCTGAAATGGAATGAATTTTAGTTTCTAGGAGTGGGAAGTAAAGTAACTGAAATCTGAAGAAAAGTAAGAAAAGATTGTGGGGGCAAGAGTGTTAGGAGGTCAGGGTTGGGAGAGATCAGGAGTTTATTTTTTAGGCATGATACCTTTAAGATACCTGTTTAATATGCAAGTGGAAATGAGGAGTAGGTGGTTGGATAAAGGAGTCTGGAGTTCAGAAGAAGGTCCAGGCTAGAGGTATGAGTGACTAGCCAAGAGAATGGATGACATTACCCAGAAAGTGAGTTTAGATTGAGAAGAACTCCAAGGACTGAGCCTTGAATATTGTAGTGTAGTGTTATACAATAGAACTTTCTTCCAAGATGGAAATGTTCTCTATCGTCACTGTCCAATGCAACAGCCGCTAGACACATGTGGCTGTTGAGCACTTAAAACATGGCTAGTGCAACTGAGAAATGGAATTTTTAATTTTATTCAGTTTAATTAGCCACATGCAGTTAGTGACTACAGCTCCAGTGGGTAAAAGTAGAAGAAATAGGGGATGAGCAGAGGAGAGGCCTTTAATGAAGGAAAAGAACCAGAAGAGAACATTGTCTTGGAAGCCAGCTATGTTGAATGTTGCTCATAGATCTAGTATGAGGAAGATTTAGGATGATGTAGCATGGTGAAGACAAAAGCCTGATTGGAAGGTGTTCAAAGGAGAATAAAGCGAAGAGAGAAATCGTAGACAGCAAGTCTGGACAAGTCTTTCAAGGAGTTTTGTGGTTGTCTAGGAGAGTGTGGGAGTAAACAGACTGGGAAAATGTAGAGAGGCCAGGCAGTGCCGAGGGCACGCTTGAGGTTAGTGGTCATGAATTTAAATGAGATCAGTTAGTGTGATCCTACAGTCATCCCCACTTATCCACCAAGGCACATTCCATGACCCCCAGTGGATGCCTGAAACCATGGATAGTACTGAATGCAATTGTCATCAACTGAAACATGTTTCTGTTTATGTCTTCAACCCATAAATTTAATGCCTTTCCATCTTAACTAAGAGCTTACGCACTGTGCTGTAACTTCTGCAGTTCGAAGCATGACAGTGAAACTAGCACAAATTTATTTTTCCTTTTTCACAATTTCACAGATAAAAGATTTGGTTTTATTGTAGATCATAGCAACTTCAGCATTCATTTTTTTTCTTTCCTTATTTAGTCAAGAACTTTTACCTTTTCACTTAAAGGAAGCACTTTACAGCTTCTCTTTGGCATATCCGAATTACCAGCATCACTACTCTTTCATTTGGGGCCATTATTAGGTAAAATAAGGGTCACTTGGACACAGCACTGTGATACTGCGACAGTTCATCTGATCACCAAGCCAGCTACTAAGTGACTCACAGGCAGGGACTGTAGACAGTGTGGATGTGCTGGACAAAGAGATGATTCAGTCCTGGATGGGACAGAGCGGGATAGTGTGAGATTTCATCATGCTATTTAGAATGGCACTCAATTTAAATTTTATAAACTGTTTACTTCTGGAATTTTCCATTTAATATTTTTGGAACTTTGTTGATTGTGGGTAATCAAAATGGCAAATAAGGGGAGATACTGTATATTTTTCTCCAGCCACATATGTCAGCTGAGAGCAGGCACAGAGTAGCAAACAGCTGAATTTATCCACAGGTGGGATTTAGCCAAGTGAGTATGAAGTGAGGGGGCAAGTGAGATGAAGTGATTGAGTTAGGGGTTGCAATGATAGGTCAGGGAATCTAAGACACAGAGAGAGAAGAAAGGACACCCTGAGAGTACAGAATGGTGAAAGTGGACAGTACGTGGGGTATAAGGCCTAGTGCAATGGAAGAATTATTGGATTAAGAGTAGTTAGAAAGAATGAGCTGGAATGACAGTGAAGACTGTTGGAGAATGGGAGGCTTGAAGACGAAATTATGGAGGGCATGAAGTTGTTGGTAATGGCAAAGTAGGATATGGCCATGGGAACAGGTATAGCTGAGATGGAATGGAAGAAGATGGAATTTACAGGCCAAAATTTTGCAGGGACCATCTAACAGACATGGAAATTTCCAGGAATTATATAGGTTGGTGCAAAAGTAGTTGCGGTTTTTGCCATTACTTCCAATGGCAAAAACCGCAACTACTTTTGCACCAACCTAGTAACAGAACTAACATTGGAAAATGACTCTTCAAGGCATGAGGCAGAGTAATCTGGGGAGGAATAGGTAACTGCAACTGGGAGGGCTAACTGGTGTTGGTATCAGCAGTCTGCAGGTAGGAGATTCAGAGCAGGGTGTTAGGAAGGACAGACAATTAATTGTTTGCAAGCAAGAGAGTAGATAGGAAGGCACCTACTCATCCAACAGGCCGTTTGGCAAGAGGGAGGTGGGAGAGAAAGCAGCCACCACTTGAGAGCCATAGGAGAAGGCAGTGCCTTCAGGCTCTGTTGGAGCAAGACAGTGAAAAGAATGCTTATAAGAGAGGGCCCACAGAAAGGATTTATGATGGACTTGGGGAGGAATAGGAGTTGGCCAGAGAGGGTTGGACAGAGCCATATGGGAAGGAGAGTGAATAAGGTGAATGAGGAGTTGAGGAGTATAAATTGGAGTAAGAAGTACCTTAAGTTGAAGCTTGATGGGGTCTCTAAGACAGTAGAGTTGAGGCTGCTAGTATGGGAGGCAAGAGAAGAGTTCTTAATCAGAACAAGATCTCTGGATCTTTGGACTGACAGCAATAGGTGGTAGGTGGTCTGATGAAGAGGATGAGGGTCATGAGGGAAACCTCCTTGAAAATTACAGAATACCCCCCAGGTGTCCTACAGTGCCTGCATCTCTTAACCTGCTTTTTCTAAACTTGAAGCAATTAGGCTTAAACTCATCAACGACCTCAGTTAGCTTCCTCTTCTATAGTGTGGAGTTAATCCTATGGTAGAGCTTAGTGTTGGAGCAAGGACAAATAATGACAATGTCAGGGCCAGCGTGGGGCCTAGTGGTGGTGCTTGGTACAGATCAGTTTCCTCCTCTCCTCCCTCAGCTCCCTCTTGAATTTCCCCTCCTATGAAGGGAAGTTGTCTTTCCAGTGGTATTTGCATGCCAAAAGTCACAGATGCCTTTTCCTTCCCAGACTGAGAACCTATGTAATTCTCGACATAAATGACTGTATGTCTGGTTTCTCTCTACTTCCATCTGCCCACCTTTGACGGGCTTCATGGGTATGTGACCTCTGTAGGCTTTGAAAGGCCCTGCTCTTGGCTTAATGTTCTGCTGTTGCCACCCTAAAATTCTTAATTTTTTAACAATGGTTCCCCATTTTCATTTTGCACAGAGCCCTGCAAAGTGCCCATTCTAACCCCTAAAAACTAAGTAACTGGTAAAACATGACCACAGGACAGTCACGTAATTTGATTTATCATCCCATTCATGTGTCAACATTTAGGATGAAGGATATTTTGAAAGTAATGGAAAACACCTTAACCATATCCTTTGTAAACAAGAAAATAATTGAGTACATCTAAACCCCTATGAACGCCCAATTTTTAATCATATTTTTTCAGCATGAAAAAACATCATCTCTTTCAGAAAGATTGTTCATTTATTGTCATTACCCCCCGTATTAATACGTTGAAAATCTGAAAGTTATTTTAACTTCAAGTGAAGCTTGACTGAATTATTATTATTCATGCCAAACAGAGCATTGAGTTCTTTCTTTAGAGCATTTCTTACCTGGATGTAGAAGTGCTCTTGTTAATTTTACAGGAGACATCTGTTTCCTCCAATGTGTACGTCCAAGAACTGTAGCCTTGAGATGAGGAAAGAAAGAACATGGGCAGGGCAGGCATGCATACCAGACTGGATCGTCATTTGTCATTTATCTGGACAGAGGGCATACTGGCCTCATTCCACTCACCAGCTGGGAAGAACAAACTCCCTACACAGATATAGCCATCAAACTTAGATTATGGTGACTAATGCTAAATGAAGAGTCCACACAGGTTTTCCAGGTTCAGCAGGGCCAGACCTGTACTCTGTGTAGTCTTGACCTGGATTCAGAATTAATTTATCACCTTGACAGGCAACCAAGTACCTGGAGTACTGAAAGTTTAGTAGTTATTTAATGTGGGAATCACAGTAATGATGCTGTAATATAAAACAGCAAATATTTCCTAGAGGGACAGCATTTGGATTAGAGAGAGATTCACACCACATCCACAATTTCTTCTTCAGACATTAGAATACTTTTTGGAAAACCACAGCTTAAATTGTATGTTGTTTCTTGGTTTTAACTGTCATTTTTATTTGTTTGTTTTCCTCTAAGAAAACAAATATGCTTCTTTTTTCTTTTCTTTTCTTTTTTATTTACTTTTTTCTCTCACCTAAACCTCAATAGTAGACAGGCAAATTTAAAAGTATGTCTTTCAAAAACCCAGTTTGTCTTCCTACTGGCCATTTTGCCTTCTATTCTCTGATTGGAAAGCTAATTGAGATACTTTATTCTTCTTTAGATATAAGAATTCTGACTTTTTACACTTATCAACAGACTTTTTTGGAGTGTATAAGTTGGCAATATTAAGTTATTTCCTTGTTTTGCTGGGCTATCCCCAGAACTACAAATTTATCACATAAGGTGGCAAATTGAGAAAAGGAAAAAAAAAAAATCTAGGCTTTTTTTTTTTGGGGGGGGGGCATCTAGTTACTGCAGTTGAGTAAGTGTTAGCCTTACCTGGGAAGCTGTAAATGATTCTTTTGCCCTCAATTTCAGCTGGCACAGTCAGCCCTGTCCCTGAGGCACATCTGCAGAGTGAGTGGGCCCTTTGAGCCTGCCCAAGCCACAGCTCACAGTGAGGACGGAAGTGCAGCCCAAAGGCCTTGCCAGGCTTAGCTCACAAGCTGGCAGTCACTTAGCATCCAGGAGAGCTTCATTCATTGTCTTGAGGTGAGCAAGTGGCCACTTGACCAGCTTTCCCATAGGTAGTCAATAGAACTAATGACAGCTGGTCACAGGCACACTCCTGCTCTCAATCCCAAGACCCTAAAGTGAGAGAACTTCTCGAGAATTTCATTTATTCCAATATTTTTTGGACACCTACTATATGCCTGGCACTGTGCCAGATGCTAGGTGGGCAGTGGTCAACTTGATACATATGGCCCTTGCTCTCTCACGGAGCATGCAATCTAGTGGAGCAAATCAACGTTACACATCCCACAAATTAGAGGGAAAAAAACAGTATGCTAAGTGAATTTAAAGCAGGACCTTATTTAGACAGGGGGCTAAGGAAAAGCCTCCAACTTTAAGCAAGAGAGGTGACTCAGGTGAAGGTAGAGGGTGTACAGGTTGAGAAACAGCTTGTGTGAGGGCCCTGAGGCAGTTGCAGGCATGAGCTTGGCTTTTCCAGAAAACTCAAAGGCCACCAGTGTACCTAGAGCTGTGTGAGCAAGGTTTTTTGAGAGGTGCAAAGAAGTCAGGAGGGTAGATCAGGGCCAATAACATAATGCTGGATAACAGCATTAGAGATTTAGGATTTTATCCTAAATGTTGTGGAAAACTGAGAAGTTTTAAATCAAGATGTGACAAAATCTGATTATGTTTTTAGAAGTATTTTTAATTCACAAAGGGTAAGGTTTAATTAAGGGCAAGCCCTTAATTTTTTGTATCACTTTGGGAACTAAATCAAGGAGCGTGAAACCATCAAAATGATCGAATCAGGGGCAGCTGGGTGAGTGAGTGGGGCTAAATTTGTGCCATCTGAAATTGGGGTCAAAGTTCTGATGGCTTCGGTTGTAGTGACAGTTCTGCTGCAGAAATCCCTTCTGTCCTTTGGAAAATAAATTTGATTTTAAAAACCTCCAAACACAGCCCAAGTAGCTTCAACCATCAGTACAAGTTTCCACTGACATCTGCCATGCAAATGTGTACTTCTTCAGCCGGTTGCTCTTCCTCACAGTTATGCTGGAAATCAGAGGCCGTGAGAAGACAGCAAGTGTGGGTATTTGGGTATGGTAGATGGTGTTCATTTTCCTAGATTTAAAAAATTTGATTGAATGTCAAGAGTGAAAACAAACCAACCCTAAAGTCCCTTAGCATCATCTCAGATAAGGGGAGAAGAGAGATGTTGGAATGAGGTAGGTTTATCTAAGACGCTGAAACTCAAAAGGACTGCTCATTTCTATCCTGACATTCTTGGTAAATAATAAAAAAGCTCCAGCATTTTCAATAAGTGAACATTTGGGCCCAATTTATGTGTCTGAAAGAGGCTGCCTTTGCTATTCACCAAGGAAAACTGGTTTAAATTGGAGGGTTTTAGAAGAGTTGGGATTAATGTGCAGATTAATTTTACTGCGTAGGAATCATCTGTGACTGACTTAAACCTTTCTCACTGAGAATGAGTTTACCTGTTGTCATGTGTTGGGAGTAGCATAATTTCCTGATCAGTACCTTTATAATTCTGAAATAACTTGCTTCTAAAAGATGAGAAGCTTTCTTAATTCAATAGCTTTAGGATAAAGCAAGTTAAGTAGCTCATTAAATGTTTTTCTGGCATTTTTATTATACTTCAGAAAACTTTTTAGAACAGTGTTTGTTCTACTATTCAAATGACTAAAATAATTTGAATCTCTCTTCTGAGAGAATGAAAATGAGAAAGGATGTAAGAACAGTCCATGTTGCTGCTTAACTCGCCCTAGAAAAGCTGGTCAGGGAACAGACCTAAGGAAACTCCTAAGTACAAAATTTCTTTATAACTAATAGCAATTGCATTTCAACACTACCTCTGTATTTAAAAAAGAAAAAAAGATTTAGTGACCATTGACAAATTTAATAGCTCCTTAGAGATGATGTTAACGGTTTAGTCATAAATTTTATGTTTCTGTGGTAAGAAACATAAAAAGCTGTGGTAAGAAGAATATAACATTTCAGCCCAAACTGTAGGGTGGCATACCAGGAAAACACATTTTCAGAAAAGTTATGCTATGTAAATTGTTTCTTTTCATTAATATTTTACTTTATCCTACAAAATCATTTTTTAAAAAATAGAAACACTAGAAATATTTTTTAGATAGTAACTATGATTTTCGTATTAAATTCAGTTTTTATAATGAACTCATGATCTAGTGTGTTTAGTTTTTGAAATGTCCATGATCAATGTCAAAAGAAAAAACTTTACTGTCATTAAATTTCTATAAGGAAGACCTTCAATTGAAATCTAATTTTTTTTGTTGACTCACCCAATGCTGTATATAATATATTATTGTTATATTATTTTGTATTGCTGATGTGGAAACCTCATGATATAAAATGAAATTGTTATAAAAAGACAGCCGTCTGACAGCCTGAAAGTGGGGGACAGGGGCAGTTTATAACTCAATTCATATTGTAGATTAGGAAATAGAGGCTGACAGCTCTGAAGCAGTAGCCCAAGGAAACACACCTAATAAGAAGTGCAGTCAAGCCCAGAACCAGGTCTTTGATTTGATCCAAAGTTTTCTCAACTCTAGAACCTTCAAAGATGGCCTAGATTGCAACTTTGGATGAATTCGCATTTGTGTAACCTTTATATATACATACATTTACTAATGTAGCTGAAGACCTATGTATTTATATTACAGTCATTAAATATATTATTGAAATGTTAGTAAAACAATGTATCGTACTTTTAACATTATTTTTGTTTCATAATCCTATTCCAAACAGATTAAAAAACACAATAGTCCACTAGAGGGCACCTTTCTTCAACATCAGGGTCAGTTCCCTTCCCCAGTACTCTATTAACCTGGTTTTAATCAGCCACTATCGCCTCGGAGCACAGAAAAGTTTTTTTATTGTCAGAGATTCCATGTATTGCTTTAGCAAAATGCATGTATATTGGTAGGCAAGGCTACCTGTGCTGCTAAGATACCTGGAAGGATGCAGGGAAGCATGACCCTTCTTCCCCTATACACATACATGCATGCACACAAACTTTGTGTTAGTTTGGGCTTAGCCCTTCTTGACATGATAACCTAACTTATTTTTATTTGGAAAGTCTTGCCTTAGCCCTGGCAAATTTATACTACTTTTCACTTTTTCTGCCACTGCGTTCTCTGACTCCAAATGCTGGAAAACAGAGAGTAAAAGAGATGGTCTTTAAATGTTGACATAAATTTGGGACGAAATGATGTAGACTTCACCCAGATTTACCTATCCATCAGTTGCTGTTTTTCTACAGCATGTGAATTTCAGTTAGTGTTGGGCATAAAATACTACGGGGAAAAGAATAGGATTGTGTCCAATAAACAAGTACTCTGGCAGATTCTATTGAAATATAAAACCATCTCATTATTCTAGAGGCAAAGGGAGGCTGCCTGCTATAGCACTGCCTAATGCATTACATTTCAAACTGTGTCTGTAGAAACCCAGGGTTGCTGGAGGTATTTTTAGAGATTAATTTGTACCTATATTATGAGCGGCTAAACACCTCATCCCCAACCCTGGAAAAAAAAAAAAAATCAAACTGGAAATTAAAGAGTTCTGAAATGTGAAAATAATTCAGAATACAACTACAAACGAGATAGTCTGTGGGACTTTGGAGAAAAGTCCTGTAAAGCTGTGGTAAGAAGAATATAACATTTCAGCCCAAACTGTAGTGATTTAATTCCCTCATTATCTGTGCAAAGTATTTCTCTCAACCCAATTTTTCAACATCAGCATATTTAATTTATCCTGCCAGGTGAAGTAGTCTTTCACAGTCCTTAAAAATCAACGAACTTATAAATATGTGTCATCGACCATGAAGGTGGTAGCTCTGTACTGGCCTTTCTAAAAAATTCATGGCTGTGCATGCCCAAGCAATAAAATTACACAAGTTGCCCAGAGGCCCAGCTTGGTTCAGTACCAGGTTAGGATCAGGCACATCTGTTTGGCATAGTCTCTCATCAAGCCTAACAGTCGGTTGTGCAATGACAAGCAAACACCCAGTATATCAAATGAGAAGGTCCTGTTGTAGATTAATGGCTTATTGTAAGTTTGGGTACTCTGTCTTATCTTGTTCATAATCAGAAATATGAGTAATTGCTATATATTGTTAGTAAACCAATTTTGAATAAGTTTCTTGCTACTTTGCTTTTAAGATTCTGGACATGTTTAGTGAAGAATACCCAGAGATTGCAGCATAATCCATTAAAAGAACTGTTACCACTTACAACTACTTACTTGTGTGAAACAGGATTCTTTTGATGTGGCACAACCAAACAAAATCTTATTCCAGATGTAGCTTTACATTTAGTTATATGTTAAAGCTATATCTGGAATAACATTGTAACTGACCTCTATAAATTCTGCTTTCTCTTGTTTTGTATCACAAAACAGCATCATGTTCTCATTGAGAGACACATAAATATAGATTTGACCTCAGAATAATTTTATCCCGATAGAAACATTTGATGGTTTTGTATGTTGGTTTTCATATTGATTTTCATTTAAAGCAAATTCTAGTATTTAAGAAAATAGAAACAAAGTGACAACCAATTAGTGATTCACACTAATAATTTTCTCAGGAAACCATTTTTTTCTTATAATATGAAATAATAAACATAAATATAACCAAGGTCAGAATAGTCCAAACTTCTAAGTAAATTAATTTACATAGGTTATAAGACTCTCAGGTAAATTTCTTATTTATAATTATAAGGCTAAAAAATTATAACCTATCTCGTTTTTATTCTTCCCTCACTTTCTATTTTTGGGCCTCAGAGTATTGTTAGAAGTGGAGAAGTATCCTGACACCAGCTGTCCTCTTCTGGGGCTCCTGTTCCATATCTGTAGTGTGGGAAATGACCTTGATGCAATAGTAGCCTACAAGTACACTACCAGACATTTCTCCCAGAAGCCACAGGCCAAATTAAGATGTTCAGATCACACAGTTCATTACCTCTATTTAAAATGCAAGGCAAGAAGCAAGGGAAAGAGATGGGATGAGCTGACATACTTAGGATATGGCACAGGAGTGTGGCAGGACCTTGAGTTAAGCAATATTTATATGTCCAGCCTCTCTGCCATGACAGCCTTTCCTATTGAGAATATGGTTATGAACCACAGTTGAGATTTGAGAAAGGATTCCCGTTCCACTTAGACACAAGGTATCTGCCAGTGACACATGACTTGCTTTGTAAGAGACAGAGCCAATTCCCTCTGGCTTCCTCTGTAGCTTGCCTCTTAGCCTGATGAGAAGCTGGGGATTGCATTTACATTTCTTGGGCAGAGGACATATAGGACCAGAATGGGTGTCACCAATGGGAAATCAATGTAAGATCTAATGAATGAGGGCCTCATGTGCCTCAGCTTATTTAGTGTGTCATGAATATTAGGCGGTTCTTTAGTCTTTTCATCCCTTTCTATGCTTGGCACCTACACACTTGATCTAGGCCTAACAAATCTGTTACTAACTTACTTATTGATATTTTACACATCTCATGAATTCTGACTATAGTAGTCTCCCCCTTGGTTTGCCAGGGATACTTTCCAGGACCCTCGGAGGATGCCTGAAACCATGGATAGTCCCAAACCCGATATATTATGGTTTTTTTCCTATACATACCTATTATAAAGTTTAATTTATAAATTAGGTACAGGAAGAGATTCACAATAATAATCATGAAATAGAATAATTATAACAATATGTCAGCATCATGGCTCTTGCACTTTAAGGTCGTTATTAAGTAAAGTAAGGGTTACTTGAATACAAGCACTATGATGTCAAGACAGTCCAGCTGATACTGAGCCAGCTACTTAGTGACTCATGGGTGTAGAGTGTCCACAGCATGGATATGCTGGACAAAGAGAGGATTCACATCCTGGGTAGGATGGCATGAGAGTTCATCAGAAGAATGACACAGAATTTAAAATTTACGAATTGTTTATTTCTGGAATTTTCCATTTAATATTTTCAAACTATGGTTGACTACAGGTAATTAAAACCTTGAAAAGCAAAATCACAAATAAGGGGGAATGACTGTATGTCTACTTACTTGCTCATTATCTAAATCTAACACATACATTTCACTTGTGTCTTATAAGCTATTACGTAGTCATTATCTATACTTAACACATGTTTATGAGTTTCATCCATCTTCTTGTTCGTCTGTACCAGAATTGACTGTTGTCAAAAAATACAACAAAGCCCCTACAAAATCTCTTGGAAATGCTTTCTTCTTACTGGTGCAGCCTCTGATTCCACGTCCTTGCCCTAGGGGTTTTAACCTGCAGCAGCTCCAACCAAGCAGCTTTAGGGACCAGATCAAGGCTACCCAGCCATCTGTGCTTCTATATCTTCCCCTATGACCACAACTTCCTCTTTACTCAACATTTCTTTGTAACTCTACTCACCATATCTTCTGTCCCAAGACTGAATGAATGCCTGCCAGACACCCCTGACCCCGTTCTTCCAGAACCTGGCCCTTATTTTCTATTCACCATCATCAGTTTCTCCCTTTGCTGGCTCCTTTCCTGCTGCCTACGTAGACATTTGGGTCTCCCACATCTTAAACATCAGCTACATCGGCAACCTCTCCACGCTACCACCCTAATGCTCTGATTTATTAACAAACCTGTTCACGAACTCTCAACTCAGCCTCTCAACTTTTTAGCCACAACCACCCAGCTTCCACCCCTAATGCACGACTACTGAAATTATTCCCTCAGCATAACTCATGACTTCCTAATAGTCCAAATTAATGGCTTCTGGTTGTTTTCCTCCTCCACTTCCCTGCAGTATTTGAAGAAACTAGGCTCTGACAGCATTCCCTCTCTTTTTCTGACTCCTCACTGTGTTCGTTTTCATTCTCCTCTTACTTTGTTGACCATGTCTCCTTTGCATGGCCTTGCCCTCTAAATGTGGGCTTCCTACCCAATTTATCTGCGGTCTCATTTTCCTTAGTTTCAGTTACCATCGGTCAACTGTGGTCTGAAAATATTAAGCTATTTTGAGAGAGAGACCACATTTACATGACTGTTACTACAGTATATTGTTATCATTGTTCTATTTTGTTACCCGTTATCGTTGTTAATCTCTTACTGTGCCTAAGTTATAAATTAAACTTTATCACAGATATGTACATATGGGAAAAACATAGTATATATAAGGTTCAGTACTATCTTCAGTTTCAGGCATCCACTAGGGGTCTTGGAATGTGATCCCCCATGGATAAGGAGGGACTACTGTATTAGTTTTCTATTTCTGCTATAAGAGTCTCCCAAATTTAGTGGCTTAAATCAATACAAATTTATTGGTATTATAATACCAAAAGTCAGAAGTCCTAAATGGGCCTCACTGGACTAAAATCAAGGTGTCCACTGAGCTACATTCTTTCTGGAGGCTCTAGAGGAAAATCAGTTTCCTTGCCTTTTCCATCTTCTAGGGACAGCCCACCTTCCTTGGCTTGTGGCCTCTTCTTCCATCTTCAAAGCCAACAACAACATTGGACCAAGCCTTTCTCATACTGCCGTCTCTCTGGTTCTTCCTGTTATGCCTCCCCCACTTCTACTTTGTAAGACCCTTGTGATTATTACATTGAGCTCATCTGGATAACCAGACTACTTCCCCATCTCAAAGGCAGCTGCTTATCATAATTTTACTTTGTCGCTTGGGGATTAGGTTGTAAACAGTCGGCCCAGGAGATGGGACATTATTGTGCCTTCCACAGTAATGTCTTTGTTTCTCTTTAGTTCTGTCTCTACAATCTCTCCCTTAATCTAATTCATTCTTACAGCTTCAACTATCCTCTCTGTGTAAAAGACCCCCAAATTCTACCTGTCAGCCCAATCTCTGTTGAGCCCCAGCTGCCTCTTACACCTTCAACTGCAAATTTTATGAAAATTTAAACCTCCTTACTGTACCCCAACCCCCTCAGAACCAGTTCCTTCTGCTAACTTCCCTGTTTCTTTTCACAGCACCAATTTTACTCCAGTAATGGTCTCAAAACCTCACAATTCCTTATCTTGCTCACTCCCTCATGTAGATCACTGCCTAAGTGCCATCGGTTCCTTTTTCGGTGTCTTGGGATGCATCTCTCTGTCTTTGCCCTTGCATTCCCATGATCTCCTCTATCATCCAAGGGTTGATGTTGTTCTTAATTAGGAGAAGAAAACATCCATTTCTCTTCCTTTCCTGAATACTTGAGAGCTGTTTTACATTTACTCTCATTTCATCATGTTACCAACCCAGTGAGCAAGGAATAAACGTTCTTAGTTATAGATGAGGAAACTAAGGCAAAGAGAAATATGGTAGCTCTCTGAGGGTCATATTCATTTATTCAATTGTTTCAAAGTATTTATTGAGAACCAGGTACTATTTCAGACGTTGGGGATATAGCACTGAGTAAACCAACCAAGATGCAAGTTCTAAGGAAATTCACATGAATCTAGATTTACAAAAGACAGACATTGAATAAGTGAATAACCAAATGAACAAGATTGTTGCAGTCTCCTGGTTCACTCTAGCTGAGTGTTCTCTTCTTCTCTTGAATTTCTAGTGAGCAAACAAATTATTTAGAGGTATTTAACTCATCTTTATCATACCTAGTCATTTGTGTACTGCCTCATTTCTCTTACCAAACTTATTGAGGGCAGAAACACTACTTCACATGGCACATGACAGGAGCTTGTTTCAACTACAAAAATCAAGGAAGATGTTGAGGAAAACACTTTGTGTTTCTGCAAAGCATTTTTAAAGGTTTATTGTCTGTAGATGATGCCAGTTTTGTTGGTGGTAACAATACAGGTTGAGCATTCCCCAACCCCAAAATCTGAAATCTGAAATGCTGCAAAGTCTCAAACTTTTTGAGTACTGACATGATGCCACAAGTGGAAAATTCCACACCTGACCTCATGTGACAGGTTGCAGTCAAAATGAAGTCAAAATTGTGTTTCATGTACAAAATTATTTTGAAATATTGTATAAAATTACCTTCAGGTTATGTGTATGAGGTGCATATGAAACAAAAATGAATCTTGTGTTTAGACCTGGGCACCATCCATAAGATATTTCATTATGTATATGCAGATATTCCAAAATCCAGGACATTTCTGGTCTCAAGCACTGTGGATAAGGTTTACTCAACCTGTAGTGACAAGTAATTCTTCTTTGGGTGGGGTATTCAAGGACCTAGTTTCCCCTGATGTCCACATATTAATTTTTTCATCATTCCTTTTCTTTCGTTGCCCAGTAAAGAAGTACCACTTAAGCTATATGTGTACTTACTCTCCCCAATTTCCTGAGGAGAAGCTTAAAAGTTATTACTTAAGATGGTGACTTCCCTGCTCATCTTTCCCACCCCCAATATTTCATTTTTTCTAACATTTCAATTTGAACAGAATAATAACAACATAATAAGAACAGAATGGAAGGGGTTTTGGACAACAAAGATAGTGGTATAAAGTCATATCCTCAGGCCATCTGAGCATAAGTTTCAAAAGTGAGTAACTGGGGTCAGGAACTGACTGGAAGGGGCATACGAAACTTTCTGGCATAAGCCGTGTGAGTTAAGTGCAAGAGTTGACTTTCCAGTGGACTTTTTTCCACAAATACCCATTGCTGCACCACTTAGATTCAACAACTGATGTTTAATAAACTTGCTTTGTCACAGCTTTCCACTGACCTATCCATCTACCCATCCATCAATTCCTCTCATTTACTTCATGTGCTTCAAAGTAAGTTGCAGACATCAGTAAGTGCCCTAAATACTTTAGCCTGCATATCATCAACTTGAGTTCATGTTTATTCTTGTTTATTCTTTTGGGGTAAATTTTATGTACAAAGAAATGCACATATCTTAATGTTTTATTCAATGTGTATTGACAAATACACACCTGTATAGCCAAACACTTAAACAACTCACACAGCTTATGCCAGACAGTTTCCTACTACCCTTCCGGGTCAGTTCCTGACCCATGCTATTCACTTTCAAAACTGTATGCTCGATGGCCTGAGGATGTAACTTTTTACTATTATATTTATTGTCCAAAACCCCCTTTCATTCTGTTGTTGCTAATTGCCACAATTGAAAAAAAAAATGGTTTTCTGGATTTAAAGACACAATAGTTTGTAGGTGGCAGAAACAATATTTTAATAAGGAAATAATCTAAATTTTCTTCCCTTAAAACATATCTTGAATTGAGTTTTAGGTAGACCCACACTGCAGCCTCACTCTTACTTTATGATAGATTTTGATTTCAAGGGCAGCCTCATTTGGCTCAGTCAAAAGGGGTTTATTTCTCCAAGTCTAGTGGGTCCTCATTTAGTATTCGTCTTAGTCTGTTAGGGCTGCTATAATAAAATATCATAAACTGGGTAGCTTATAAACAACAGAAATGTATTTCTTAGAGTTCTGAAGACTGAGAAGTCCAGGATTAAGGCACCAGCAGATTTGGTATCTCATGAGGCCCCGTTTCCTGATTTATAGATGGCAATGGCATCTTCTCACTGTGTCCTCACACAGCAGAAGGGGCAAGGCAGCTCTCTTGGGCCTCTTTTAAAAAGGGCATGGATCCCATTTGTGAGGGCTTCACCCTCATGACCTAATCACCCCCTAGTGGCTCCACCTTTGAATACCATCATACTGGTGATTAGGTTTCAACATACAAAGTTTGAGGACACACACATTCACCATACTCATTTGGTATGAACCCATATGAAACATACTCATTTGGTATGAACCCAGAAAATCAGGTTTGTTTCTTTGGTTTCCTTGCTTTGATGCCTTTTTGTTGTTGGACATGCCACAACTTTCTTAGACCTTGGTTTCCATATCTGAACAGTAACAGGGTTAGGCGAAATGATCTCTTGAGGTCTCATCTAAATTTGAAACGCAATACTTTTTATGGGAAGGGAAGCTGTGAAGATCTGAGAAGAAAAAAAATAATCTCTATGCTACAAAGACTATGCTTCACATAAAGAGCTCATCGATATTTTTTAGTTAAAGATAACAAATGTTACTGCAGTTTGGTAAATTATTCTAGCTTAAGTGTTCTTGGAACAGCTGGTTTCTGTTTAAAGTTTTTTGCACTAGCAAATCATACTTCAAATTATAACACAAAGTTGTTTCCAATGAATGACTATAAAGAGAAGCCTGTCTAATATATTCATTTTTTTTCATCTTGTTTATACCTCTTGGGAGAGTTTTTTTGACAGGATTTGGGATACAATTGTCAGAAATCTGTTCTCCCTAGAGCCACCTCTGAGTCACTTCCACTATTTACGGAACAGCAACTGTGAAGAGTGGAATCATGTTTAGACTTTTTTTTTTTAACAACACATGATAAATGTCTTTGGGAGCTTATGTAATATATTCCAGTGTCTTCAGTTTTCAGAAGAGCCAGAGTCCAGGAAGCAGCTTTTTAACCTTTGCACAGCTTGGAAACATGTTCCTGAGTCTTAGGATCGTAGATTGTCAAGGGAGTAACTTGAGTAAGGTTTTAACTGCCTTTGAAGTTAGAGCTGTTCTGTCCTGGAAAGTGTTTTTTATATTAAACATAAGATTTCCACTTCATCTTATCTGCTACCTTGCAAAATGAACTTTTTTCCTTGGGCCTGCTCTTCTTTGCTCATATTTAGAATTCCAGAACCCTGGCCAGGCATGGTGGCTTAGGCCTGAAATCCCAGCACTTTGGGAGGCCAAGGCGGGTGGATCACCTGAGATCAGGAGTTCGAGACCAGCCTGGCCAACATGGTGAAACTGTGTCTCAACTAAAAATACAAAAATTAGCTGGGCGTGGTGGCGCGTGCCTGTAGTCCTGGCTACTCGGGAGACTGAGGCAGAAGAATTGCTTGAACCTGGGAGGCAGAGGTTGCAGTGAGCCGATCACGCCACTCCAGTCTGGGTGACAGAGTGAGACTCCATCCCCCTTCCCCCACCCCCCCAAAAAAAGGAATTCCAGAACCTCATTGGGTGGTTGTATTGCAAGGCACTCTACACAGAAGTCTCTGTCTCTGAGAGAAGAATGGAGTTTTAGGATGGGGGTGTATTGTTTATTGTTTCTTATCCCTGAAAAGTTTCCATCTTCTTTTCTTGATCTTGGTTCATTCCCTATGCCCAGGCTTCTGCTTCATTCATCAAGCTTTCGTTGTGCAGCCAGTGAGTAGGCCTAGAAAGTCCTGCACATGTTATGTGGCCCACCTCTCTCCTGGACTAGGAAGGATAAGGGCAGTGAGCTTCTGCAGGGGGAGTCTCCAGAGTACTTTTCCTTTCAACCTGCTGCTGAAATTGAAGCCTCTGAGGATACCAGTTGAGTTTTCACGGCCATCTTTTTATTCTCCTCACTAGGAAGGCTGAAATGAGTGTGCTTGTGAGTGCATCAAGGGAGTCGAATTGAGATAGCAGGTTTTGCTCCTGCTTGAATCTCAAATAGTAAAAACTAAGAATTTTTATAAAAGTAGGTTTTTGTCATTCCACAAAACAGATAAGTTATTAAAAGTACATTAGCAAATAATCCTAACACAAACCGTTTTTTAAGAGAGTGCCTGATATGAAAACTTGTCAAACATGTCAATTCTATTTCATATACAAAAAGTACTTATTTTCTCTGTCAGTAGCACAGTGAAACAGCGTGGTTAATGGGAAGAGGAAGAGTTTTTGAGACGGCTACATAAATAGAACATAGGACAGATATATACTAAAATACTTTAAAAATAATGTCCCTATTGATTTTTTTAATTTGATGGTTTAAATTCAGTCATGTTTTTGTTAAGTACCATTGAGGTACTCAGAGCTATTTTATTAAGAAACGACATGGGCTGGGCGTGGTGGCTCACGCCTGTAATCCCAGCACTTTGGGAGGCCGAAGCGGGCAGATCACAAGGTCAGAAGATCGAGACCATGCTGGCTAACATGGTGAAACCCCATCTCTACTAAAAAAATACAAAAAAAATTAGCTGGGCCTGGTGGCGGGCGCCTGTAGTCCCAGCTACTCGGGAGGCTGAGGCAGGAGAATGACATGAACCCGGGAGGCAGAGCTTGCAGTGAGTTGAGATCTTGCCACTGCACTCTACCCTGGGCAAGAGAGTGAGACTCTGTCTCAAAAAAAAAAAAAAAAAAAAGAAACAAAAAAACTAATTGCCTGTGGCAACTGAGGAATATAGATAAGAAAATTTTATTTAACTTTTCCCCCTTAATTTTCTCATTACATTAGCTTGAAGAATTTACAGCCCAGTTTTTTCTTTTTGTATATCCTCAAGTCCTAAAGTGGCCCTGAAGCCACTCAGAAATTGGCCCCAGTTTTTTTCCCAGAAACATGTATTGTCTGACTTGTATTTCCTTTGAGTATTGTTCGCAAGTCCAGAATTACTCGCTCTCAGGGAGGGTCGGTCTGTTCCAAGAATTTTATGTGCTACATTGGCGGTGTCCATATTTTCAAGTCACAGCATTGGGTAGTAATATATGTACAAAGCTTTACATTTAAAAAAAAAAAACCTTCCAATTAAGACTTTAGTTTTCATGAAATAAATTATAGTGACTTTAATATTTTAATAAGCTGTCTCCCTAAAAAAACTTGTAACAGCAATTATTCCGTCTTATTACTATTTGACTTAAAAAGAAGCTAGGAGCCAAAAAGAAGCGGGGAATTTAAAGAATTACAAATAATCCTTTTAAAGAGTAAAGACCTTTTAGTTATAAAGTTGACAAACACTTCAAAAACTCAACATAGACAAACATCCTTTCATTGTTGGTATTCAGAATGGATTGCTCTCTGTTTAGCATGTTAAAAGTTCTAAAATTATCTTTAAGGCCTTTTTTTTTTTTTTTTTTTTTTTTTTTTTGATAAGCACCAGCCAAGCAGCATTAGTGGGCAGGAAAGATGATGCCTGAGGTTAGAAATGTTCAACTGCAACATTGATTTGTGTCTGTCTCTCTCCCTCTCCCTCGCTGGCCTTTTTCTCGTTAATGAGGACTAGAATGTTTCCACATCAGTTAACTGCCTTCATAAAGCACCAGAAGGTCACACCAGCTCCAGACTGATCCTTTTCTTTGTGCCTATAATATAATTGGCTGATTGTGCGGGTGATGAGCGCCCCCTCCCCCAGCCCGGTCCCAGCTCCATGTTCCTAAGCCTGCCTCACTGGTTTCGGAGGACTGGAGAGCAGCTCAGCTCTCTAGCTGCGCGCTTCCCGGCACAGGCAGTGCCACTGCGCAGGTTGATCAGCGAAACAGCATCCATTTTAATCTGCGGGGAGCCCCTGCCTTACCAGGGCGTTCTCTCCGCCCGCCAGTGGATGCTCCGCGCCTGCCCTCCGCAGCCTCGCTCAGCAGTCCTGCGTTGGGGTCTGCGCCCTAGGATGCACTGAGATGGTACATCAGGATAACTGCTCGTATCAGGTAAAATTTAAAGCCTGATTCTGAGGCCGGCATCCTTTGGGAGAAGAGGCCTTCCTCTTCCAAAGCAGCAGGTTGCCTCTTTCCGGATATTCAAGGGATTTTGCCATCCTCTGCGCCTGGCCTTCATCACATACAGTATCTGAATTGTAATTAGGTTTTCTGGGAAGTAATGGGGCAGAAAACACTGCTTCCTTGGCCTTTAAAGCATTCGTGAAATTCACGGAGGTGATTTGTGCTTTGCATAGTCTGTATGTCTGCAAATAAGAGGAATTGCTTTGGACTGTAATTTGAATTTAAGGGAATTTCAGAGGAAAATCTGTTTGGAATCTCACATCGATAACACTGGAAAACGTAATTTTTGCTCGTTGCATAGGATGTGAGTTGCTTTACATCCAGCTTTTAGGACTGTCTTTAAGAAATTATGTAAATAGATAGTCGCGATTGATAATCTTAGAAATTTTCAAAAATCACCCAGTATGCACTTGATGTTTAAAGTTGCACTTGTGTGTCTTTCTGAACTTATTTTTACTAGTATGTTGTTTTAATTGGTTGGTAAATAAGCATTAAAGTATCAACATGCATCAAAAACTCCAAATAGAAAAATCTTAGTAATGCATATTCATTTGTATGGTAATTTTCTACTGGAGTTATGAATTAGACACTTAGACGATTGCAAAAGATCGGCTCTAGAGTGTTTAGTAACTCCTTGTTAGGACTTGGACTGTTGAGGCAACATTGAAAGTATCTTTGTTGAAAACAGACAGCAAGAATGTTCTCAGAGAAATTGCTCTTTGCAGCAGCAGGCACGGCTGGTCCAAATCCTGGAGAGTTAATATTGGGATATTACTCAACTGACTGAGTTTAGAAGCTCTGAGAGACCAATTCTCTAACTTAACAATGCCTCTTCCTTGTGTGAGGTAGGTTACCTGAGACAAGCAAATGTTTCTCATAAGGTCAGATTTCACAGTGGTAAATATGTGCAGGCGAAATAGTGCATTTCACAAGACTCAAGGCAGTGGTTTCTCAGCTAAGTAACATGTGCCTATAAAATGTATTTATATACTTTGTCTTGCTTAATAACTAGAAATTTGTACTTACAGTTTTATTTTATAGTATTTTCATTTTATGGTACATTTAGGGCCATAGATCCTAAATATCCAGCTTCATGCTTCACAGTAATTCTTTCCACGAGAAAGGGGTCAGAGATGCTGAGAAAACAACCAACATGTCACTTACACATAATATAGAACTTGAGGGTAGGGGATGTCAAGTATGTATGGAGAGCCTAATCTACACATGGCATGGCTCCAGGTGATTGAATTACTTTAATAATTAAAATAACTTTCTCTTTTCAAAGAAGCTATTTACTTTATTTTTGAAGGGCAAGCTACTATAAGATTATTCTCTATGTCCTTTCATTAGGTTTAACATAAAAGCATTGTGTTCGTAGCTTGAAAATTGGTCAAATATCAGCAATTTCATCTGGAGAAAAGGGGTTATGTTAGCATTCTGCTTCTTCCAAAGGAAGATAAATTGATTTTATTTTACATGAGCTGCAATATATAACAGTGTCATTATGTGTTTAATAGTTTTGAAGTATTTATTGCTTTTCCACAATAAAATTAAGTGTATTGGTTGGGTAATAATGGTCAATAGATTCTGCATCTGCATGGGATTTTATAGTAGAACTACCTACATGTGTGTGTTCTTTTGAAGCGCTCTATCTTTATACATAGCTCAACAAAACAGAAACATTAACCTTGAAGCCAAATCTTAATCCCACTTAGAAACCTTCATTTTAGAACCCAGCTGGCACCACATGCAATTGGATT
Source organism: Papio anubis (assembly GCF_008728515.1). Taxonomy (NCBI): domain Eukaryota; kingdom Metazoa; phylum Chordata; class Mammalia; order Primates; family Cercopithecidae; genus Papio; species Papio anubis. The sequence continues at coordinate 131,986,428 of NC_044977.1, read as the reverse complement.
CAGAAAAGGTGCTTTCTCTAAGTCCTTAGCTTGATGTTTGTAGTCACTGATGATATCTGCAGTTGAATGGCTTTCGGAAACTTCCCCACCATTTTACAAGGACTTACTTATTTTTTGAGGATGATATTGCAGTGGTTCAAAGCAAATTTCTTAGGTTAGCATTTTTAGTCAGTTGATAGAATTTATTTGAAATATTGATTCCTTTTCTCCCATAAATGATATACACCAAGATTTCTTAATGGATAGTTCATGAATGGGGGCTTCAGGGACCATTCCCCTGAAAATTGCATGTACATTTTGGTGCTTTTGTATAGATGTACATCATTGTTGTTGTGGTTGTTATTGTCATCATAATTACAGCAATAATAGCCTTCTATGTGCTTTACCTACCCCTGCCCTTGCCCACACTCCATAGTCTATTTTCAACACAGTTTCCAAAATGAGCTTTTAAAACTGAAGACAGATCATGTCCCATATCTCAAAAATTTTAGTTTATCATCCTGCTCAGAGTAAAAATCCAAGTCCTCACAGGGCTTTATATCAGCTCATCTCTGCTTCCTCTTGGACTCCTCTCCTATATTCCTGATTTCCTCCATTACCTTCCCACCATGCTGGGCTGGCCCTGCACCTGCTATTCCTTCTGCCTGGCACGCACCCCTACCTCCCCTACCCACCCCCCTCCCCGCCTCACTGTGTAGGGTTGCCAGATTTAGCAAATAACCTACAGCGTTTGGGACATACACTAAAATATTGTTCACTGTTTATCTGAAATTCACATTCAACCAGGCATCTTATATTTTACATCTTATACATATTTACCTTATATTGTCACCTCTACCCCCATCCATTACTCTCTCACTTTCTGCGAGTGTTTGCTCAGATGTCACTTCTAGGTGAAGCCTTATCTGGATATAATCTGTAAACTTCCAGCTCTCCAGTTCTATCCCAATATTTCTTTTTTCTTTCTTTCTTTCTTTCTTTCTTTCTTTCTTTCTTTCTTTCTGTCTGTCTTTATTTTTTGAGACGGAGTCTCGCTCTGTTGCCCAGGCTGGAGTGCAGCAGTGCGATCTTGGTTTACTGCACCCTCCCTCTGCTGGGTTCAAGCAGTTCTCCTACCTCAGCCTCCCAAGTAGCTGGGATTACAGGCGCCCGCCACCACACCCAGCTAATTTTTGTATTTTTAGTAGAGACGGGGTTTCACCATGTTGGCCAGGCTGGTCTCAAACTCCTGACCTCACGTGATCCCCCCACTTTGGCCTCCCAAAGTGCTGGGATTACAGGCATGAGCCACCGCGCCTGTCCTATCCCAATATTTCTATCATGCTTCTCTATTTTTTTACTTATCATTTATCACCATTTATCATAGTACATATTTTACTTAATTATTTGTCTATTTTCTAGCTCCCTCACTCACATCATGAGGGCAGGGATTTTATCTTTGTTCTATCTGCTTTCCCAGTGCTTAGAATAGGTCCTCAAGTAATACGGATGGATATGTCTACTATTTGTAAAATTGACTAACAAAAAAGGCATTGTAAGGCCGGGCGCGGTGGCTCACGCCTGTAATCCCAGCACTTTGGGAAGCCGAGGCGGGCGGATCACGAGGTCAGGAGAAACCATCCTGCTTAACACAATGAAACCCCGTCTCTGTTTAAAAAATACAAAAAATCAGCCGGGCGTGGTGGCGGGCGCCTGTAGTCCCAGCTACTCGGTAGGCTGAGAATGGCGTGAGCCGGGAAGGCGGAGTTTGCAGTCGAGATCGCGCCACTGCACTCCAACCTGGGTGACAGAGCAAGACTCCGTCTCAAAAACAAAAAAAAAGAAAAAAGGCATTGTCAACATTCTATGGCACTGTTGTTTCTTATTTTATGACTTTCAGTCCTACGCCTTCCCCTCTTCCACCATTAACCTGCACTGTTTTCATTGTGTGTGGGCTGATTATCTCTCCCCTTATTTCTTGTTAGTTTTCTCATCTGTGAAATGGAGACTTTCCCAGTTAACTTCCTGGCGTGATTGTTGCCAGGTTCTCTGCCAGAGGCTGCCTTTCTGCATAAACAAGTCAGTTATCATGAATTAAGAGCTCCCTTCTTCTTGTGTCATTTCTTCTGAGCACATCAGGGGTTCAGTGAGGATTGTTCAGCGGCCCAGGGAAACCGTGTCTCACTTCATTTCCCAGTTGTATCTTGCTAATATGTAGAAATACAATGGATTCTTATACATTGCTTTTCTAAATGGATGGCTGTTTTGAAAAAGAGAGCTTCGCTGCTGCCAAGAGCCCGAACACCCCTGTTTGAGCAAGGGTTTGTATGCACTGTTCTTTGAACAACTTAAACCAAGGAGGAATAAACAGAAGGAATTCTCCTACAGAATTTTTCATGGTGGTTTTGTTTCGTTTTTAAAGGTGCTCACATTGTCGTCATCTTCATATACTTTTCTTCCTCACAGGATTTATTTTAGCAAAGAGGTTACTGAGGCATGTGTTGTCATTTTTGGTCATAGCCCTGTTAAAAGATAGAGCTATTGACCTCCATTTTCCAGTCTTGGGAGGAAGCCAATCTCTTCAGGAAAGAAATTCGCCCACAACTTCAGGCCTGGCAGCCTTCAAGAGGCCAAATTTTTCTAAATGGTTTTTGATAGACAGCTTAGAAATATTGTAAACTTGAATGCACAAGTTTAGGTCGAAGGGTCCGTTTTGCTTAAAAGCTCTTAAATATTTTTTCCGTCTTTCCTGGAGTGGGGTTTTGGGATAAGTGTGTATATAAAAACAATGACGTGCTTTCATACCTTTCTTGCCATTGCTTAAATTCCCTTATGACCGCCCCAGATATAGATCACACTCTGACATTCTTAGCTACTGTGGGAATGGAGACTTGAAGAAGAAAAAGTAAAATAGTGTGTGAATAACACTCATCTTTTTCCTCCCTTGGGAGCATAAAGAGTCCCTTCTTCAAACGCATGCCAGGTCATGAGAAGCACGGTCAGAAATCTTTAATGCCTCCCTGTGTTCCTTAGGATACATTTCAGACTCCTCTGCATGGCCTTCAAGGCCCGACATTTGTTTCTGAACCCTGGGCAGAAACGCTTCTTGCTCCAGACCCTTTACTCCTGCCTTCACACTGCCATCAGTTCTTAGCTGCAATGCCTCAGGCTGAGATGTCACCTACCCACACACCACCTGCTCCCACCCACTGCAGGCTAATGCAGCTTTCAAGGCTCAAATGCCACCTCCTTCAGGAAACTTTTCCCACTTATTTCTCAGTCCAAATTTCTCCTTCTCAGTACATTTTGTTTTTACTTGTATTAGAACCCATTTACAACTATTTACATATAGGTCTGTCTCCTCCATTAGATGACAAGCGCCTTTTTTTTTTTTTTTTTTTTTTTTTTTACGGAGTCTTGCCCATAAAGACTCCACGCCCAGCTAATTTTTTGTATTTTTAGTAGAAACCAGTTTTCACCATGTTGGCCAGGCTGGTCTCAAACTCCTGACCTCAGGTGATCTGCCCACCTCGGCCTCCCAAAGTCCTGACATCACAGGCGTGAGCCACCACGCCTGGCTGACAACAGGCTTCTTGAAGACAAGCGACCTTCTTTAAATTTTCACAAGTCTCTGCCTTGTACACAGAGTATGCGTTCAATAAATGTTTGTTGGATTGAATGGCACTTTATGCAATTGTTGCTGTTCTGAGTCCCTAGGATCAAGGTTTCCCATCGTAACCCCAGAGATAAGCTCAGATCCATATATTGTAACAAGGAGTTGGTGAAGCTGACCTCAGAAGTCCATGTACCTGGCTTCTCAGCCTCTTGGCCAGTTGCCAGCACTTTAAACATTTCTTGTGCCAGAATGGGGGATGCAGTGCAAGGCACAAAATAAATGAATCACTGGGATGCATAGACATTCCAGCCTTCCCAGAGACAATGCATTAAGAAAATACCTCTATGCCTACTTATTCATCCAGAGAATTTTCCCAAGATGAACCTCATGGTCTATCCCCAAGTGCTTTGCAAATACTCATTTCCAAGCTGCCTTTCTTACTATAATGAGTTTTGCAAAGTTTTAATACATCCCTCTGCCTTATAAAGGGATAATTTTACTACCGCATGGAATACCAAAGTTTTCTGTGGCCAAATGTTTCAGCCCAATTGAGGTATCATACCCAGCACGTAAAGTAAAAGACACCCTATGTTGCTCTTAAATGATAAAACTAGGGAGTATATCAGTTTAAGTAGTACATCAAGATATTCTCAAAATTCTTGTTGGAGAAAGTAGTAAACAGCCTTTTATGCCCAGATTCTAGTGCGTCATTTAATGGTTAACAAAGGAGAGCAAATATATTCTATCCCTATCGACACCAGGACAAGTGAGGACTAGTCTCTCAATCCCTTCTTCCTGTGACTGAGAAAACAAGGTATCAAATTTGAGTTCAAGATTCCACCCAATTTAAGCCTGGTTTCATCCACAGCAGGGAAAAAGATATTAGAATGGAAAAGGGAATTTCAAAGCATTTTAGTGCTCTATGTGATGGAGGCTTTTAAGTATAAGTTCAATAAGACAATTTTCTGTTTTAGTCTATAGTTTTTTTATGGGGAATTTTTTTTCTATAGTTAACAGTGCTGAAGAGTACTTGGTCTTCATTGTTTTGCCTTGTTGAGATATAGTTGTATTTTTCCAAAGAGGTAGTAACCTTTGAAATCAATAAAATAATTTTGGCGATAAATTTATATGCATTTTTTTTTTGCTTAGATGACTGGAAATCTAATTTATATGCTTTACCACAAAAGGAGCACAATGATAAGAGCCCCACATGGAAGAAAAATATTAGCAGGGCTTCACTGTGGGCCTGATCTGAAATAGAAATTTAGTACAAGCACATCATTTCTATTTAAAGTAGCACGTGGGCCTCAAACTTCATGATTCAGACTTCGAGTGATTTTAAGAAGTACATATGTGAAACATATTTTAATCCAAAGGTCTAGTATTTATTCTTGGAAAGGATGGTGGTGATGGGGGATGGGAAGGAAATGGGGCATCTCTGTGGAAAATATCACATTGCATTGATGTTTGCTTGAAAGTAGAGACTCCCTGTTCATGCACATACATACACACAAATATATAAAATATTGGGTAACTAATCGCAATTTTACATACAGAAGCCCAACATTAATAGAGCCATATCCCATTGGAGTCATATCCCATTATTTATTTATATTCTCTATACCAAGGGAAAGTTTGAAATATTGGACTTAGTATTCCCCTGTGCACTATTATATAGGAGCATCAGAAACTACCAAGCTTCCTGAAATAGAAAGTAATTTGACAAAACTGCTTGAATTCAGAAGAAAACAACCATCAGAGAGGCCTAAGTGACAATCAGTGTAGGAAAGCCATTAATGGGGAAAGAACACACAGATAAACATAATGAGGACATTATAATTGGTTCCACTTGGAAGCTGTACGATGGTCATCAGAGTGACCGTAGTTGAGTTTCTCGTGCTCAGTTTTAATTGAACAGGAAGATTTACAACTATGGCCCATGATCTTTTAGATGTGGGAAAACGTGTGACACTCTGTCTACTCCCAACACTGCCACATCCCCACCCCATACTTTTAATACCATTATTTAAATTTTTTAAAAATCTATACAGCAAAGTCCTTTAAATGGCCTGCATATTTTCATGGCTTTTCTAGCTGTCAGAATACTTTAATTGAAAAGCAAACCAAATTTAGATGAACTTTGCACAGAAGAAAAAAATTATTTGAAAAGAAGTTATAAATCTAGTACATGGAATATGGATGTTAAGGCCGAGGAGAAGGCAGTGGGAGATGAAGGGTTAATCAGGATGAAATCAAGTTTCCATGTATGAATAGGAAAATCTTTTGACAGTGCATAAGTGATCTCCCAGTAATGTGGTCAGTGTTCTCAGAGTCAATAATTTCCACCAGTGGCTGATAATGATCATTTAAAAGCATTAACTCACGTGAGCAATGTGACTTGCAATTCAGATCATGGCTCAACAGGAAACCGAAGCTCTTCATGCTAGTCCTTGAAATTCAGAGCAGGAGTGGGAAGAGGCTTTTTCAACCTCAGGGATTCTAAGTGACTGTGCGTAGGTTTTCTGAGGGAGAGCACTAGTAACTGGGCCCATCTTATGCCTGGACAGTTCATTCTAGAGAGGGTAGCAGCAGAAGAGGTACTAGAGACCATCCCCATAGAAAGATAGGAGTGGCTGTCTTCCCATTTGCAAGCTACTGTCAAACCATCAGGCATTACATTCAGCTCAAGTCTCTGCCAAGGTGGTGTTTGGTTTTGTGTTTTCCTTGCCTGTATTCATCTGGACCACATGGAAGTGAAATTAATTACAGTGTTGATCCCAAGCATGTGTCAAGGTCTTGCCACCCTGCCTGGAAATGTGGCTTGAAATAGAGGGATAATGGCTTATAATGATTTTTTTTTTTTTGCAAGTTCTAGAGCAACCCTTCTACACTTTAAGGTGTATTCAAAAATCCTAGGGATCTCTTTTTTTTTTAAATGCAATTTCTGATTCAGTGGTTCTGGAGTGGGACTGGAGGGCTTACATTTCTAGAAAGCTCCCAGTGCTGTTGATAATCTGGTTAGAGAACACACTTTGAGTAGCAAAACTCTAGAAAGTTTCACAGATCAGTGATGCCACACATAATAGGAAACTCTCAGATATTTTAAGCTGGCATAAGCTATCCTGAAAATGGTGGCACAGCTCGATCTGGAAAGGGTTTGGACTGTGAGCCTATCGATGTGCTGAGCTTCTTTAGGGAGGGTGCACAGTGATGTCACCACCACTGAGAACTGCGCTCAACCTCTTGCATTCATGTTTCAGGAGCAGATGTTCTATCACTTGTCTCTGTATAGTGCTTGTTAGAGAATCATTTATGACAAAAAAGGAGCTAGCAGATAGAGGAGTGGAATGGTCTTTTAGTATTCTCAGTACTATTCCTTGTTGCTGTTGTTTCGTTGGGAAATTTCTTTTTTTTTTTTTTGAGACGGAGTCTCGCTCTGTCACCCAGGCTGGAGTACAGTGGCCGGATCTCAGCTCACTGCAAGCTCTGTCTACCAGGTTTATGCCATTCTCCTGCCTCAGCCTCCCGAGTAGCTGGGACTACAGGCGCCTGCCACCTCACCCGGCTAGTTTTTTTGTATTTTTAGTAGAGATGGGGTTTCACCGTGTTAGCCAGGATGGTCTCGATCTCCTGACCTCGTGATCCGCCCGTCTCGGCCTCCCAAAGTGCTGGGATTACAGGCTTGAGCCACCGCGCCCGGCCTCGTTGGGAAATTTCCATCTTGAATTTTGAGGTGCCTTTCTCCAAAAGATAATATATTATCAATGTATGTGTATATACATATGTATGTATATCATTACTATATTACTAGTACAAATATATTAATTTGTATGTATATATACATAATCATGAGAGTTCAGTTTTTCTCATTTTAATTATATATTTAAGCCCACTCTGTTAAAATTAAAGTAAAAAGATATTAGTAATTAGGCATATCATTTTATGTATCTTACTGAGTCTTGCAGCCTCTAAATTTTTATAATTTCATCCATGTTAGCTATCGATTGTAGGTTGCTAAGTGGACTAGGATATTAACCCAGATAAGAATGAATTCACGTAGCAGCTGAACCCCAAGTGGAGTGGACTGAGGTCTGGAAATCAGTACAGTCATGGAGCCAGGAGCAGAATACTGCTTTGCTACTACTGTGAAAGCCATTTTTACGGTCTTTAGAGCTTTTCAAACTCTGGTCTGCAGAGTGAGTGGGGTCTGCAGGGTCCTAGGGCTTCCTTTCCACAGAGCTTTCCTGAGAGGCTGTGCTGGGGCTGGGATAATAGGAGAATAGAGCATCCAGGTGGGGCGTGGTAGCCCTCCTCATTCAATCAAAGCAGACCCTTTTTTCCTTTTGAACATATGTGAGTTCCACAGAAGATTTCAGTTGAAAAGCACTATTAATGTTTCCTACTGTGGACAGCATTTAGAGGAAACATTTTAAGCAGCGCGGTCATATTTCCTCTGTTCACATACTTAGTCAACAGCTCTTCATTGTGCGCTTATCGTGTGCAAGGCAGTGTTCTACATGCTATGGGGTAAACAAGATGAATAAACACAAATCCCTGTCCCCTTAGAAAAGAGCTTGAAACCACAGTGGCTGTTAGAAAGAAGCAACGGTGGCGCTAAAAGACACCAGGTAAACTGGAAAGGAAAATTCATCGTATAGCGTACTAGGTCCTGACATCAGTGAAGTAGCTTCCGTTTCATTTCTTGAGGCTTCATCAGGAAGAGATATGCGACAATACGTGCTGGGTGTTCCAGTTGTATGATTTGGAAAATGTTGATTCAGCTCTTGATATTGTTATACAGGGAACTGTATTAGTCCATTCTTACACTGCTATAAAGAAATACCTGGCCAGGCGTGGTGACTCACGCCTGTAATCGCAGCATTTTGGGAGGCCGAGGCGGGTAGATCACCTGAAGTCAGGAGTTCGAGACCAGCCTAGTCAACATGGTGAAGCCCCGTTTCTACTAAAAATACAAAAATTAGCTGGGTGTGGTGGTGGGCGCCTGTAATCTCAGCTACTTGAGAGGCGAAGTGGGAGAATCGCTTGAACCTGGGAGGCAGATGTTGCAGTGAGCCAAGATTGTGCCACTGCACTCCAGGCTGGAGATTCTATCTCAAAAAAAAAAAAAAAAAGGAAATACCTGAGACTGGGTAATTTATAAATAAAAGAGGTTTAATTGGCTCATGGTTCTGCTGGCAGTACAGGAAGCATGGTGGGGGAGGCCTCAGGAAACTTACAATCACAGCAGAAGGTGAAGGGGAAGCAGGTACATCTTCACATGGCCAGAGCAGGAGGAAGGGAAGGAGGGGAGAGGTGCTACACACTTTTAAACAACCAGATCTCATGAGAACTCTTATCACCAGAGCAGCATTAGGGGGATGGTGCTAAACCATTAGAAACCACCCCCATGATCCAATCGCCTCCCACCAGGCCCTACCTCCAACATTGGTGATTACAATTGAACATGAGATTTTGGTGAGGACACAGATCCAAACCATATATCTGGAGCTCTGCTAGATTTGTCTGTGTTGAACTCTCATCTTTAAAAGCTACACTTGGATGGGCGTGGTGCTTCATACCTGTAATCTCAATACTTTGGGAGGCCGAGATAGGAGGATCACCTGAGCCCAGGAGCTCAAGACCAGCCTGGGCAACATAGTGAGATCCTGTCCCTACAAAAAAAATTAAAAATTATCCATGCATAGTGGTGCACACCTATAGTCCCAGCTACTCAGAAAGCTGATGGGAGTATCACTTGACCCTGGGAGGTCAACGTGGCAATGAGCCATGATCATGCCACTGCACTCCAGCCTGGGCAACAGAGCAAGACCCTGTCTCAATAAATAAATAAATAAATAAAAGCTATACTTGATTATTTTATTGGGCACAATTATTTCTTACAGAGGCGACCAGTGTGGGATGGTCTGGCACACCCATTTAGAGTGTGAGCCGCAGAGGCAGAGAGCCCATGTTCATCTTCCTTAACCTCACTGAGCTCTTTCATCTTGCTGTAAAACACAACTGATAGTAATATCTACTCCAAAAGATTATTGAGAGGATTAAAGACATATGTAGGAGGCGCATATAAAGTGCCTGGCACATAGCAATGCCTCCCTCAATAAAGGGTAGCTATTGTTATGTTAATATATGCCAGGTAAGAAAATGCCTGCTTCCTTCATTTTAACTAACCTCCTTTGGCAGGATTTAACATATACAGGGTCCTTCAAACAAGAGCATACTTTAACCCCAAAGTCTTAGCCTTAGTGAATTCTGCTGTATTTTGAGTACCTGCACTGGGCACTGGGAGCAGCAGTCTGTGGCCAGCATTGCCCCAGCCCCGGGAAGCATTCTGGGCTGCCTGCATGCAGACAGCGGGACCCCCATCTGAAGTGAGGGTCCTGGGGTTTGGAGGAGAGTAAGACAAGGGAGATCTTTTCCAGAGAAAACCCTGCCCAAATGCAGATGTGGTTCATGAGAGACAACTTGTTACTGTAACATCTGACAAACATGCAATTAATTCTTTTCGGAACTGAAGTGGGGCAATGAGAATGGAGTAAAGGGAAGATTTCACTTTGGCTCGGGGCTACAGAGGGAAGTATTTCCTTTATAGAAGTAGGGCTATTATAAACTACCTTGAGACACATTTATGCCACAAGTCTTCTACAAATTGAATTTTAAAAAATGTGGAGAGAATTAAGTAGACACTGAAGGTGAGCATGTCAGCAGAGGTTCAGATGCCAAAAGGTTATCTTGAATGGCCTTTTTGCTTTTAGAACTCTGTTCTTAACAGTGTTGTGGTTGCACAAGAATCTATATTGGAAAATTTATTGACTGATATACTTGCTGCTTTCTATCTAAGCTTGTCACAGTGTAAGATGGTGTTGCTAAATGAAGGCTTGCCCTTTGAATTCTTTTCTGACCTATTTCTCCTGCAAACAGTAGCTTTATTTTTTGGAAATAAATAGTGGGCATAATTTGCAGTTTATGACAGTAGTAAGCTGATCCTGATGAGCGTGTGTTTGTGTGTGCACTTCTGCTTGTCTGCGTCTTGCACCAAAACATCCTCCAGCTGTGGGCCTTTTCCCTCTCTTTAGTAAAGCCTGTAAACAAAACCAGAAGCCATGGGAAAAGTGTAAAGAGAGCAGCAGAAAAGAACGTTTGCTTTGTGAAAAAGCCCGCCACTGGTTGAATTTTAAAGAAAAGTTGATGGATCTTTTTCTGTTGCCTATATTAATAGAACAAAGCGCTGCTCCTGGGCAGAAAGGGCCTCCTCTGTGTTGGAAGTGAGTTTCAGTCTCGTCCTGGAGATCCTACCAGATGAGACTTTTACACGTGATTTTAAGAAATGATCAGTTTAGGGGGAAAAAAGCAAACATCTGTGTTACAGGTCAGCCTTTAAATTATACTGTTTTCATTTTGTCATGGGATACCCAGCTTTTAACTCAGTAGTGAAGTCGGCTGGGCTGGAAGTTTTCACATCTATTTTTATCCCACACAATCTATCCCTGGTTCAGATTGCTAGTTTCCTCACAGAGCTCCAGTCCACACTCGGCCCTGAACAGGGGAGTTGAATCAGCGGGGCTGAAGCTGAGTGCCTCTCTTTTCCTTTCTTGGGAACAGGAAAGGTGCTGTGGAGAGGAATTGGGGCGGGATCATTCAGGGGAAGGTGACAGCAGATGGTTGGAAGGCCGGAGTCAGCAAGCCAAGTGTCAGGGGCAGAGTGAGCCTCAGAGAACAGCAGCTGCCCGGTGCCAGAGCAAGGAAAGGCCGGGGAGCTGGGCGGGGCGGTGTCTCTGGGGCAGAGCAGGGCAAGAACACACACGGCTGGGCACAGCCTCTTAGCCAGCTCTCCATGTCAGCATGAGCAGTAACCAGGGAACTGGGCAATTGGCATATCAGCCTATCAGAATTCATGGGAGGTTATTTCTTAAGTGAAATTCTAAAGAGTTAAAGGATGAATTTGGACAGTGATGGAATGGATGACATCATCAGTCAAGAATCCTCATTGGATATGGAGGGGAATTATAAAAAGGTAAGGGGGGAGAGCTCTTTTGTTTATAAACAATTGGACCATTTTTCTAACTGGAAGAAAGATCACCCTTGAGGAGTGGCCAAATTCCACATTCAGTGGCTATTGCCATAATATAGTCAGGAAAAACTAAATGCACAGAATCAAATGCATTAAACTAGGAAAGTTCTTTCTGCTTTTCCCAGCTTATATTCATTAATATGTTACAGCAGTAACTAAAACACACATGTTGTTATTCTGAAGTTGAAAAAATTCTATTATGCATTTAACTGCTAGGCAGGCTGTTTATGTGAAGGAATTTTTTAAAAATTACTGACGTATTTACGGTTCTCTGACAAAAAATAATTACTAGAATGTTTAACCTATTTTTCCAATTTTTTGTTTGATTTTATTGACAATGAAAACTATCAAGTTTCAGTTAACATGTTTGGGGTTTTTAGAAGTTGATACAGTATCTGTTCATCTTTTGCCTGCCTTTTTTTTGAAAGTCAGTAAATATATTTTAAGAATGTTTTATATGGTAATGTTCTGGTAATCACAGGCCCGAGTAAAAATAGCTTTAGTTATATGGGTGAGGTCATGAAATTAAACTACAAGTATGTGCTTATCTGTCCACAGAAGCCTAAAACACACACTATGTCCTTCCCTCTTCATTATTTGCCATAAGTCAAGTGTAGTTCACAACATGGCATAACGTGAAGAATAAAAGCTCTTGCATCATGGGCCTGAAAATGAAGACCCCTTTACCTCAGAGGCAAATATCAGTTAATGATAGAACAGTAAAACTTGCTACTTGATTTTTAATTTGATCAAATACATCACTAACTTTTTTCCCTGGAGCGAGATATAGAAAGAAGCTTCTGTCATGATAGAGCCTTACATATAGTAATGTAAAATATAGTAGTTTATATCTTATATACATACGTGTGTGTGTGTGTGAGTGTGGGGACTGTTTTAAGTATATTCTGTACTTCCTAGAGCAGTTCACAACAGCTTATGTTCTTTCTCCAGAAGCTGAAACTTAAATATGTAAAAGAGGTTTCAGTGACCTGCCATGTTGCCCTTTGTGTTTTTCATCCCTTGTGATCCCCAAGACAGGAATGAGAACCCAAGGTGATAGTTCGCTGAGTCTTATAACCGTAACGCTTCTCAGCTGTCCGCTTCTACCGGAAGTGGTGTGCAAAAGATGCTTGGGACACTCTGCCGTAAGAGTCAGATTGCTTATCCAACTCTGCAGAACAAGTGTAGCTATATCATACTTCTGCTGTTTTCAGTGTCAAAGAACTGGTCATGGTTTCCTCTGTCAAACTATTTCTCGAATAGAAAAGTATAGGTCAGTTTGCACTTAGGAAAAATGAAAGACATACCATTATTAATGCATTAACAATGAAGTCATCACCGCTGTAGTTTTCTTCTACTTAGAAACAGAGAGAGAACCCAGATGCCTGGAATAAGTGAGCAATGATACACCAGCAACCTGAGACAGGGCTGACTAAAGCTACAGACATGTAAGGCTCAAGGAACTTTAAAACATCAACAACAACAAAACAGAATTGCACTGTGTAACCCATTATCTAACAAAGGCAGTAGAATGCCGCATATGATTTCAGTATCTGATAGGTTAGTACAAAAAAACTGCAAGATAAACCTTCTAGATGTGTGGAGTGCTCAGAGATCAGTTCATTGTGTTCCAGACCTTAAACATTGTTCTTTTCTCATTCCAGCCTTTTAAATACCTTTCTCAGGCAAAGTGCTTTCAAATTTTTATATGTATTGTGATTATTATGAAGACTTCATTGTAATTATCCTTCTTTAAACCCACTCTTTATAATTTTACTATGAGCTTCTAGTGAAACAGGGCAACATATGCTTTTTTAAAAATATGAGGAATAAGAAAATAGTTACCTAGTATAAAAATGACTTTCCCTATTAGAATCTTCCTTTTCTAATTATTTTCTCTAATGTTTTTGCTGTTTTGTTGGCTAAGTAGAAAATTAAATTAGATGCCATAAAGTGGGGCTCTGCAGGCTTTTTTGACCTTGCATTTATCAGGAAGATGGTTTTGAGTCCATGCCTGTAATATACATATATTTTATTCAGAAATAGCACCGACTACTATAAAATATAATATGTACATATAAAAGATATACATATGAATAGACATTTTAAAGAATAAAATGTTTAAAATATAAATATAAGTAAAAGTTGTAATTTTTTTAATATTGTGTGGTACTTTCACCCCATTTTGAGGTCAATTGTCAAAAACAATTAAAAATTTGATACACCCCTGCTTAGGTACCATAGAATTCCCTGAACTAGACGCACTAATAAATACCACATGTGTATAGGGATTATTTTACAGAGTTGTTTTGAAGTCAGACAAACAGCCTTCAAGGGGAAAGGTCACTTTCTGATGACTAAAATTAGATTCCACCAAAGCAAAGGAAGAAAAAGATTATGCATCTGTTCCTTTTCCGTGGGGAAGGTTTTGATTGTAAGAAAAATGTTTCATTAAGGACCTCTGGTTTATTCAGTAGTAATAGTAAAACTGCACTCAACAGAAAACAGATCTTAGTGTTTAAGAAGAAAAGTGCAGACCTTAGCAGAATCCGAGGTGTATGCGTTCAGCCCATTATTTCCCTGCCCTGCTGTGAGCAACTTCTGATCCCCTGATAAAGAACCACAGAGCTGATTGTCTTCAGGACCAACATGGTATGCAGCATCTAAGTCAGTGTCCTCATCCATTCCACCATCACTTACCAAGAGCCCTCTCATATTCCTGGCACTGTGCGTGGCACTAGGATCACCAAAGGGGGACTGAGCTTTCCCTCCAGGAGCTGACAGCCCCAGTGTGGGAGGCATTAAAGGAGCAAACCACATGGAACTGATGCTGCCTGGAGTGTCCAGATAGCTGGTGTGGACTTCTAAAGTGTGCAGCCATTTAGATCTTTTCCTGCCCCAGGAATGTGTACCTTAAACACGAGAGTTGTTCATGTGTACATTCTTGGGGCAGGGAAAGATCTTAATGACACTAATGGAGAGAGAGAAAAGGAAATCGGGAAAATTTAATGTAGAATATGGCAGAAGACTGGCTCCAACTTTGTCCCAGAGCAGAGAAAATGCAGGGAAGCTGGTATTGCCTTGTGTTGCTAGGCCACTATGCACAGAATCAGGGAGCTGACAGCAGGGCGGTGAGTGGGCCCAGGGCCGGGCCAGCCGCTCGCTTCGCTTTGTTCCTCAGGGGTGCCGTCTCGAGTGTTGTGCATCCAATTATGGTGAAAGATTAGGGAGGACCCTGTGAAAAAATTAAAAGGCTGGAAGGAACAATATTTAAAGTGAAGCCACAGCTGCGCCTCATGTTTTTTTTAAAAGGTGAATGGAAATGACTGCTTGAGATAAACTGCAATAAACAGGAACACAGAATGCCAGCTGCCATTCCAGACAAGCGCTCTGCCCTCCCCACACAATTACTGAGGAAAAGCAGCCGTCGACCTCCATTAACCCTCACGTTTTCTTGCCTGCGAGGGCTGAATACGCTTGAAGAACCATGTTAAGTTACCGAAGGCTGGGACCTAGCCCCACCTCAGCCACCTGGGAAAAATCTCTTCCGCTTTGTGGGCCAGGGTCTCCTTTTCTTAAAAGGAAAGAATTAGCCTGATCGGTCTTAGATGTTATAAATGTAAAGCTCCCTGGCTCGTGGTTCAGGTTTCTTATCATATCACCCTGTTGGCACAGCTCGGTTAGCCAGCCTGGTCAGGGAGTGGGTTGTTTCAGGTAACTAGAATTTCCAGTGAAATGCAAGTGTGTTAAATGTATTCTTGTTGTCACACACACACGCGCACAAACGTGAACACACATATGCGTACACACGCCCCTTTCCATGTCATGGTCGTCTTCTGCAGCACTCTCTACTTTGTCTCTTTCCCTTCTCCTCACTAGTTTCCTTAGGCTTCCAGTTCTCCTCATTTTCGTGTATGTGTATGGCTTTTTAAAAAATTGAGATATGATTCACACACATAAAAGCCACCATTTTAAAGTGTACACTTTGACGGTTTTTAGTATATTCATAAGGCTGTGCACACCATCGTCTAATTCCAGAATTTTTCGTCACCTCACAAAGAAACCCTGTACCCATCAGGAGTCACTCCCAAATCCTTTCTTCTCTCAGCCTCTGACAATCACTAATTCACTTTATGTATTTGTAAATGGACCTGTTCCAGATATTTCAGGCTCCTTTTCTCTCCCTTTCTTCATTCTTCTCACTACCTTCCCCACCCCTTCCTTTTAATAGTAATAACAGCTACTACTTTATAAATTTTCTCTCTGTGCCAGGCACAGCGCCAAGCACTTTCTATATAGTATTTCATTTAATTATTAAAATAACCTAAAAATAGGTATTATTTCTTTTTGCAGAAGAAGAAACTGAGGCTCAAAGAGTCTCAGTAACTCGTAGTCATGTCAGAGTCAACATGTTAAGCAGGGTCTTCGTGACTCTAAATCCTCCTCCCCACCTTCTTTCTGGCCATGAGTCTGTGTCTACCTCCCCTGGATCCTAGGTCCATTCTGACACAGAAGGTTGAGGACACCAGCTTCCTGGCTGCTGATTAAGGCTTGGCTGTTTCATAACCATGCAGTAAGTGTTTGGGACTGTTGTGTTCCTGACAGTGATACTGAATGACTGTGATGGGTTTCCAGGCTTCTAAAATGGCACCTGTTAAAAATAGGTTTGCCAGATAACACTGTCTTGGGCTAAAAAGTATTCTCTGGTAGGCAATCATGTGAGAAGTAGAATGAGCTCAGGTTCATTCCCAGCAGTTTGTGTTTTGGATATGGTGCTCGCAGGGGAGGAAAATCATTCAGTTTTCCACCATATCCCTTGAGGAGTTAAGGTTGAAACACCTTCTCTACAGTAGCCATCTTTGTAGACTGCACCTTAGACTCCTTTACTTTCAGCAAGGTTCCCATTCTAAGTGGCTACTGAACTTTACCGTAGGTGTTGGTTAAATACCTTTGCTTACCTTCACAATCAAAATATTCAAGTGCTATGGACTCTTGTGCAGTGGCACTTCTATCTGCCTGTTTCTGTGTATGTCGCTTCCCTATAGCATAAGAAGGAATGCAGTCAACACTAGGCAAAACCATCCTCACAGTTAGACTAATTGTAAATAAATATCTGCATTCTCTGGACTGGCATCCCAGTTCTTTTGATGTCAGCCAATACTCAAGTAAAATAGGTGTCAGAAGACGCAGGGCCCCAGAGTCCTTCCCCTTGGGTCCCCATCCTGGGCTTTAGATATCCGAGGCCAGCTCTCTCACGGGTACAGGTCCTGAGCAGTTTACACCCAAAAGCCTTAACGTTGCCCAGCAGCCCAGGCTATCACTTATTTAAGGAAATGTGTTCAGGCAGGTTGGTACGAGGATGCAAAGATAAGAAATTTCAACACCTTTTCGGGAAACCTGTATTTGGCAGCTCATCTTGACCTTTCTGGATGTTTAGTGTAAGTGACTGAAATGGAAAATGTCAGAAACACACAATGAAAAGAAAGTGTCCTGACTTACTATCCGTTCAGTGATGCAATTGAAAGATACTATTTTTTAACTTATATTTCCACTACCAATTAAAAAGCACTACCCAGGGGATAAAATAAGATTCAAGAATGTAAAATAACCTGCATGGTGCAAGCATTTATGCACTTGACATTCAACAGCATACAATTTCTTTTCTTGTGGAATGCTGTTTTTATATTCTGGTCTAGTGACAAATTCATGATTTGTCTCAGTGAGAAAATAATTAGAAAGTACTGTCAGTGTATTTTGGTTTTCTTTTGGCCTTTTCGTTTCAAAGAAAATTAATAACATTTACATAACAAACAACTTCTATACTTCTGGTTCATAATGTTTAAGAGCTTCAGACTCCTCACACTGTAATGCTGCCTATAAATGTTAGAATAAAGCTGTCTTTCAAGCTGGGGAAAGAAAGAAGAGCGACTACCACTTTCCTAAAGGAAGAGAGAGCCTCAGAATCCCAGTTATGTTCCCTGGCGGATGCTGCTAATGGTGATGATGCCAGATATCACTAGGCAATAGATTGCACTGAAGCAAGGGGATCATTAATTGCTTCAAAACAAGCATCCTGGTAAGGCCTTGGCAGAGGCCAGGCTGCTACAAATGAAATCCACCTGGCTCCAGAGTCTGGCCATGCCACATGGAACAGATGTATGCTCAATTACAGAAGAACCAACCCTGTGTTTCATCTAGCTACTTGATCTGCTCAATTTGTTTAAAGCTGTGGTTCTCAAAGTGCCTATGCTAGCATCATCAGCAGCATCTGGGAACTTGTTAGAAATGCACATTCTCACCTCCACCCCAGACTTTCTTGAAAAAGAAAAATAGACTGTGTATTTACAAGCCCTCCAGGTAATCCTCTTGCACAGTCAATCAAGTTTGAGAGCTATTGGCTTAAAGAAATGTGTGACAGAGAGGGTGGGGGTGTGTGTGTGTGTCTGTGCATGCGCACATGTATGCTCCTCCCTGGTCTCCACTTGGCCAACCAGTGTCCCAGCAACCCCTGGCATCCTGAGTTCCTTTCTGGGCCACGGGGGACCAGTGTATTCATCAGCTTCTGGGATGATGCAGCCCATAATCCTTAGGAAGTTTTTTGTCAATGGCAAAAAACTTTTTACCTTTTTACCATTGGTGGCAAGTATTTACTTCATTGCTTTAACAAGCACTTCCTGAGGCCTGCAGGTAACACCAGTGTAGAAGACAGAGAAAGAGCAGTCAAGGCCTGTGAGGCCTCTTAACCTTAGAGAAGATCTGCAAAACCTCTAACCTTTTGCAATTCCTGGGGCTTATTAGAAACGCAGAGTCTCCGGCCCTGTCTCTGATTTAGAACATGCATCTTAGCAAGATCTTGAGGTCCTCATAAGTACCCTGAAGCCTGAGAAGCATTGCACCAGGTAACAACTTAGCAGTGTGAAAAAGAGGATGCTAGACGTGGTATCTGTAGGGGTTATTAGTGAATTAGTACTGAGACAATGAGCATTATAAAACAAGTACATCCAATAATTTTTAAAAGTCTATTTCACTTCCCGTGGCAAAGAGTGAAAAGTGAGAAACAAATGCATCTGGGAGGACGGGAAGCTCAATGCGGGGAAGAGCAGAAAGACAGAAAATTGGGGGAAACACTTTTCTTTCTCCCACTCCTCCTTCCCACAACTGAATCTTGTCCAGGCCTCCAACTGTTCCTGCTCCAAATCTTACATCTGCTTTTATTCCCACCTCTGTGCCTTTCTCATCTACTGGATCCCCTGATTCCCTAGGCCAGGTTTCCTTAAATCCATTCATCCTCAGGGGAGTTTGAGGAGCCCTTTCCTCTTGGTCTGACAGGCCCTTTCCGCCTCTGTGGGTTTTATCATCTGTGCAGGACTCAGAAGGAAGCAGCTGCTTGTTGTGTCCTAAGCACCAGATGGCTTTAGGTTCAGGTTTAGGCTGTTATTTCCTGAAGTGTGTTCCTGAGAGCCCTAGAGCCCACCCCTCCCCCCACCCCCGCCGATTTTCCCACAAAAAATACAGTTTGTCAATTAAATAGATTTTGAAAATGCAGAAAACACCCAATTTTCCACTTGTAAATTTACGTGCAGATTAGCATGCTGAAGGCTTCTTGCTTCAGAGACACCACAATGCTGCTAGTAAGGTGGGCTGGGCCAGAGGCAAGAAGGCAGAACCTGGGGAGGGGATGCAGGAATGATCTTGGTGTGTAAGGGATGGGGCCATGCCATATGCCGAAAAAAAAGTATGGAAAGGTCCTGGGGACATATTAGATTTGAAGAGAGATGATACCTACGCATGCAGAACATTTTGCTTTTTATTTCATTACTGAATGCCCGTCTTTGTTCTTGTCCAGATTGGGGAATTGCAGTAGAACAGAGCACATCAGGAAAGGCTGAGCGTTGGTGTTCAGAGTCTACAAGCGCTCAGTGATCTGTGTTCTAAGATCATGGTGGCTTGCATGGCGTCATTGAAAGTCATTGTGAGCCTTATCTGCTCAGGCACAGCGGGTGGCAGTAGGAAATTTAGCGACAGATGAGGACAAAAACTTCCTGGGGCTGAATAGCGGTGAGTTTCTAATCATATTTTTGCTTTCATCTGGGGCTTGAATAGCTTTTCTGCCTGATAGTGATGAGCCCTATTCCTCAGTTGCCCTTTGCTTTTGCTAGCAATGCCAATTTTAGATGTCGTACTTTTGTTTTATGAGGGTATTTCCCAAGGCTGTTTTAGGAGTGGACAAGGCTCTGCTTGTCATAAGTGCAACCTGACAGTGGTGTTTTGAGTCAGCCTCTTCCTTTTCCTGTACCCTTGGCTGTTTCTCACCCTGGAGCGTCTTGGGCTTGGCTGGATTGAGGGGGCTGGTGGAAGACGTATTTGCCTTGCAGGTATAATTCCTCAGAGAATAAACCGTCTTTGCAACCACACACACATATATTTTACACATGTGGGCAACTGAAAGAAAATTAGGTTCTCATTGTTACATTTTAACATTGAGCAGTGATGGTAAGGAGTGGTCCTGATGAGAAGATATTTGTATTGTGGATATCTGTGGTTATGATTTAGCCTGTGGTATGTATGCTTTGCCAGTGTTTTCTCTTTTTGTGAGAAAACGTCACATCCATCTCAGGGAAGAAGTAGACCCATAACTCTTTGTGCCACATTTTATCCCCTACATGGTACCTACCATTATTATTAGTCTGAACACCTTACTCTTTCATGTGGAAAAGTGATGTGAAAAAGCAGGAAGATCTGGGATTAGAAAGCATGGACTTGGATCCTACTGCTCCTGCCTAACAGTATGGTAACCTTTCATCTCCCGCAGTTTCCTCATATTCAAAGCAGAAATTGGAGTATGAACCATAATGCTACCGTCTATCACAGATTTACATTACCACAGGTCGGGTACAGCTGCTAAGTAATTTACCTAAGTTTTCTCATTTAATCTTCCAGCATCTAGTGAGATCCTTTGCCTCTGGACTGGGAAGAGTTTTCCAAGCACAAAAGCCACTGACAGCATGACAGAGGAAGCAAGCTATTGACTTAACTACATAACATTTGCGGTTGAAACTCAAAAGGACAAATACTCTACTATAAAATGTTTAAAATTCTCAGACCTTAGTAGAAAAATAAGCAAAGCTAGGAGTAAGTAATTCAGAGAAAAGAAAGTACAGTCACTAAAACATTTAAATATTTACTCTAACTAGTAATCAAAGAAATTAAAATTTAAAAACATTACTTTTTGCCTATCAAATTTTTTAAAACCTTTTTTTTTAAGTGAAAATTTCAGTGTTAGCCAGGATGTAGTGAAAGCTGCACCCTCTTACATTGCTGGCGGGCGTGTGGATTGGAACAGCTTTTTTTGAGAGCAATGTGACAAAATGTGTCAAGAGCCTCAACAAATGTTCACACTCAGCTGATCTGCTAATTCCACTTCCAGGAACTAATCCTGAGGAAATAATCAGACATGTGGGCAGGCATTTATGTAAAGAGGCTAATTTCTGGCCAGGCACGGTGGCTTACGCTTGTAATCCCAGCACTTTGGGAGGCTGAGGCAGGCGGATCATCAGGTCAAGAGACTGAGACCATCCTGGCCGACATGGTGAAACCCCGTCTCTACTAAAAATACAAAAATTAGCTGAGCATAGTGACGTGAGCCTGTAGTCCCAGCTGCTTGGGAGGCTAAGGCAGGAGAATTGCTTGAACCTGGGAGGTGAAGGTTGCAGTGAGCCAAAATGGCGCCACTGCACTCCAGCCTGGCGACAGAGCGAGACTGCATCTCACCAAAAAAAAAAAAAAAGAGGCTAACTTCCATGTTATTTTTAATTTAACACAACCCAAATGGCTAACCATAGAGGGTAACTCCATAGGATGGAATGATATGCAACCATTAAAGATTGTATTTTTATTCCTTTCTGGCTTTTCTGGAGGAAAAATTTTTTAAAGATTTTAAAATTATGTTTTTAAAGAATTTGAAGTGATACAAGGGCAATTCTGAAAATATAATAAACAATATGATCTCAACTTTATAAAAAGGAAAATAATACACATATATGATAAAAACTAGGAGGAAATATACTAAAATGTTAGCAATCATCTCTCTCTAAGTGGTTGGGATTATGGGTGATGTTTATATTCTTTATGCTTTTCTTGATTTGTTCAGTGGTATCCAGAGACAGAAAGAGAAGGAGAGAGGGGGAAAGAGTGTATTATACAACAGTCCTCTTTAAACTGTTAATGAAGTATTCAGGTGTAAAGAACTGCAATTAATGTAAATGGAAATATTTGTAA
Organism: Papio anubis; assembly: GCF_008728515.1. Classification (NCBI taxonomy): domain Eukaryota; kingdom Metazoa; phylum Chordata; class Mammalia; order Primates; family Cercopithecidae; genus Papio; species Papio anubis. The sequence continues at coordinate 131,964,466 of NC_044977.1, read as the reverse complement.
GGCCTCTCCCAATATCTGTAGCTCTAGTTTATCAAGAAAGATAGACATGGAATCAAGGGTATCTTCACACATTCATACCCTGGGATAAGTGTTTTCTTTAAAGCCTGTTTTAGACCCTAGGCTAATGTCGGGCCAGCGTGTGTTGAACATTAATCCTTAACATTCATGTTGCTATCTACTGATTTTATATTTGGATATTCAGCTATACTCAACAGTCTTCTGCCTGTTGAAGACTTTGGTGAGAATCTCTTTTGTCTGTGATATGGATTGAGAAATAGGTTCACTGACTGTACAAAATCTGCCTGGCAGATACGGGGATTTGAAATGAACTTGTTTTAAATAAAGGTGTCAAGTGATGTGATTCTGTTTTGGCTGGACCATCCCAAGTGCCAGCCTTGCATATTCGGAAAGGTGGTTTGCCCTAATTAAGTTTCCAAGCAGTACAGTTGCAAGTGGTTTGTGAAATAAAAGGCATTCTTGCTTCCCTCTATAACCTTATGGTTGCTTTCTTAAGGCTTGGTTTTATGCTAGCCCAGCAAAAAATAAGAACTATGAAAGCAGTCTTTCACATCTGTAAAAAAAAAAAAAAATCTGTATAAAAGTAGTCTTTCACTTTATGACTGTACTACAAACACACACACACACACACACACACACACACACACATATGCTAGCTCCTAGTATGATGCAGTTTCATTGATACATGCTAAAATGGGGTGCTATATATATAGACAGAGATAATCGCTAAGTGTGTACAGTTGAAAGAATGCTTATGGTGTCCAAGGATTAAAAAGTGTGAGAGAAAAGGAGAGTAGAGATGAGGTTTCTTCGAACTAGTTCTCAAACCTGTTGAAATTAAATATCTGGCACTAGAGCCTGGGGCATTCTAATGCAGCCTGTAGAAGCTGGATCTTCGGAACCACTGTCTTAGCTGTACTTTGCTGTCATGTATTTTATTCTGTGCTGTCTAGTACAATATCCACTAACCATCTGTGATGGTTGAGCTCTTGAAATGAGGTAGTGTGCCTGAGGAGCTGAATTTTTAATATTAATTAATTAATTCTTAAGTTGAAATGCAAATAGCCACATGAGACTAATAACTACCATATTAGACAGAGCAGCCTTAACCTATTGTATACTGTCCTTCACTTGGGAATGAAGTTATTTTCAGTGCGCCCTTCCAACAGGCTGTGCCTTTTGTCATTGTGACACAGTGATGCTCCAGAACCTCCTTCTGGGAGAATGAAGGCATCACCAAGCCTTTAGTAGCCACACCCAGTCACATGACCTGCATTTTGTAATATAATTTGCTCAGTGTGGTCTTCAAGCCCTCGCTCAGTGCATGAAATGTTACTTCTCAAAGCCTTTGTCATCTCACAAAACTAAAATTTCATCCTCAGCCCAGGATTTTTGACTCATGTTGTTTGTTTTTTTGTAGTAGTTTCATTTTTAACCAAGGAAATCATTTTTAATCTTCTCCCCTGTTGTTTAAAGGGTTTAAAAGTTCAGCATGGTGAGTTTTTATGGGGCATTTAATGAGAAGCCAAGCATTGTAAACATATCCAAAGGATCACAGTAGTGTAGTTTACCAAATCCTTTTCCTATGCACACTGACCTGACCTCCCTTCAAAATATGAAACAGATGGGCCCAGCTAGAATTCTCCAGCTATTCCAGACATTATTGTCAAGGTTTCTCACATTCTAAAACCTGGTGAGATGAGGCTTGCCCTTGAATGGAACCAAGAGTCCCTGACAAGACTGTAAGCTGCATGGAGGCAGGTGCTATGTCTGTCTTGTCCTGGATTCTCTTCTGGCCTTATTGTGGCATCTGCCAGATCCCAGAGGCTGCCTGTTGGTGAAGTGAATTACTGTTCTTGCCATAGAGAAAATGGGCTGGCTAAAGGGACATGTAAAGCAGAGAGAAGACAAGATCCGGGAAAGGGCACATTTGGGATCGAAGTGATTTGATTCAGGAGAAAGTACTTGCCCTCCACAACTTTACCTATACCTAGCAGGTAAGAAGAAGAAAGATTGCAGTGACAAATAATGTAGTTCTATCCTGGTGAAAATCATTGAGTACCATGATGGTGATTACTTAGACTAGAGATTAGAATGAGCTCTGAAGAATTGAAATTCAAGCCAGAGAGACTGGTAAAATTTCAGCTTTTAATAATTCAAATGCTCTTGTGCTGCAGCCTATTTATTTGTTTTTCATCTAATGTTACAGTTCTAAGAAACTTAACAAGTTAGACTGCCTGTGGTTGTGCTATATCTGCCCACTTATCAGCATTTTTTGTTTTCTTGAAATTTTAGGCACAGAAAAATGAGAGAGAGTCTATCAGACAGAAGTTGGCACTTGGAAGCTTCTTTGATGATGGCCCAGGAATTTATACCAGCTGTAGCAAAAGTGGGAAGCCAAGCCTTTCTTCCCGGTGAGTGTTCTTTTGAGTTGAATTTCTGATATGTACACAGTGGATTTTGTCACTTGATTATTCTAATAAAAAATGGCTTTTAAATCTTCCGTAGTTTTTTTTTTTTCCCCTCGCATAATGGGTTTTAGACCCTTCCCCACTTGTTTGTTCGTTTCTTTGTTGTTATTATTGTTGTTATTGGCTCATTGCCCAGCTACTTGAGGTCAGATTTTTATATTCCATTTTTTTTCTAGACACAATACTGATGTTGTACATTGATAGAGGAATCAAGCCACACTCCTAAGCAAGCTGACTTACGATTAGAGACATGTGGCAGACTACCAAATTTCCCATTAAGCAGTCACAGATCACCCAGAATCACCCCCCTGACACATTTGATTGCAATAAATACTCGTAACTGAGAAATGCAATTCCCGCTTTGATCATTCAATGTTTATTACAGTTCTTAACCTGTCCTCCAGGTGGTTTTTCTTTATCTTAATTTATTTCAGGATATCATTACTCTTTATCATAATTTATTTCAGGATATTATTGGTCATTTGCATAGCTTCTAATTCCAAGTAAGACATATTTAAATTATAATTTTATCCAAAAAACAGTGCTATAGGCCAGAGTTTCTCAAACTTTAATGTGCTTATGAATCATCTGGGGATTTTGTTAAAATGAAGACTCTGATTCAGTAGATCTAGGTGAGGCTCAAGATCCTCCATTTCTGTGAAGCCTCAGCTGTGATATTCATGCTGCCATTCCATAGGTTACTTTGATTAGTGAAAGTACAGACAGTCTGCAAAGTTAGGCATTACAAATACGGGTATTCCAAGTGATGAAAGCACGTAGAACGTTTTTACTAAGATATAGTAACTGATGACCTATTGGCATTCTCATGGTCTCCTCTTCACTCCTCAAATGTCTGTTTCCTCTCAGTCTTCCTTTGGGCTAAAAGCAAATATACTCTGTTAAAATACTCAGTTATTTTACCATCTTCAGCTAGGCGTTGGAAACAAATTATAGTATTTATGCATCCATTTAACCAACATATTTCTTCCATGTCTTCGTGTGAGGCCTGGAACTAGGCATTTTTAAAATATCTATCTGTATTCCATATGGCTTTCAGTAAGGCTTGTACTACTGTCTTATCCTGAGAGATTCTAAATCAGCAACAATCAGAAAGCAGACACATACTCACATATACACCTATTTGTGAGGCACTGCAGGCAGATCAGTACATCAAGACAAGAACGCCAGTTTCACCAGGCAGTGTTCCAGCATCTCTTCCTCAGCTGGGTGCCAGTTCTGTCTCAGAACATTCCCTTGTATTCCTACACATCCCTCCAGAACTGGATGGTCAGCCCTCCCCTTTCCCTTGGGAGCACCTCTTTCCCCTCCCAGTTAGATGTGGCAGAAGACGCTTTGGCCTAGGAACCTGGAGGTCTGAGGATTAGTCCTAGTACATTTCTAATTTTGAGACTTTAACAATTTACTTAGTTTTACCATGTCTCATTTTCTTCATTTTTGTGAAATGAGAGCATTGGACCATATCATCTTAATAGATCTCTGCCGCTGCACTCTGATATTTCCCAGAGTGCCAAAATTTCTTCTTTTAGAAGCCCAATCTGTCTGTTCCACAATGTCATATCCCTGTTACAAATGAGAGGTTTTGGTTTTGAAAATCAATGATATACACACACACACACACACACACATATATATACCTATGTACATATATATAACCCATATACATGTATATGTACATAGGTATATATGGATGTATACATATGTATATGTGTCTCCGTGTGTGTGTATATATGTATACTCCAGGTATATTTATATTATCCTTATCCCACTCTCCAGAAGTAATAACTTTTTACTTCTTAACTGTTTCTTCTGGTATTTACCTACATATCTCTAAATAAAATGCTTATCTTCTTAGTTTTTATTTTAACCATCAGACTATCTACTATAAAAAAAACAGTGATTTAGCTTTTTTTATAGCCCTCCCAAAGACTCTCATCTCTTCTATTCTTCCTTTAGAGTAATTTCATAATTTAGAGTCAAATAGCTATTTAATGTTTACATTATTAAGATTATGCATTATTCATCCCTTCTCGGCCTTTTAGCTAAGATCAAGTGTAGATTATGCATTATTCTCACTGAACCATGTAGTAAACTATGGTTACTTGAGAAATTTTATTTTTTTGGTCCTGAAATTAGAATTGCCTGCTTTTTCCCCATGTACTGCATTTGTATTCCAGTGTGTGAATATACCACAATTTATTTGGCCACTCTCCTGATAATGGGCACTGGATTGTTTCAAAGGTTTTGCTCTTGTGAACAATGCTACTTACAACTCTTTGGGGCATACCTAGGGGTGGAATTACTAGGAAAATACATGAATGTTTACACTTAGAATATAATGTCAAACTGTTTTCCAACATGGTTGCAACAAGTTATACTCCTGCCATCAATGTTTCAGAAATCCTGTGGATCCATAACGTTGCTAACATTTGATATTGCCAATTTCTTTTAAGTTTTTGTGAATTGAATAGGTATAAAATTATTTTTATTGCGTATATTAGCCATATTTGTTTTCTCTTCTGTGAAGTATCTGTTTGGGTCCTATGCCAAATTGCTGTTGGATTCCTTATGCTTTTCTCATCGACTTATCAAAGTTCTTCAATCATGATACTAATGCTTAATACATTGTATGTATTGCATATATCATCTCCCAAGTTGTAACTTGTTTTTCACTTTTTTAATATGTGTTTTATGACCATAAGTTATTAATTTTATGGGTTAATTTTATATTGAATTTTATCAAACTTTTCTAATCAATGGCTTTCTGTATCTTGTGTAAGAAATATTCTTCTCCCCCAAGATCCAATAGACATTCATTAGACTTCCTACCAAGAGTTGAAAGTGTTGAGTTTTTAAAAGTCTGCAATCAATCAAAAATTGATTTCTTAATATGGGATGAAGAAGTCAAATTTGATCGTTTTCCTTATAGATGACCATTTCTTTATCATATTTATTGAACAATCACTCTTTTACTCACTGATCTTATAGACTACTCCCATGGATACTGCATATTAATGGAAATATATTCTATTTCATTATTGTTTCTATCTCAGCAGCAAAATATAGTCTTAATTACAATAGCTTCAAAATAAGTCCTGATATCTGGACAGGAAAGTTCTTTTTGTTATTCTTTTTCTTCAGAAGTATGCTGCCCGTTATGGCTTTTTTTATTCCTCTACATAAACTTTAAATAATATAATCAAGTTTAATAAAATACTCTCTTGGAATTTTGAATGTAATTGCGTTGATTCTATAGACCAATTTAGGAAGCATTACATTTTCACATTGTCTTTCTATCCATGAATATGGTCTGTCTCTCCATTTATTTAGATCTTATTAGGTATTGCTTAATAAGGTTTTATAATTTCCCATTTAGACATATTACACATCCCTTGTTATATTTCTTCTAGATACTTGCTATTCTGATATCTTAAATTCTCTTCAGTAATGCTTTCTCATTTGCTGCTGGTGAACAGAAATGCAATGAACTTTGTATACTAGTGTTATATCCAGCCACTTTGTTGTTGCTTCTATTACTTCTCCACTCTCCTATTATTTCTAATAAAGTTGTCTGTAGATTCCCTGGGATTTTTGAACAATGATGTCATCTACAAATAATGGCAGCTTTATTTATTCATTTCCAATTCTCATGCTCCTGGTTTCTTTGTCTTATTGGATTAGGTAGGTACCCTAACACAGTGAGGATTAGAAATAGTAGTAGTTGGAATCCTTAGGTAATTTCTCATATTAAATGAAATGTTTCTACTGTTTTCCCATTTCAGATTATGTTAATTTTATGTTTTCTTTAATGATTCTCTTTATGAGATGATATTCCCTTCCAGTTATAACTTACAAAGAATTTTTATCATGAATGGGTATTTAACTTTATCACATGCTTTTTCTTCATCTGTTGAGGTGAAGAAAAAGCAAAATTTCATTCTGTTAAGCTATCGTATGAATTAACGAATTACATTTATAGATTTTCAAAATATTAAACTGTGCTAGCATACCCAGTCTAAACCTAAACTGGTTAGGGAGTATTATATTTTTTCAGATACTGTTGGAGTATTATATTTTTTCAGATACTAATATTATAAATAAAATCTGAGTAAATAAATTATAAATAAAATTAATATTTTATTTATAACATTTTGTTTAGTATTGTTAGGTTTATATTCATGATTGACATGGACGTATTGTGTTCTTTTCTTCTGATATTTTTGTTTGGTTTTAGTATCAGGGTCCTGCTGGCTTAAAAACGGATTGGGAACTATTCTCTTTCATATTGTCTAAGAAAAGTTTACATAATATTTTTATGATCTGTTTCTATAAACTTTGGTAGGACTCATTTCTCTCTGGGCCTGGTGTTTACTTTGTGTATTTGCTTTAACAACAGCTTCCATTTCTTAAGTGGTTATAATATTATACATACTTTTTATTTCCTCAGATCAGTCTGATGAGTTGTATTTTTCTAGGAATATGTCCATTTTGTTTGTTTTCAAAATTGTTGGCATATTTTCTCATTTCACTAAAAATATTAATTTTAATTAAATTGTTTAAAATGTTTTCTTCTGATCTGTTGTCCATCATGACTTTCTGAGTTTATTTTTTGTTTGTTTTGCTTTCTGCCCACCAATAACTAAGTATAAGACACTAAAAGCTGTTTATAAACTGTGGTTGGCGCTAGTTGGCATCCGTCATCTGCTTAGAGAGCTCTTCCCTGACCACCCTGTTAAAAGTAAACACTGTCATACCCATCACTTTGTCCTGTCTTATCCTGCTTATCTTCTTATCCTGATTTGTTGGTATGTGTGGGGGGTGGGAGAGAAGGGGGGTGCTTATTACTACCTGACATTGTAGTGTGTATACTTTGTTCTGTCTTTCTCTAGCTCTAAAATATAAGCTCTAAGAGAGCAGGTCTTCATCTCTATTTTGTTCACCACTGTAACTAATGCCTAAAATAGTGTCTAATACATAATCACTAAATATTTATTGAACAAATGAATGGTGAACTTCACTATAGAATGGCCGAATAAGGACACAGTTCTTTCATTGGGATGCATCTAATTAAGAGTATCTGGGGGTCTTTTCTCTTGGGCTATGAATTGTGACTGAGAAACCCTCCAACCTCATTTTGAGTCATTTTAAACCTGGCTGCCAATGTTTTAAGACTCTAGCAGGGGAAAGATGGGAACTGTAGCATGTAAAATTTTACTTAATTTCCTTGATTTCAGTAAAGCACCTGTTTGCCACCTCAGCTGTGCCTGAGCGTGCTCCAGTCTCAACCTCTTAAGACAGTAAGTTTTCTGATTCTGCCAGGCCACAGGTGGTCAGGGCAGATAGCAGGGCAGGAGGGTCCTTTCAGGTGTTAAATCAGTCTTCCTTTGTGTTCAGTCCTACTTCACTCCCCTACTTTCAGCTGTATCTGAGCATTCCCAGGATTCTGCAGTGGAAATGCATGTGCTTCCTCTACCAGCCTCCCGTGTGGGCACATGGTAGATTGAGGTAGTTACATCAAATACTCCCCACCCATCTGCATATCATCTTCTAAAATTTTGTCAAAATCTCTTGTGTGCTGTTGTTTCTGTTTCCTTTTTCTTTGTCCATGTAGATTTATACCTTCTTTTTTTCTTTAATGTTATTTTGGTAGGATTTCAGAAGTGAGAGTAGATACTTGCGCTCAATATGCCATAGTTAACTAGAAGGTTTTCACTATTTTTAATAGCAGAAATATGTTGAATAAAACCCTGTGTGGAAACCCAGTTTGGCAGTCCTCCTTTTGTTCAGGAGGACTGAAGGAGAGAGACTGGAATACCTCTGCCCAGAAAATGTGTCCCCCATCCTAATTGCCCCTTTCCATGCCTCCCGTTTGGCACCTCTCTCCATCCTTCCCCTACAAGCCCCTGAAGCCTACTTGAAACTCTTCTGGCAGAGCAGAATTTGAAAATCACTGAGTCATCTGCCCCCTGCAGAGACAGGGCTATCTAAACACAAATGTATTTCACAGTAGCTCATAACAAGCTACATTTGTTGACTCACCATAAGGAAGATTATTTATATCCCGTTTTTTCTGATACTTTCATCTTCATGTTCTGGGATGAGATCATCCTCTGAGAACATGATGAGTGTTTCGGATCTCTCTCAGAATGATGGTAATAATGAGACTAAATGTTTCTAAGAAGTATCACTTTCTCCCTGTAAATTTAAAGTTTGCAAAGACTGACTGTCATCCTCCTCATCAGTAATAATGTAGGAGAAAAGCCTTTAGAATGTTCAGTTGCAATTGTGTAACCCATACTCCCTATCCCTGTTAGAATTTGTTTCTACTGCATCACTATCCCTGAAATTCTTCATTGAACTGGAAATACCTTACCTCTTACTTACAAAAATACTTGAGGGATGTCAGAACATTGAGTTCACCAGTATGGTACTCCAAAATGTACCAGAGCACATAACAGTATTTGAAAAACCATTAGGTAACTTACAGAAAACCTATCATTTTTTATGCCCTCCTCCAAGGATTACCTCTAGTATTCTAAAATATTATGCAATTTCAACGGTGAAATAAGATTTTAAGTGGATCTTTCGAGGAGTAATAAGATTAAAACCAGGTAAACCTGATACCAATCTACTACTCTGAAGAGTTCAATGCCCAATTTTACATGAGGCCGGAGATTTAAAATTAATTGACCAAGCAGTGGATTCCTAAATGGCAAGCTTACTTTTTAAGGCAGGGCCTACTGAGGTGAGTGGAATCTTTGGCAAACTAATGGAGTTCTGTTTATGTTTCTTTAAAGGCTGTATATTTGCCTGTAAAAACTAACTTCATGAATAGTATGTGAGAAATTATCAAGTAACATGAGGGTCTGGGAAGACTGGAGTTTCAACTGTTCCTGTGAGCATGAGTTCCTCTTAGTTGTCTGTTGGGTTTTAGCCCCACTGGATTTTTCTAGATGTTGCTATCTCCTAAAGCACATCTTAAGAGTGACAAGCTGTTAAATGAAAGCTAGGCTTACAATAATCCCATAAAGACATTTCATGCCTAATACTGCAGCAAAATAATATTTGATGTTGCTTCATAACTCAACTAATTAAATTTGACTTATACTGAAATGTGACAAGTAGAGGGAGTGTCATTTTTTTCTTCAAAATTTGCTAATCCGCACAGTATCAGCCCTTTACAAACTGAAACTGTACAACCTTTGTCATTTTTTCTATTTAAAAGTGTTTCTGTAAAAAGATTTTTTAAAGCTTAAAATGAAATGAGAAAAATGAATTATCTATTTTTGAAATAAGCTTTCTAAGAAATATTAGGGTTAGTCATATTCTTGAAGAAACATTTTGTCTATTATTACTAGTATAATACTTTCCTATAAAAAATGTTTTCATTGGCCAAACTAATGATCAGTTAGCATTATGTTTCAGATGATGAGCTTATGTAGCTTAGTGTAATTAAAGGAATAGAAACAGGCTTAGCTGCTGTGGGAACACAAGATAGAGTAGTCTTTATTGGTAGATATCTAGGAAATCTTTTATTTTTTAAACATTACAAACTGACCTAACATTGTGAAGGAAGCTTTCTCTGCCTTCTCCTTTTACCTTTTTTCACAGTAACCATGAAATAAATTTGATTCTCACCTCTCTTCTTACCTTACCCCA